>NC_092525.1:32128366-32428366 GCF_037038585.1 Patagioenas fasciata
CACAGTTGATGCTTCCAGGCACAGTCTTTTTGTCTTTTTGCTGGTAACAATGCTGATTGGAATCCTAATGAAAATGTAATTGATGCGATTAGATTGTCTCTTGTTGATCCCGAAGCACATGTGGTGACAAGCCTCCTTTCTGGTGACACACGCTGTAAACAATTTATTTTCATGCGTAAAGGAAATAAGTCACCTCCAATGTGCCCTTGCTTTACATCAAAGATACACTGTTAAGAGTTTTATCTGATAATTAAGACCTAGCATGAAGATCAAATATTGTATTTAATTTATACAAATAATTTCTGTTAAACAGCTTCTATGAATGAAACTATCTGAAATGGAAGCTTTGAAAGTGTTTTATAGTAAATGAAGCATTCAGCATCTTAGTATTTACTGCCGAAATATGATTAATTATATATTATGCTGTTTACTGTGAAAGCTGGATGCACTTAAACATAAAGTCTCCTATATAAGCTCCTATATATCTATATAAGCTGCCCAACTTGGATGCTTTTTCATTCTCTTTTTGGCAGTGAATTTCATATATTTTAAGTGAAAACTCCAATCTTTTCTCATTACTGCTGCATGTCTAAATGAAAATCTCTCTTGTAATGTTGGGTGTGGTTTTACTTGCTTTATCATTGATGTTTCCAATAGTTTTGTGGCGGTGATTTGGAACCTAAATAGCAGAGACATCCCATCTCTAAAGTAATGGTAAGACCATAAGAAAAACTGAGTGTTATACTACAAAATTAGGCTCCTTCTACCCCCTTCACCCCTCCCTGCCCCCAGGGCTGAAGTTGGCTGAGCCACAAATAGTTTAGTCGAGGAGGTTGTTTACAGTCTTATGCAAAGGGCTTTTATTCTGCATATGTTACAAATAATAGCTTTGGACTAATAGGAAGAACCTAGAATGTTACTCTGACATCTGTAAGTCGTTATTGGAAGTTACATTCCAGATCTAAGGATCTCTCTGACACCCCCTCCTCCCAGATCTCTGCTGGAAAAAAAGCCAGCCCCTCTGTGTTTGAAAAAACCGGTTCTGCTATCTCTTATAGTAGCTATGCAGATAATCCTTACAGTCAAAGTCCAGTCTCTCTCCTATGTATCAACAATGGCTTAAATTCGTGACAGTGACTGCGATAATAGGAAAAAACCCCTAACTGTTGGGAGAGCAAATTATCTGGTGAACATATGTCTAAATGCTAAAGTTCACAGGCTCTTTAATCTGAAGTGGCCTGATTCAGCCACTCTTACTTGTGTCAAATAATGTGTGAATTTTCCCAGTGAGCAGAGCTAATGGGACTGGAGCCTCAGCTGAGTAATGCAGGATCCCACCGGGAACAAAATGCAGCATCCTACAAAATAGTATGTACTTTTTTGTTGGCTTATTTTGGCCTGAGTCTCATCTTTCTTTGAGTCTTGGTCTTTGGCTGGTATTTGTTCACTAGTACCACTAGGAGATCTGAACTTGTGTAAGCTGGAACAGTGAGGGATTCCAACTTGCTGCTCTCCAGGCAGATGACCTCGTTACAGCTTTAGTCAACACAACTTAAATGCTCAAGCAGTTTCATTAACACTGAGGGGAACAACTTATTAACTTATTTGTAAACACATCAGTAACTGGTTGAACTGGGGCTTGATGAAGGCGTGCATTGTGGATAAAGCCCCCTAAAAACTTCACTGGCAAAGGTGAGTAAGATGATACCCTGAATCAGAGTACCACAATAATCCAGGCACTGTTTTGGCATGCAGAACAAACAAAAGTTAATGCTATAAGTAGTAAAGTAAAACCACTTTATAAAAGTTGGGTGGGTTTTTTTTTACGTGTAATATACAGAAAAGGGAGAGAGCAATGTAATTAGAGATTGTCATGAAAATGTTTTGTGAAATTTCTCAAATTAGACAACCATTATTTTAAGCTCTTTCGTGAGAATCTTTAATCAGATAAAACTGATTTTTGCCATTTTTTTAAATTGAAAGGAAAAATATTTAAGTTTAATCTGACTAGTTTTGACGTATGCAGAAAACACATATGATAGAGAAGTGTGAAAAACTTGCAGACAATTTGTATGTGCAATTGATTGTTTCTCTTTTCCTACATGCTAACATCAAAATCAAAATGCTAGCACATTTCTACATTATATAGTTGGTAAAAATATAATTAAAAAAATACAAATAATTTTGAAAGCTTTCATAATAATGCTTATTCTTTTAAACATATCAAAAAGGCTGCAAGAAAGTGGAAAAAGGGGCCAACTAAAAAAGGATTGCTCACATTTACATAGCTTAAATTAACAGTGGGCTTGTATAACGCTTTCCTTTCTAGAGTGTGATAAACCCCATGTGCAATATCTGTATTTGTTGGCAGATGGAAGATGGGAGCAGAGAGAGGTGTTTCTCATTTTAATGAATCTACTTGCTTTCTTTTAATAATAACCAAGAAACAAGGTATCCTTTTACTGTGCTTGGCTATATGTACTTCATTGCCTAAAATTGCCCTGAGCATATTAATGGTATAGTACAACATTCAAATATCATTTGTGGTGGGTGTGGGAGTCAAGGCCTCGTAGCTGGGCTTGGGAATATCTACCATGGGAAATCTCTTATGAAATAGCTGTTACTTCATGCAGTGTGGTCCATTCCAAATGCTAACCATTTACTCCTCAGATATTTTTCATAAGCCTTGCAGATAAGATATCTCTGTGGGGACTGATTTAGCTGAGTTCAGAAAACTAAGCTCTCACCAGAGATGGGGAAATCACCCCACCTCTCTTTCAGTTTGGTGGTAGAATATTAATGAGGGGAGCAGTAGTCTCTGGAGCTTCTCCCCACCCTTTAAGACATCATATTCATATTAGCAATATTTATTATCTAGAAGGGTGACCCAATGTCAGCTGGTTTCCATTTTTGCTTATAGCACCCTGGAGAAAAATGTATATCTAAGTAACAATTTACATTTTCATTTCTATATTTTATTGCAGCAGAGCTGGTTGCAATACCATAGTAACAGTTGCTTTGCAGATTAACTTTTCACAGCATTTAGCGTTTAATTCTTTGCTGGAGTGGAGGTGGTTAAAAGGCTTGTGGTAAGAACTGGTAAACCCACAATTCTGAATAATTAAGTGCTATTGTTTTTTTGAAAGAACTTAGGTAGGAAGCACTTGTCTGTCTTTAAAGAAAGGCAAATATTTACAAAAATAAGTAAAAAGAAATTTTCAGCATATTATTTTGCTGCAGGACTTGCTTCATATTTAATGGGTATGCATATCATATTCAACAGCATGTGCAATGTGTAAAGACAATTTTACAACTTCCACAGCTGTTCACCACATGTGTGGCTGCATGGGGAAAACAAGTATGAGCTACAAATGCTCCCCAGCTTATGCGCCTATGAGAGATGTATATGGTTACAGTAAAAAAATGTACATATAGGCGTTGTTAATAAAATGCTGATAGTTACCAAGGACTACGTTTTGAGTAGTACAGCAAACCCTCATTTCAAAAACTACATGGAGAACAAGAAAATTCAACTAAACTGCTGAATATGTTGGTGTGGACCTTTTTTTTACCCACAGATATTCAACAAATGCACAAAACCCAGTGTGGGCTTTAGTTTTACTACTTAGTATAGGAATTACTGTCAAACATTAACTGTATTCCTTGTAATAGAAAAGAGAGGAGCCCAGTCATAGGTTTCATCTGTCTTTTGCCAGCTTGACCTAACAGATACTAACTTGGCCTTTCTGCTGGATGGATGATTCCATTTGTTGCCATCACACTTGTTTAGAGAAAAGGTAAAGGAAGGTATGTTCTATCACAGAAACCACACCTGATTTTGGTTTGAAAAGAAAAAAATGTTCTCATACCTATGCTTTAAGTCTGTTTTATCATTAATGTATGTGGGATTTATTTTGCTAACTTTTACATTTCAAACACTGAAATTTTGGACCCAAATAATTCAGCTGCTGTCTCTTCAGGATCTGAATTCCATCCCATACAATGAAATAGGACTGTGGCTAAGTATTTTTTCTTTGAAGAAGTAAAAACATTTAAGAAATAAAGGTAAGCACAAGACAGTATCTCCTCTGGTACATGTGTCTCGCACGTAGAGGTATGGATATGCAAGGTTCCAGGTGGAATGGAGGAGTCATGTGTGTTTTGTTTGAGAAGAGAAAGAGGTCCGAAGGGAAGGATTCTACAGTCCCTTTGTGGACCGTCAGTGAAGCTCTCTCTCCCTAGCAGAGGGCCAGCACCGTGCCTGGGCACCACATGGAGTCAAAATAGGAACAAAGAAGAGCAGAGCAGTACGTGAAAGCTGTTAGTCTGCCTTGGCATAAGTTTCAACCTGAAAAGCAGAGATCTAAAAATGTTTTGTGAATGTGAATTCACTTTGAGTGTGAACATCTTAGAATAGTACCAGACGCATCTATTTGGCAGGCAGTAAGTGTTAGTGCTGTCAGTGCCCTGCAGTATCTTGTCCATAAGTTTTTCTGGCCATTGTGGGTCCCTGCAGAGCAGTTAGACTACACTCGAGTCCTGTGAGGTATTTGGGATGCTGCAGCATTTCAGGTTGGATCAGGAGTGGGCTTTGGAATGAACCTACTGGTCATTCCTACCTATGGGATGTTGGTTTGCAAGAATGTTTGCAGTCTCAGAGTGTACAAATGGGATTCCTCCTGGGTGACATTGAACTGTGACCCACTTCCTAAAATGCTCCAACAACTGGATGTGCAGCCCACACTGGAGTTGATTGGAAATAACTCCCCATAAACTGTGTGTTCTGTCAACATCAGACCCTCAACACATACAGCTTGATTCTGTAGACCCCTTCCTATTCTGCTGCACTAGCTGTTAATAGATACCCACAGTCTGATCATTAACACATCTTACTCTTTCTAAAAATTATTATGGGAGCCAGTTCTTTTGTCTCCTCTTACTTCTGGTATTAATCACTGTTCATTAACAAAGTGGTTGGTCTATTTCATGGAAGAAACAGGCTGAGATGGATGGAGGCCAGCCAACGTTCCTTAGCATGAGGCCTTTCTCACCCTCATAGTTATAGTTTTGTGGCTGACACATTAGGAACAATTTCCAATGTAGTTAACTATTCTGCTTCTGTTGCGTCTTGATGTCAAAATATCTTGGTGCCTAAATATCTCTATCTTTAAGTAATGTGAAAAAATATGTTCTCTGTATCTGTGCGATAACAAATGGCTCTCTGGTTTATAGATCTTCCTGTCTGTCTGTGTGTACTGAGATGTATCAGTATATTTTCTAGAGTAGGTAAATGCTACCTTCCATGTTTTAAAAAGTGTATGTTGTGTAGAAATGTGGTTTAGGTTTGTTTTTTCTCCCGAAGAACAATTAAATGAAACAAATGAAGTGTCAAAAAGAAAGTGCAAGCACATCATGTTTCCTTCATGGTAATTTTGGTCTCTTACACCCTATGCAAGTTGAATTTTTTAGGTATATTTTAGCTAGTTCAGAAAAGCATGGAATTTTGAAAACTCCTGCAGATTTCTATTGCTATGGTAGACGTCTGTAAATACCTCAGAAAAAAGATCTTGGGCAGATGAAACTCCCAGTCCTTGAGATAAAATTAATGCTTAAAGCAACAGTAAAATCGAAATACCTGAATAGATGTACTGGACACATACATTTATGATCTCTGCTAAAAGTATAACTCGCCTTTGATTGTTTCCTTTTGTCCCTAGTTTTCAACAGGGCCGAGTGTGGAATTTTGTTTATCTGATAAACTTCAGATGGTTCAACAGATGCACAGCTCACACATGGTGAGTGTAAGCAACCTGTTTTGTACAAAAGGTTCTTGGCCCTGTGATATAGCAGGGCCTAGATTGTCCCTGCTTTTAAGCGATTTCCACCTGATAACATTGATGGCTCTGACGTACTTAGTTTGCTGATGTCCTTCACCTCATTATCACCTTCATCTTTCACATTGCCAGTTATGTGGAACAAATAATTCAGAAATACAAAAAATTCATGTTAAATTGTGCAAGGCAGGGAATGTTGGTGGGTTATGAGAAGCAGCTGTGAGATTTACCGAGGCTCGTGTTTGAGCCCTTAGTGAGGAATATTAACAAAAACACAGCTAGCTGAATATACTCTGGACCGCGTGTGAGCTGGTATTTCACATTTTTTGTCTTTGGATCTGTGCTATGATTGGTGCTGTTGGTCAGTTTGTTTCAAGATGCTTTCAGCTACTTATCTGCATGGACTTCTATGTTAAAGATTGTCTTCCTCTGCAAGCCCCACTCTCACTAGGGTAATTGAGAGACCCAATAACTTTTCTCTCAAGGTTTGGTAAAGGGGTAGATAGGAGGTCGGGCTATTTTTCCTTCTCTCTCTTTTGCTCAAGACTTCTCTTGATCTCTTGTGTATAAGCAAAACAAAAAGAAACTTGCATTTGACTTTTTTAATGTGTGAATGGCAACAAAGAATGGATTTTGATAGCTATTCACAGACATCTACACTTAAATTGATTAATAAAGTATCAGTTTTTATGACATGAGAGTATTCCAGCAGTAAATTGTGTGTCAAATTTAAGTGTAAATCCTTCAAATATTATATGTATGCACTTGTCTTATATCTCCACTCAGACTCAATGAAGGACGGTGAAGACTAATAGGTCACATTCCCTGGCACATGTGTTATTGCAATTCCAAGGACGATGAACTAACACATGGGAAAAACAAATAAATATCTAACATAAGGCATTAATCAGTAGCAGCCTAAAGCAAAATAAGGAATGTAACATATTACAGACAACTTTGGAGGCATGAGATTGAGATCCAATGCTTGCAAAAAGACTCTAATTCTTAGATGTATACACAAAGACAAAATAATATGTCCTCTGAAATAGTTAACACTGCACAGTGAATGTGAAGGAAAAACTTCTGTGCTAATCTGTAATTCCAGATAGATCTGAACTGTAACTCATGTAGGAAAGTATAAAATTAAGCAGTTTTACACATTTATTTTGTAGTAGTATTGGTATTATCCATTGCAAAAGAAAACAGTGAGCTCTCCAGCAGCAGTTCTAAACCTGAGCACGGAGCAGCATTGCAGAATTCCTTCCTCAAACTTCTGGAGTTCAAACAAGAAATAAATTGGAGCCTGGGGAATACATCACGCAGTGATTCCCAAGTCCAGAAACTTTGCCACAGGTTGGTATTTTAGTTCGTATAGCTAGTAGGTCTAAATGAGTGACTTCCTTGTGGGGGAGCAATTTTGGAAACAAACTGTATACTAAAAAGAGAGACTCATTTTATGGTTCTGCTTGAAAATTGGGCTCCAAAAATATCTAACTGTATCACCTTATATACATCTTGTGACCTCCCCATTCTCAAGCCCCTTTGCAAACAGACTGATAACAAAACAGTAGCTTTATTTAGTAAAATAAGGACTTGTGACTTCGGGATTTTTTTTTTTTTTTTGTGTGTGTGTTGTTTTATTTTTTTTAACCCTTCACGTGATTTTTTTTTTCCTAATTTCACTGGGATGTATAGCCAGATTCTGAACATCTAGCCAATTTATTTATTTTGGGACAGAAATATAGCTTAAGCAGTCTTATTTCAGGTATTTTTGATGTGCTGTATGAAATTTACTTCATGAAAGATAATGACTATATATCTAGATGCTTGACTTTTGACTCTGCTTCATCTGTGAGGCAGACTGTCCTTGAATCTCCTTCCATTTCTGTGTCATGATCCAGGGAATCGTGTCCTTGCAATCAAATCAGATTGAGAAGGGAATAAAAAAGGGGGGAGGGGAGGAGAACAAAAGATCAAAAGTGCTAGAAGAAGATATCCAAGCCACATAACTGATACAGTGTGTTAAACTTCAATGGTCAATTCCTTTGTCCTGCATTCCTTTCTTTCATTTACCTATGCTAACTCAAGGTCTTACCTCCCTATGCAGCTTTGTCTTGATGTTTTTTAGTAAAAGATTTGGATGCCTGTGGATATTATATAAATACAAATAATAAAGTAATTAGGCCATTGTATACATGAGAATATTTTTGCCTGTGATATTTACATCTTGGCTGCAAAGAATTTCAACCCATAATATGGTCTTGAAACCACAAGCATGCAGCATAAAGTTCAAAACAGAATACAGCAGTTTGGGACCCGATCCTGCAAACCACAAGTGCAGTTTTAGGCATATGTATAATTCCTTATTTAAGTATTAACAAGGGTGAATATAAGTTATTTAATATGTGGGCTTGAACCTGAAACTGTGTGTATGTTATTTATTAATTGTTCTATATGACTAAGTTCTAGGTGTGTTATGATCAAATGTAAAGGGAATTATCCAGAACTGAAGAGTTTTAAGTCACCTATGGACTCCTGCCTATTTGATTAGATTTTGGATTGAGCTTTAAATGGAGAGCATGCAACATGAGGAATGGCATCCAGCCAGAAAGAAGTGATTGAGCAGGGAAGGTATGCTACTTTTACATTTTTCTTGTTTGATCTTTTGTTGATTTCCCCACTCCCCCACCCCCTTCTCTCATGCAATCTCTTTCCTCCCTCTTCTGGTCTGTTGTGTTTGCACTTGTTAGGTTGAGGGCCTATAAACATCTTATCAGAAAAATGTTGGAAGGAAGGTAAGGGGCATATCAGAGTCAGTAAAAGGGGGGTGCTGGGTACAGAGGAGCCTGGGAGGCACAAAGGGGATGCCTGGTCACACTGAAGGGGTTTGTTTTTTTGTTTTTGGTTTGTGGTTGGTTGTTTTATGGGTTTTTTTTAAACCTGAAATCTTTAAGAATATGTTATTTGAATTGGATCTGTAGTATCAGTTTTGAGTTCAAAACCCATGGTACCAGCAAGGATTGGGTTGTGTATAACTTGTCTGTGTTTGGAATCATTCCAGATTTGCTGCTGCCCTTGAAATTCATCCCCTGCCTTAATCCAAAGTAACTTTCAAGTGTAGACAAGCCTAGCAGTTAAACTCTAACATGTACTTACCTTTGGCAAAAGTTCTAGGTGTTCAAGGAATGCAGGATAATTCAGTAAGGAACGGAGAATTTTACCTCATTAGTTTGTATTAATGAATTATTTCCTAAGAAGCTTTTAATGGCTTAAATTTTATTAACAGAACCTTCATATTAAAGGTTGTGTGGAGAGAGCCGTATAACTGTAACAATGGAGTCACTGCAGCTTGATTAGTCCTTTCCTTCCCCTGCCTCCAGTTGCACAAGGAAACTCTTCAGCTTAAATTGCAAAGTTAATGTTAAATAATGGCATTTTACCTCAGAGAGGGACAGATTGGCTGACCTGGGCAATAACTGCGATCGTCTGAACGTACTTCTTGTGCTTGATCACAATTCCAAATCAGTCTTATGTACAAGATATCCTTACAAGATGCCTATTCATCTATTGCTTTTTCTGAAGTCAGCAATGTAGGATATTTACTTCTTTCTGGACTTTCGAAACTGCCAGTGCTTCTTTGGCATTTCAAGAGTACGACTGCTGGCCTGTTTTCTGCATCCCGAATTACAGACCTTGTGTTGACTTAATGTAGAACGTGATCTGTAAATTTAAAAGCAGTCAAACAGTTCTTAGAACAGCGTGGTTTTCCCTATTGCTTTTATATATAAATACACATGCACACATATAATGCTATAGTGGCTTTAGCTTTGAAAAGATTCTGGACACTGTATGAAGTAAGAGTTTTGTGAGAATTAGCCCTTACTAATGTCTGAGAATAATTTCTTTGATCTTAAAATATTTTGTGACAAGAAAACATTTTAATATTAAGTTGCTCATTTATGGAAGTCTCTGCTTTCAGGATCAGAATTTGCAAGTCAAATTGAGAATAAATATTTTGTAGAGCTATTGTACCCTCCGTTTCTTTTGGTGGGTCGAATACTTTTAAATAGCACTATAAATAGGCAAGTGATCATCAAATGCCTACATCCTGCAGCAACTATTTAAAGCCTACTTCTACTTGTGGCAGAGGATTCATCATAAGAATATGTCCATTAGCAGGAAGTATATTCAATGTTGTACCAATTACCACACGTAGTCTCTAGCTCTGTGTTTAGTCCCAAAGCCCCAGTGTAACACCATTACATAAGGCAGAGAGCATTCTGTGTTTCTTAAAGCTATGGAAATTAGCCAGGCAATAATGGTTTTAGTGTGGTAAGGTGTTGAGAAAAAATGAACTTTAATTCTATTGTTAAACTCCAGCATATGAAATTTGATTGCTGTAAAGATCTAAAATAATAAATTAAATTAAATAAATTAATAAGCCCTGACCTGAGAAGGATTAGTTGAGTCAGGTCAGATTCCGTTTTAATGAACTGATACCGCTTCTATCTTGGGTGGTGTGAACTCAGCTGACTCTTCAGCGCACGTTAGAGCTTTATGAGCATAATGTGAAATTAGTAGTTGACACTGGCCCTTAATTTTATGTGAATAGTAATTGAGTAGTTGTTATCCATGGAAGTATCCTTACTGAACTTTATGTGCGAATAAAAGCATTGACTCAGAATTTATGCTGTTTGAAAACAAACAAAACACCACCACATAACAGAAAAAAACCCCCAAAACCAAAAAACAACCAAAAAACTAGGGAAGGAAAAACTAAGAAATTAAAACTGATGTTAGTAGTAGTTTTAACTCTGTAGCGCTCTGAAAACCTCTAAATTTCCTGCAAAAGTCAACTGTCATTGCATTCATACTGCTTAGTGAGGGTAACACATTACGTTGCTGGATTAGGCCAGTGCCTGCTAACTGAAATAATCCTGCCCTGGACAAGAAGTTAATCACTAGATCAGCAAATACTTTAAAAGTATGTAAACATGTGAATTATATATATAATTGTGTTCCACGGCTGTGAAGATTGAACACTGCAGCTAAGATTGCAGTAATTTTCCTTAATTTTAATAGGAAATTAAGTGTTTTCTGCTTAATTGGCAATGAAATGTAAAAAAAAAAAAAATTTAAAAAAAAAATTGGCCAAGTCAAGTGTATATCACAATGTTACTGGGTGAGCCAACTCCTACACCTAATTGTACTTCCGTGTGGCAATTTTTTACATCTTCAGTCTGTGAACTTTCTATACATCTGCTCTCATCTGAGTTACACATTATAACTAAAAATTAGTTTTGAGTAAGTCTTGGAAATTCTTGAACTTTTTCAGACACCAGGGCAAGCATTGTGAAGTCTGAACTATGGCCGAGGCTGCTCAGTACCTGACAGAACTGGCTCCAAGGGCAATAATCAGTTCTTAACCAATGTCACGGAAAATGCTGAAAATATTTTGGCTGGGGTCAGCCCTGTGTACAAAGAATTTGATTTTGCCAAGACTTGTGCTCACATTTGACTTCACACACTTGAACAGCTCTCATGGCTGCTCATTTGAGTGAACCTAATCTGTTTAATTTAATCTTTGTGGGATTGGGACCTAAATGAGTATTTACGACAAAAATAATTGGTTTGCTTAAGTTTCAATCCCATTTTTAATCAGCACTCTGGAATTTCAGCTAGCGGAAATGTAGTAGACACACAATATGTATTGAAATACATACGTTGCATTTACTGCTGTAGAATATTAATTTTCTGCTTTGTTGAAGGGACTTCCCCCACCTCCACATCTCTCTTGCAAAGATTTTTGCATCCTAGATATAGACTGAGAATGATAAGAGGAGTATGTCATGCTCCAACATGCACAACTTTTCAAACATGCTATTTCTTATTTATTTTTAGGAAGTGGGCTTTGCCTGCTGACAAGCAGCCTGAACTTACATTTTTCTTGTTTCTGCAGGTTTTATAAGCCTGTTCACTGAAATATTTAATGTAGACTAGATGCTTATTATAGCAACCTTTGAGTAGTTGCTAGAGGTCTCTCAGATATCAATAATGTAGAAGTTTTGAGGGGTAGTTTTTGGGAGTGCTCAGCACTTCCCAGGACCCAGCTATTTACTGGTGTATGGTACGTGCAGAGGAACTGCAAACAGATAGAGATCAAAATTAATCACATGTGGCACTATATTATTTTAGGTTGCAAACTTGCCTTTCAATAGTGGCTAAATTGTGTCAGAACTCCTCTGGGGTAGATGTAGGGACTCAGTACTGGTGATTCAGGGACAAATGTTAATGAAGTTAAACAGCACCATAAAAAAGTAAATCTACTTCCGCCCCCCCTTCCTCCCCCCCCACCCAAGAAAGCAGATTCAACTAGTAAAATATTGTTGAAACATTCTGGAACTCCTCTGCATTTTTCTGCATCTCTGCATGATCTTCGTGCCTGTACAGGAATATTTGCTTATTTGGATAATAGGATTAGAGTTCGATTTTGTGATGGGAGCTGTGCTGTATTGATGTTTGCAAAGTGCCAGCAGTGCTAAGAATTACTATGACTCCTAGAGTGACACCTAGGTGATGAGACAGTAGGGCAGCACAAACCGGTGCTTGGGAGTCTAAAGAGACGGTGTCGGAAACTAATTCTCTGCTTACCCTTGCTGGAGGAGCAGGTCATTGTTGAGCTGGGCTATGGTGAGAGGATGCAGCTCCCATAATGACAGCTCACCCCAACATTCAGTAGACCTAACATTGTTGGAGTATTGACAAGCTTAGGAGTGTATGCTGAGCAACATTTCTCTTATGTCCTACCATGGAGTAATAAACCCCAAATAACCGGGACTGTCTTGCTCAGTGTGTACAGCGCCAGCTGTGTATCCTGGCCTGAAGCTGGCTGCGGTGGAGCTCCGTGGATGGGGTTACTTGTGTGCCAGGGCAGCGTGCTGGGGCAGCCCCGGCCCCGCTCCGCCCTGAGCGGCTGCAGCGTCCAGGGGACCGGGCTGGGGGTCCTTACCGCCCGGGCGGGGGGTTGCACCTCAGCGCGACAGAGATGCGGGAGTGACCGTTCACACCGCAAGTTGTGTCTATCGTTCCGTGTTGGGTACGGGTCCAAACGACATTATTTGACGTGGTATGACAACTGCATAGCGTGGTGGTTACGCAGATAGTTTAAAGCCGTTGCTAACGAAGGCAGGGAGAGCGGGTGCCGGCTGTCACTGCGGTGCCCTCGCCCGGCTCTCAGCTCTGCGGGTTCGAGCCCTTGGTGCGGCCGCTCCGCGCTCAGGTGCGGGGCGGGGGCGCGCGGGGCCGGGGCCGCGCGCTGGGCCGGGGAGGGGCTGGGGGCCGTCACGAGGTTGGCACCGCCCCGCGCCCAATGGCGGCGCGGCCCCGCCCCCCCGTCCCGCCCGCCGTGTTTCCGCGCGGCCGCGCCATGGGGTTACTGGCGGGCTGGGGGCCGGGCGGCCGCGCCTCCTCCTCCGCCGCCTCCGCGCCGCCTCCTCCGCGCCGCGGGCCGGCAGCAGTGGCCGGCGCTGGGCGGCCTCGGCCAGGGCTGCCCTCCCGCACCGTCCCGTCCTTCCCGGCCGGCGCTGCTCATGGCATAGCCGCGGTGCTGCGCGCCTGCCGCCGCGGGACGCGGCGTGGACTGACCTGCTGCCAGGTACGTGCGGCGGCCGCGACCCCCGCCCCAGCGGCGGGCGGCCCGGGCCGGGCGGAGTTGGCGGGCGCCCCGCGGAGATGCGCGGCCGTTGGGACGGGCGCGGGGTGTGCGCCCCGGGACGTGTCACCCTGCGCGGGGGCAGCGGCGGTGCTGGGCTCTGCGTGCGGGACCGCGGGGCCGGACGGGCAGTGTCCGCGCCTGGCCGGGTCAGCAGCGCTGGAGGCGGCTCCGCGGTGCGCACCATGCAAGCGTGCGGGCTCCACGGTGCGCACCGTGCAAGCGTGGGGGCTCCGCGTGAGGACGGAGAGCCGGGAGGTGGGCTTGTGGCGAGAGAAGGCTGCCGGTGTCCCAGCAGAAATAGTGTGTGTCGGGCTGGTCGGTACGTGCGGGGCGAGTTATTCGCTGGCGCGATTGGAACCCTTCCTGGATGCTAACACCCCGTGCGTATCGTACCCTTAACGCGGCCAGGTGGGAGCTTCGCAGGGTGCTAGCAGAGTGGAAGTTCAGTGTTTGTGAGAAAATACAAAGGCCAGTATCATGTAATTTCATTACAATTTCATTGATGAGTTGTTGACCTGTGGGATTTACCATTGTGTAATTTGCTGGGGATGTGCTGGAGTTGATTCACTGCAGCTTTCTGAGTACATCTCTCTTAGCAATAACAGTAATACGTCATTAAAGTTAGATGTAAATTAAGTAACTTTTTCAACTTTCCCCACATTTAGATGTTTTTGTAATTCTGAAGTTATTGCCATTGAAGTCAAACAGTATGTGAGACGATACTTTTGTCTTTTGCAAAACAAAAGACATTAGGTGTACCTGCATGTGTAATTACGCCTTTTCCACTTGCTGTGGATATAATCAGATGTAAATCTACTTACCTCAGTTCTATTAAGCTGTAGCTGTTGTAATCTAATTGCCGTAATTTATTATTTTCTTCTCAAATGTGTCATCATCAGCACAGTTCAGTTTCAACAGAAACCTCTTGGTAGGGTTTGTCACCTATTAGGAGGAGACTTGGATGAACAAGTGCCGTGATTTTGTTCAAAGAAATACATTTTTCTGGTTGGGACCATACTTATACCAAACTTAAGTTGTGGGTGTTTTTTTTGGATGAGGCCTAACAGGCTGATATTAGACCCCCTCTGGGGAGAAAACCTGAAGTGAGAGAGATGCCTGGTTTTTGATGGCTTGTAGGACCAACTGGGTTTGGCTCACAGTGACCTGGAATACCGTTGCTATTGTGGTCTTACACGCAGAAGACTGTAAAACTGTATGTGTAAATACAACTTCTTCCAAAGACAAAATCTATTTGTTTATCACTTCTTGCCAGTAATACTTCATTTCCCTTACAGTCCCCATTTCTTCCATGAATGCCAGGGACTACATGAGTTTGTAGTTGGGTTTTAATCAGCACTGCACAGGTGTCCTGTTAAAGTGTTTCTAACAGGAGTGCTAGCAAAATGTTAATTGAAGATGCTTATGCATTTGAAAAGCACCAGTTTAACCCATGAAAGGTAAAAGGGCTTGAATTCCAGCTGAGGAGGAGCTGCTCTTGTTAGGATACAGACCTGGGCCAACACCAGCGGCCGCAGCTGGGGCTCCGTGTTCCCGCAGCCTGGGGGAGGAAGGGAGGGACGGGTTTTGGAGGGGGGGCAGGCTCTTGGCTTCCTTCAGTGAAGAGTCCTTTGCTCTGAAACTTGCTTCCCCCAATTGTTTGCTATAGTCCAACCTTGTTAAGTTTAAAGTGACACTTCAAATTTTCCTCTTCTACCCAGTTTTCTCTCTCTGGGGAGGTCATGTTCGGTTGTTGATTCTGGTGGACGTTTTGTGTGCCCAGAGCCCCAGCTAGGCAGAGCATGTAAATTGTATCCACCATGGATGTAACTTCGTTTAGAAAGTAAGTTTCAGGTTTTGTTTCTCTGGTGTACAAAACATCTTTTGATACCCCAGCATCTTGGTGCTGACCTCTAGGAACAGTGTTTTGAAGTTAATTGCTAAACCAGCAGGGGGAACACAGGACTTTCTCTCTATGAAGTCTCCCCTCTGGCTGCAGCTGCAATTTGTTGGAACTTTGGGCCTAAACTTTTGATAGTATTTATTTAGAAGATAAATGTCAATTTACTTGAAAAAAGCCCCACAACCATGCATTGGAATAAACAAATAATTTTTGAATGCTTGTTTGTTAGTTTGCTCTAGCAGGCATGTTTCCCACTCTTCTGAATGGAATTTTGGTCATTAGCCAGAAATGAACTTGAAAAAACACTAGAGGTTAAATGAAAATTCTCTTTGAAGATGTTTGAGATGAATTATTTTAACCTGGGATACAATATTTTGAGTAATCTCATAAAATTTCAGATAATGAGCTAGACAAAATATTTTCACACTGAAACTATTACGGTATCACACTTACGATTGTATCTAGAAATCTTGAGAGCTAAAGTTGAGTTGTAGAAAGAGTTGTATTCTCACAAGAAACTATTCCTACTATTTAGGGTTTCCATAAGAGAGAATATTTTTAGATATTCTCTTAGGTTTTAAGAAGTTATTACTAGCTTATTTTTGTAAAGGTCAACTGACAGTCCCAGCATGGATCAATAATGATTTTTCTTTTTGATTTGTATTGACATAACAACTGATTACATCTTTTGTGCCAGGAATACTGAATGTAAAGGTTGCTGCCAAAGAAGTTTATCTGGATTACTTGCATTGATCCATGTTGCTTTCTAGTCTGTGAAGTCTGATGCAGCCAAATGGCAAATACTGAAGGTATGGGTATACAGATTTCTGAATGCAAAGTGAAGATGGGAATTTGCAGCATGTCAGCTATTCCCCGGTAAGAGCCAGGGAATGGGCTCTTACCCTGCAGTAAATGTCAGGTATCTGGCTGCATGTACTTTGGGTTTAGGCTGTCTTTCACTGGCGGTGGGGTAAAAGCATGCCTGGGAGCATTTGCCGTGGAGTAGCCAATTTGCTACTTGTGAACAATAACAATTATATATTCTCCTAGCCTTGGGTCTTGGAGCAAGTGGAGACAAAATACAGTTCAATTGAAATTAACAGTTCCAGGTCAGGTTTAAAGGAAGAGATGTGAGCTCCTCTGATTTTGGAATGGCATGGGCTGCATACTGAGGTGCTAAATGAATATGGATATTCTCCCTGTTGTTTCAGTGACCAGGTATACACATATTCCACTGGCCACATGTTGTTCTCTGAGAGCATTATCTGATGTTGTCAGATACTGAAGGTGCAAAAAGATGCATGTTAAGTTCCATTGATGATCTCTATCTTCTGTCATTTTTGTGGAATCACATAACTTTCTTCCCTATACAGTTCTCTGAGGTGCTGAAGTAAGTAGTTTGTAAAGGCAGAGTGAGATTTCTGATTTAATGTTATTTGAAAATAACACTAAAGCTTTGCCTAAGTTGTCTTACAATTCTTTTGTTTGATATCTCCCGTAACATTCTGTTAATATTTAAGGCGTGAATTACCAAGTCTTGGGCAATTTATATAGATCTCAGAAAATAGTCTGTGGGATAGAGATTGCAAATATCTTTGCAATCACATTACTTTTGATCTAGTTCCACAAAATATTTGTGTATTATAAATAGGCATTACTTCTATAGCAGTAATATTTGTGGTGCTTAACAGTGGTTTGCTAGTTTCTAACCACTTCATGAATAGAAGCACGTTTTGCCATGAAAACATACTAGCAAAGAAGTAGTGCAGTTGGGATTGCTTTATCCATAACTGTGGATTCGCATTTTTATGTGCTGGCAGTCGTCCAATAGAGCAGCATTTCTTGTGCTGTTACAGCAACAATTAACTCTATGGTAGCCAAAATGAAACAGATTTACACATCTCTGGAAGTCACTGAAAGAAAGACTTTAAAGCTGCTGTTTAGTATATATCCCATGTTTTGTATCTCCAGTCTGGCAAAATGGATTGTTTTAAAAGAACAGCCTTTATGGCCTTGAGTATCTCAGTAGTCAAATTTGTCAAGTTCAGCAGAGAATATTTTATGTATCGTATTTTAAGTGTTATATTGTTGAATTGTACTGCTTACAAATAGTTATGTCTGGCAAAATATGCTAGTTTATGATGCATCTATAATGAAATGAATGAATTTATTCAGGAAAATGTGAAAATCATTATTTCATATTCATTCTGTAAAAAGTACTTTGAAATGAGCTGTATCTGTTTATTTTTAACAAATGCAATTCCATTATAATTAGCACTTCTCTTTAGTAGTGTGTCCAATTTCAATATAATAGTTTGCCAAGTTCAGATTTTTTTAATTTTTTTTTTTTTTGTCTGTTACAGCATTTTGTGAGATTTTGCAAGTCAGCTGGAATGGGCCCCTCTGTTAAAGTTTAGTTGTGACCTTGCAAGAGACCTATTTAGATTGCAGGAGAGTAGCTTATCTAGAGGTCGTGAGTCTGAAACAGGTTAATTATAGAGCAAACGTGTGTGGCTGGTTTTTCTGCACAGAAGGCGATGGGGGTTTGATACGTAAGGTTAATGGTTCTGAAGAAGAATGGCAATTCACTTATACTCTGATTTCCTTGGGAAGCATAGGCATTTTTTGCTGGAAATCAGTGTAGGTTCATTCTGAGTCAGGGGCAATAAAAAAATCCCAAAGCATCCAGTGAGCTTACTGTGTAGTACAGACCTGCTGAATACGTGTGGTTTTTTGCCAAGAAGCTGGAGGTGGATTGAAGACCGATGGGTCCTCCTTTGCCTTAGATTTATAGAAGTCATTTATTAGACTATAGCTGCATCTGAAACTACATGATTGAGAACTATGGTTGTGTTTTCTCACAAATGTAATACTTTGTTTGAGTAAAACAAAATTCTGGTTTGATTTACAGAACAGCTATTGTGGTATTTGAAAAGACAAACCTTTTCTTATATTAAGACTATTACATTAATGGACTGGGTCACTCCTCCAGTATGTACAGCTTGTGTTATGCGACGGATTAGTGTTTAAAATGACCAGTGTTTCTGAACACGTGTAGATCCGGTGGTTTGGTTCACTCTGGTCATGAGATGCAGTGATTTCCTTCTGGCATACAGGGTGCACAAATTATTTATATGAGTATAGGAACTGATTGTGGCCTTCCATCTCCCTAAACGTGTGTTCAAAGCTTTGTGCAGTCTTCATGTATACGTTTAATACGAAATATGATAATGAAAGGCAGGAAATTCTATATGGTAAAAATTATATGGGAGCGTATCTCCATTCTGAGTAGAAGATGCAGTGGTCCGTATCTTGATTGAAACAAATCCTCATTGCTGTGCTAATAAATGGTAATTTTTATGGAAAACTTTTGCCTTGATCTGAATGTGTTTCTCCGCTCAACAAATTACATTACACTGGTTATTTGGCAGACAACTGGGGAGAGGGTAGATTACTCCTACACAAAGGGAAGCTTCTTTTGACTCATTCTTTTAACTGTGGCACTTTCAGGTCTTCCCTATTTATGTGGGAGAAGTTTCCTATCTTACAGATGTGCGCCTGAAAATTCAGTGGCTAACAGCTAACTTTTGATATGTTGTGTTCTTGTTTAGCAACCTGAAGAAATCTATTAATTACCTGATTTCCAGAGTATGGCTTGTTCTAGAGAGCAAAATTCAACACGCACTTCTCCCCCTCCCTCCCAACAGGATTTTGATAATGCATGTGGTTGACTTTGAAGTACATAGTAGTTAATATTTTAAACTGTTAATTTGTATCTTGTACCATCTTGTGGCAGTGGGAGAGCTGATTCATACCACCTTCTCCCGTTCCCCTGTAATGGGAAACGCTGGTTTTCAGTCTCGTTCAATTTGCTGACCACGTTTCCCTGCTGCCCCACCACGAGGACTGCATCCTTATATAGCAGATTTATACTTAATGTCATAGTCTTGCTTTTCATTACTGCCCCTTGTGGATTTCTCACAATTAACCCAGATAATTTTGGGTATTTATAGGCCATGGTTTCAAAACCACTTTTTCTAAATGTATAGAGGTAATTTCAAGATTTTTAAGTCCAACAGAGATTGATTTAGCTTCTAGCTAGAGTGTTTCTAGATACACTGCTAAGGTTTTGTAGTTTAGTCTTGAAAAAATAGCGGCATCAAGCGTTGCTTGGCAGAAGAACCTGCTGAAATCTGTTACCCTGAGTGGAAGGAGCCTTGCTGAGCTGTCTGTAACTTTGCATCCTGCTGTGGCTCCTTCTCCACATGGAGATGCCTTCCCTGGGCTTATCTCTGCCTTGATAGGTACATTACAGCTGTTATCTGTTTAGTTTAGGTGTGCAATTAGAAACTGAGCCAAGTAAAACTCAAGATAAATTACATTTGTGTGAGGTTGTTGGCTGCTACTGTGTTTGTAAAGAGTAAGATAGTTCAGTGCCAGGAAACCTATTCTGTTTCCAATTAGAAACCATAAAAAATAAAGTAATTAGGCCAACAAAATTTAACTTTGAGAAGGAAAGGTTGTAGAGGTTTGTTTCATGCAGTTTATGATCTTGTCCAACCCCAAGATTCCTATGCACTATAAATGTTTTTTGTTTCATACTAAACTTTTCAGAAGCAGCAAGTCCTGTTTAACATCATGACCCTGGTTCCTGTTAGCTGTGGTGAGATACACTGGTTGAGTTAATTGGGAAACTGAGTTTTATTTAAATGTGGATTTGAGATTCTTAGATTTCTTGGGCTACCATGAAAACTTCAATCCAGTCTTTATGTGTGCACATTTCTAGAAGTCTCTACTGTTCCCCTCCTTCTGCTACCTGAACATTCATTGTGCCACTGGTATTCCCTGATAAGAGCAGTGCAAATTTTTCATCCCTCTTCAGGCAGTTCTGCTTCCATCTTCTAGACAGAAGTGTTGCCTTGCCAGGTGGGTGTCACGAGGGGGCTACTGCGGCCAAGTTGAGGTCCTGTTTGAACTTTTAGGCTTGTGAAAGAATAGACTAACTGTGAGTTGCACAACAAATACATGGCTGAATCTAGTACTAGATTGCAGATTGGTTGAGCTATTATAGTATAAGAACTGTACAGCATCCCAACATTTTCTTTTCTCCACTCCCTTCAGGCATACTCTGATGCAGCATGTCCCTGAGGACTCTGCGTTAAAGTAGAATAGTTCTGATTCAGTAATCAAATAATGTATAAGGTGTCGGTCTTGTTAAACTCTGTCTTCAGTGCCACGTGCACTCCCTGCTGTAGAGGCTCTGTAACCTCTAGGAATTTGTGCTGTTGATGAGAAGGAATTTGTTCCAGTGTCCTTGTCGTGGAAGAGTTGTGTGCTCCTTCCACTGAAAGACTCCCAAATGCACTTCCTTCCCTTCCACCTATTGAAACCTCCCACATCCTGATCCCATACCAGGCTATTCTCTTGTTTACGCTGGGTAAGCAAAACCTTGCACCTCAGCCCCTGCAGCTTCAGCAACACACACCTCCCTGTGTTTGGGGGAAGGGAAGCCCTGGGAACGTACAGCAGAATG
The DNA here is from genome assembly GCF_037038585.1 of Patagioenas fasciata. Taxonomy (NCBI): domain Eukaryota; kingdom Metazoa; phylum Chordata; class Aves; order Columbiformes; family Columbidae; genus Patagioenas; species Patagioenas fasciata. The sequence goes on from NC_092525.1 coordinate 32,149,348, forward strand.
GTTTTTAGCCTGTTTCTGTAAACTATCCCTAACTCGTGTGCTATATTGTGCAATGATTATTCATCTGAAACTTCCACAGTGTCTGGTGTCATGACTTTATTTTTCTGATCTACACTCACAGCAATTCAAGTGATGGAAAAAAAAGTGTTGGGAAGATGAAGGGAAAGTTGGTTATGAAATGATACTGAGAATAGGCACCCCCATCCAAACTGGAGCTTCATGTCAGCTCAGCTGTGGGCAAAATATGCCCCAGGTAACAAAACCAACCTCAGTAAACAGTTACTAAAAAGGTGGAATGGTTTCACATCTTTTATGGACTCATTTGTGTAAATTTGGTGGTTTCCTGTAGTTTGGCAGGCTACATTGTAATATATTAATAAGAAAATAAATAAACAAAATGTTAAAACAAAAGTCACATGGAAGAGAGGGGCACAATTGCTAAATGGCATAAAACATCTTCCCTTGGCACTTGTCCAGTTCCCATAGCCTTTAACTGTGACTTGTTGAAATGTCCCGTTACAAGCACAGCAGCATGTGAACCGCAGGACATCAGAGTTACTTTATCCCTCGGCTTTTGATATGTCAGGATTTTTAGTTTTATTACTATTCATGCGTTCCCTGAAAACGAAACCACTTTGTTGTTTCTAAAACAGAATCTGTCCCCTTAATAGTTCATGAATAAGTTACTGTTTTGAGTTCTGAATGGTGGAATTTCATGTATATGCCTTGGACATAGGCATTAAAAAACCCACATACAAATTTTCAATTCCACATTAATATCTGCTAACCTTAATAGTCAGCTTTCCAACCTTTACATGTGCAAATCTTGCAGAATTGACAGAGGATAAATGTAATCTAATTAAAAAAAAATCTGCTAAAATGCGTATTTAATAGTAGGGTTATAAATAAACCCTTTCAAAACCTGTTCTAGTCCTAAGTTTATAGAACTGCTTGTGTAGTTAACCATTTGTGACTTTTTTGTGTAACTGAGCTTGGGTTTGCTTGATTACAAATTATTACCTTTTTTACTTAGGTGTGGAATGCATGTATTCATTGCATTTGCACAGGAAACCAACATGGACAAATGGGAGAAAAAGTGGTTAAATAAGTTAAATGGTTGCCATGCGTAAAACAAACAAACAAAAAGTGAAAAAGCTTTGGCTGTGAAGGCCTTCTTGGATGACCCAGAAACTTGGGTTCACGTTGCCATGGCAAAACAACACAGAGGGACAGATCCTGCTGGCTTTGCTCAAGTGTCCCCATTCACTTCCGTGGGACTTGCGATGAGACTTGGAGGGGGAGGATTTTTGGCTCGCTTTGGTAGAGAAGTGTTTGTTAGAAGAGTTGTGGAGAGCTGTGCAAGCTCTGGCACCGTGCGTGGAAAGGGGAGGGAAGTACCAGATAAGGAGGAGAGGAAGTGGAAGTTATTCTTCAGGCAGTAAAGGAAAAGGTTAGACAACGAGGCGGATGGAGTTAAGGCAAGGGAAGAACTTGTATGGGAAAGGTATGTACTGATTAAAGAAACAGATGGTGACTATCGGGGAAAAGGCTTAAGGGAACAGAAATAAAAGGGGAGGATAAAGCAATAAGAAACCAATTCAGCAATAAATGTGACAAATGCCAATGCTATAGAAACCTTTAATAGGAAACAGAAACATCCCCAAATCTGTGGCTGTGGCCACCTGCAGGCATATATAATATATTGCTGGGGTGGACTGTGCAGACAAGCTTAGTTTGTAGGCAAAAATAAATTTACCAGGGGAAGAAGAGTGGGTAAAATTAAAGCTAAGGAGACCACTGATCGCAAGAAGGGTAACATGTAGTAAGTATTTTTCTGGAAGTACAGAAACAGGCTGAGTAGAAAGGTGCTCAAATGTTCTGAAGACAGAGCTTAGTCCTAGGGCTTACACTTGGGCATTTTCATTAGTTGTTCTTCAGTTTAGGGCAGAGTCCTGTCCCCTTTTTGGAGACTGGTAAGTAGGCATGGGGAGGGATGGAGGGATGGATGAATACCCTTCTGCTGGTGGAAGAACAACACAGTGTGTGATTTCTTAGTAGCAAGCCATCCATAGACCATAGAGCCTTATGTACTCGTGGCTCCTGATGGTAAGGGCTGGGAAATCCTTAGTGGAAAAGTGGTTTTTTTAAGAGAAAGCAGCATGCTTCCAACTTCTGAATTCTTTGGTCATGTTGTAGTATTAAAAGTTACTTTTTGGTTCAAAGGATAGCTTCAAAATTCCACAAAAGACTGGAATTCTGAGGAAGACAAGTAGCAGATTTTTACAAAGAAAAAATATTTCATTTAATGAAAGGCAGAGAGATAACAGTAGTGTACTGAAGTGATTTGTATTTTGTGCTTACTTCTGCTGGCTCTAACAAAGTCAGATTCTTTTGAATACCGTTGAGCAATTGTTGTCCTGTGGCTCAGAGTAGCAATGAGATCTGTCCTCCAGTGGCTGGCCACGCTCACGGGCCAGTCAGCCTGTCCTGGGATCCTCCAAAAGCATCCTATTTTTTACTGGTTTCTGGCTTAGCTTTATGCATTACATTTCTCACGGACATTAGAGGCTCCTACTGTAAACCAAATGATAATAAAACCTCGTACTTCCTCCTGTTCTTGTCCTCACCTACTTCAAAATGTGTTTCCCTCTAAAATGTGTTTTAAAATCTAGCGGTAGTAAGATTCTTCCTGGTGTTCCCAGTAGCACTCATTCCTGATTGCATCTGCAAAACGGTATTTCTCAATGAAATAGGCTCTTTTTTGCTTTTCAGGCTCTCGCTTTTATCAGGACTAGTGGCCTTTACAACAGCAAACGTCATCGAGAATGACCCAGCAGGCTGTGCGTCTCAGTCAGGGCTGCAGCGACTCTGGCTGCACATGCCCTCTTCTCCCGGCCTCTCCTGCAGCTTGTGGTAGTAAAAAGCATTGGCACGAAAGCAGCATGTTTAGTAAATCCAAAGCTCTCATGTCATCTTCTCTTCCTCTTCCTTGTTGGGATTTTTTGGTTATACTTTTCATATGCCCTTTCGTGACCTCAGTTACAAAAATAGCTACCCAGATATACCCCAAAGGAAAAGATGATTCTATCGGAAATTTCTTTTGAATTTCAAATTGACTAGCAGTTATGTTTACTTCTTGGATAAATAGTTTAGGCTCTGGATCTCTTTGCACGGCTTTCTTTTCTTATTTAAGAAGGGAATATGTCCCCCTATTCTGTGGACTGCTTCAAATTTTCCTAGTTTGCAGGTTTCACATGTATCTCTAGTGACAGCAGGTTTCACACTAAAGCCAAAATCTGGTATGTTTTGCACCACAGATGAATTTTTCTCAGGTATTTTCTTATTTATTTCTCTTTGGTGCTCAACTGTCAGATGGTCAGATAATAGAAACTTCATAGCTGACTTCCATCATAGATGAGGATGATCACATTGTCTGAAATACTGACAAATTCCCTGCTTAATAGGTTTATTCTTAAGTGAATTATTAGCAGCGTTTTCATCTGTGCTTTTTGAATTGCTGCTGTGTAGCTGGTGATTCGGATGTTGTCCATCCTAAATTGATGACACTTGCTGTCAGTTGGTCACTTTTTCACATTATCTTCCAAGGTTTGAAATTTCCCCTCCTTTTTAAGCTTGTGAATGCAAATCTTCAAGCAAGTGAGCCCTTTCTCTAGAAAGCTCTTCCTAATTTTAATGTAAGTCTCTATTATTCACCCTTCACGGCCTGGCAGAATTGGAGTAAAAGCCTGGGGTTTTTTGATCAGTTACTGCCTGCTCCGAGTTACACCTTGTGAATGTTATTGGTCAGTGGGATGCAGTAGGAATCAAATCACTCTTTTGTTTTTATGTACAGAAGGAACGGTGTGTGTATTCTCTCTCCCTTTTAAATAATTTTTTCCCAAATCAAAATAAAATTGAAACTTGGCCTTTTAATGCACTTCGATGGTCAGCACAGAATGGGATGCTCAGCAGCATCGCTTTCTCTCCAGTTCTTTCCTGTGCTCTCTATTTCTGCACAACTGTGTGCCTTAAAAAATGTCACTGAAGAATGAGAGGTTTGTACTGATGGAAGCATGATCTAGGTAGTGTCTTGTGTTTTTCTACGAAGTATGTTACTGAGTGTATGCAAGGGAGTTACTCTTTTTCTGGTTTCTCTTTTGTTCGTTGTTGTCCAGATGAAATGGTTATACATCAGTACCTCAAGTTCCAGAATGCTCATTCATTGCCTGTTTGCACATGTGACATCTTGCAGGATGTTATAATGGTCTTTTATAGCTACAATGGCTAGAAACCTTGTGATTGGATGTATTTGATCTTTTTTCTTTATGACAGCATTTAAGATTTGAGTTAGCAACCAAATGCTCTCACTGAGTGTTAGATTTCTTTTAATCTAGATAAAGAGCAACAAATGATTCCAGCTTACTTTTGACTTCCCAAATGATGGTCAATATCTGTCATAAATTCCTTATGGCTTGCTGTTTTGGCATTAAACCTGTTTGATTTGGATTTTAGTCTTAAAAAAACTTCTTGTTCAACGTTCTTGTCAACAATTTATTATTCCTGTTTAATAAAGGTTGGCCTTCATTTACCACAAAGTTCAGTATCCCTTGTGGGTTTGATGGTTTAGCTATACACCCTTAAGCTCTAGGGGGAGATGACAGATATCTAGGAACTCATTGAATGCTACCAGTAGGTTCAGGATGAGTAATTTTTATAAGCCATGTGAATTGCCCAAGGAAGCTGTCATTTTCTGAGGTTTTCCTGTTTTGAGCTGTCTCTAGCATTGTTTTTGTGTGTGCGTGCGTTCATCCTTCTCCAGAATTTTGAAATGTCACGAACAAAATCTTTAGGTGAATCGTGCTTGCTTAGGGTTTTAGGTTGGACTATTGCTGCTTTATGAGGCTGTGTCATCTTGCTATTAATGACAGAAGTTCATTGCAGTTTCTTGTTGCCTCAGTCGTGTTGTGTGGTAGTGCTGTAGTCTCGCCTAACGTTTCTGGTGTTTTCTTCATAGCTATTTGCTGGTCTCAGTGCGTGTTTTTCCTTGTGCAGACTTTTGATCATGCACAGCACGACACACGGTGTGTAACAGACACAGCCTTTTGTCTGACTACGTACTTCATTCCAGCTTGATGTCAGCAAGAACTGTTGAAATGGTATTCGTGTTGTCGTGGCGCAGATTTTGGTCCTGACTCAACGTTTTGCCATCACTGAGCCACGTGATGGTGGTTTGTAGTTGCTCACATTGCTTTGTGGTGGGTGTTCATGGTTGCTGAGGTGCCCTCTGTCATCTGCTGCTCCTGAAGGCTCATAGTGAAGTAAAGGAGATAAGATTATTGGGTTTTTTTAATTGAATCTGATACAAGCATTCTGGTTCCTTACCTACTTGGTCTGTAATATCATTCTAGACATCTAGATGACTGAGAATAGATCAGGGGGAAAAAAAAGGAGTAGATGGGATGAGGATATTGCGCATCTAGTAAGCGTTTCCCCTCTAAAATCTGCAACGTGCATTCTAGGGTCAGAATTTTCAGTGTTTTAATGCTAGCAGGCGTCAACTGTATCGTCATTTATTTGTCTACCACATTTAAGATGTTTTACTGACCTAGTATAATGTGTCTTGAAATCTCTTAAAATAAAGATTCTGAACAGCTTTATATTTATATTTATATTTAGTGTCAAGTGGCCTTGAAAAGTTTTCAGAATTTGTGATACTGAGAAATGATGAGTTAAATTTATCACGTTACCCGTAAACCAGCTAGAGCACATGAAACATTTCTCCGTTGTATAATACAGGTAGCAGCAGATAAATAAACAAAACAAATGTTTATATGTCCCAGAGAAAGTCTGAATCCTTAAAACAAACATGTCTGAGGCCACGAATACCATTGGCACGCTTCAGCAGGACTTCAGAATTAGTTATCAAGAAGGACTCAGGATTTCACTTTAAGTAGATCACAACTTGCACAATGTATAATATGAAAGAGCAACAGCTGCAGAGAAGTGCTGAAATACAGGGGGCAAAAGTGCTAAGATACCAGTACCTAGGGCATCTGGCAATATAAAATGCAATACTCTAGTAGTCCTTTAGGAAAAAATTCTGTTTCTTTTGTTATAAGAGAGATAATTTTAAATATATAGTAACATTTCTGTAAGTTATGTTTGTATTAAAATGTATTTTTACTTATTTCTGTAGGCAATTAAAAGTCTGGAAGATTTGATTTCAAAACGTACCACAAATTTCAAAGGAAGTAAATCTACATGAAGAGCTACAAAGAGAGTTGATTTGAGAAGATACAACGTTTGCAAAGATGTCTTCAAGCTGTGTGACTTCAGTGTTTGCTTTGATGATTTTGTGCTTTGCAGCTGCAGGTAGGTGGCATTATGTAAATCATGTATTCAGTGTATCTTATTGTATATATTCAGAATTATTGATCAAAAATACTGTTTCATGCTGGAAGAATGTAGGTCAGCTAAAGCTTATATTTACATCTAGATTTTATATAAAGCTGTTGTGATCCTAACTGCTGGTATGGTGATAGGAGAAACAATACTGGTCCTATAAGTGTTCTCTTGCGCCTATGTTCCCTCTTAAAACCATTGAAGAACTGCAGGAGTAATGTAAATTGCTTTTGTAGTGTATTTATTTATTGTAAAAAAGGGGAATTGCATGGTACAAATCCATGATAAAGGGAAAGGTTGCTATGGAAGCTCTTGGGAGTGGGAGCAGAGTAGCTCTGCCAGCGTGATGCTGAGGTTGAACTATGAGCTCTGTGCGAAGCCTGGATTTATTACCTGGGTGCACGGTTGTGCTGGTGAAGCTGAGCTGGGGTCTATCCACAGAGCTGGGCTGAAGGGGTGTACCAGCTCGGCTCCGTGTTGCCATCAAGGTCTGTAATCTGGAATTAAGTCCCGATTACTTTAGTTCATAAAACTCAATTTCCGACAAAATCCCAGGAAGGTTTGTAGTAGGTCAGAGTCCTTCCAGCCTTCCTGCTCTATTGGGATAAACCCCACCTCGGTCATTCCTTACAACTGTCTAATCTGTTCTAAAGTTAACTGTCAATTACAATGGCAAAGACCTTTTAATAACCCTTGCCAGTGTTCCTGGAGGTCTTATAGGTTAGGAAGATGCAGTGCCGTTTATGGGGATTGTTCCTATCCCATGTGTTGTCCTAGACAGAGATTTTTGAAACTGTGTTGCAATATCTTGTGAGAGAGAAAGGAAAGAGCTGTAGAGTTCAAGTACCTAGCTTTGTACTGTAGTTTCCTCAAGTGCTGAAGTGATTCTTCTCAGTATGTTTGTTTGTCAAAGTTCTTCCTGTGGTTTCAAGGGGAGAAAGCCTCTTCTCGTGTGTCCAGCTTGCACATAGTGCAAGAGGCCAAGGGGATATACAGTCAGTGAAAATGAGGTAGTGGGAAAAGTGGACAGTGGACAGATGGCTTGCTTAATGAGATGTCCTCACTGTGGAAAAGATGAGGGGCTTTGGAAGAGACAGGGCCGAGCAATTAAATGTGTTACAACTTGGCTTCCTTTCATCGTCGGCATGGAAAATTATGTTGTTTCAAGCCCTCAAGCCTTGTGGGACTTTCTCTGGGGTTGACCTCCTGAAGGAATCCATCCAGCATTAGTAACTTTGATTATTTAATAGTATGTGATGCTAAGATTTTGCAACAGCCTCATTACAGATGAACTTTCAGCAGTACAGGGCGTGTCTGTATGTGTCTGCGGCTTGAGCTGAGGATATAATGCTGGTCTTGGCTGAGAAAAGCGTTTACTTGGAGCAAATCTGAACCGTTATAGATGCACAAAAATCTACTTTAAAAGAAAGTGCCAGTGTAGAAAATGCAAACTGTTTTAACTGATCACAACCACAATTCCATTTTGCTGCAGAGGAGATTGCTTGCCTCACCTCCTACCACCAGCTTTAATTAAAACACACTAATTTAGATGTGTTATTCCAATGTCGTGCTACTATTAGAAAGTTATTCAGTGTTCAGAAACCTTAGCCCAACCTCTGTCCTAAAGTTTGCTGTGTTGGTTTTGGTTTTACTCCTCAATTCTGTTTTTATCTCTGGCAGCTATTCTTGAAACAAACTCTTATAAAGCCCTATGGCCTTGGATTTGACCAGATGCTTACTCATAAGTAGAGTCACAGAATGATTTTGGCTGAAAGGGACCTCTGGAAGTCTTGTCCAGCCCCCAGCTCAGAGCAGGCCTAGCTTCAAAGTTATTTATTTCTTGGAGACTGATTCTTCCCACTATCAGCATGGGAAGAAGACAGCTGAGGGGAGTAGAAAGGGTCGCAGTTTGTTGGGGGAGGTAAGGAAGCACTAATTCTTGTTTCTAGCTACGCCTGTCCTGTGGGGTTTGGGTTTCTTCCTTTTTATTTTTCCAATATATTCATAATGAGGACAACTAATTAATGTCCTTTACAGAGTATCATGAGCAATAAAGAACTGATGGACTCTGGAAGGAGGAGAGAGATCTTGGGCAGCTGTAGTTACAACTGAGGAAGGGCAGCTCTCTGAAGGCTCTTTACATAGAACTTTTGCCACGTTTTTCTGTTAGTAGTCACCAAGGCCTGTTAACCCAAACAATTATGCTTTAAATGCAGGGGTTTGTGGCTGTAGGTGAAATACGGGTGGGAGCAAGCATCGTGTTCTAGTCCTGTGTGGAAAAAGCTGTGGCAGATGCCCATGTGCAGCTGTCAGCATGATGGCCCCAGTACCGCAGGCTTGGCTCTTAACTACACATGTACAGAACCTGCACTGCTTCAGGTTTGAACCATTAAAGTACTAGTACAAATAAAACTCAGAAGTATAAATAAAATCCCTGTGTGCCTGTGGTGAAGCCTGGGGGAGGCAGGGGGCAGCATGCCACCTCCCTAGGGTGATGAATTTTATATATTGACTGTTTTTCCAGCTTACTCTTTGTTTCTGAAGTAGCAGGGCTGCTGCAGGGGAGCACACATTTCTTTTGTTTGCCAGTCCTACACTGACACTGCTAGAATTGGTCTAAGTTTTGCTGCTGACTTTTCAATATCTTCATCATTGTTATCTTTTCAGATACAGGTGGGCTTCTAGACAGAATCTGCTTTGTTTGTTTTTCTTCCCATTCTTGCTTTTTATGGTATTAATGTGTTAAATATATCTCAAACCCCCCTGAGTTAGATGACACACACAGAGATGCATATTCAAACCCGAGCTGCATGTTTTTCATGCCAATAGCTTAAAGAATACACCTCACTAACATTGCATTGAAAATGGTCTGTATAAATATTCAAAGAATATTTGTCTATTTCTGTACAATTGTACAGAAAAAAGACTGCAAAGAAAACCTTGATTACTGTGAGATTTTTCTTCCCTGCGGAAAGTCCAAAGCAGGATGGAGAGAATTGCTGGCAAACCACCTGCTTGTCTGGAGGAATTATGTTTTTGAAGTGGGCTTAAACCAAGGTCTGGCAACCTGCAGTAGGAACTCCACACGAACACTCAGAACTGCACACGCTACAGCCTTGGATAACCTCATAAGCAAGTCTGGCTTTGTACTCTCAGGAGCAAAAATATTCTGTCCTAATGTGGCTTAAATCAAAGGCTGAAACTTATTTATTTTACTTGCTGGCAAATGTGTGCAGTTGGGTGCATGATGTATGTCTTGATAAAATGTTTTAGAGGACAGCTGAAACGCGTGCCTCAGGGCCAAACCTTCAAGATATGTCCTTCCATGAAGGAATGGGAAAGATTTTTAAAAAATTAAACTTTTTTTTTTTTCCTTTTTCTTTCCTGCCTTACTGTTCATCTGGAAAGAAGGTAGAATGGTGATACAGCCTGTGGATCTGCAGGAGCCAAGGGTCTCATTCCAGCCTCCTGGGGTAGATCCTCTGGTGCTACAGATCATTCCAGCTGCCAACAAAGCAGCACAGCTATAGCATCTGATACCAGCCAGATTTGCCCATGCAGCCGTGTCCTCTTCCCCTCAACCCTCCTCACATCTGGTATTGCCTGTGCTTGCCTTGTAGACACCTCTCTCCTTGTGACAGAGATTCATGGTTGTGGTCAGGCTGATAGAAGGACTGTAAGAATTGGATATGTTGAAGAATTTACCCATTTTCTGTAATGCTGAGCTTACTGGTTCGTCTGCTCATATACGGTCTGTCTCTGTGGTTTTCTTTCAACAGGTCTTTATTCCCAGGTTCTCTACTGTACTGTCATCCTAGCTTCCTCTCCTCTCCCCTCTCCTCTTTATAAGTAATCTTATGTTGTTCATAGCATGTGTACTTCATTTTCAATAAGGCTGTTGGCTTGTAAGCTGTGTGTCTTTTGGATCTGTGCCCCACAGAAATGGTGGTGATGGGTGCCATGTTAATAAGTGCAACAACAGGAAAAAACAGGCCTTGTAATGACTTTTTTTTTTTTAAAAAGGAACTTCCCCTGACCTTGAACACTGTGTTTTCAAAAGCAATATAGGATCCTTCAAAGTATAATAGAAAGTCCTTCCACTGAAAGGTGAAGGATGTGATCTGGGGAAAAAAAATAAAAAAGCCAGGAGTCACACAAATTTCCTTCCGTTTTAAACAGTGCTTGCTGAGTATTTCCCAGATGTAATTAAGTTGTGAGTTTTATTTTTCCTCAAAATATTTGTTGCCAGAGGTGTTGGGGGGTTTGTTTGTTTAAATTGTGGTTAGAGGATGAGAACCAGGGGACAGAGGTTGGCTCTTGAACTATTAGGATTGAAGTAAAGCACAGACTGGTTGCAACTTCTGAATGGATAGAGATTTCACTCTCCACCTCCCTTTTCCTTCAGTTCTTTCTCGTAATCAGCCAACTTCTACCTCCCCTGAAAAACCACCCAGCCCTGTCCCCTTATGGTCTGGACAGTCAGTCTTTTGGAGGATGAGATTAACCAGTACTCAGCACATTTAAAGACTCGCAGGCTCAGGGAAGAGTAAGACGAGCAGAGGGCAGGTCCGAGTGCCACGTCCTGCTTGTCTTGTATCTGTGCTGCTGCCAGGCATGGGGTGGGAATGGCTGGGGGCCATGGAATCGGAGTGTCCTGAGTTGGAAGGGACCCACCAGGATGATCAAGTCCAACTCCTGTCCCTGCACAGGACAACCCCATAGTTCACACCGTGTGTCTGAGGGTGTTGTCCAGTCTCTTCTTGAACACTGCCAGGCTTGAGGCCGTGACACCTCCCTGGGGAGCCTGTTCCAGTGTCCAGCACCCTCTGGGTGAAGAACCTTTTCCTAATGTCCAACCTGAACCTCCCCTGGCATATCTTCCTGACATTCCCTCAGGTTCTGTTGTTGGTTGCCAGAGAGAAGAGGCACTGAGGGGACCACTGTGCTCCTGCCGTGAGAGCCCATCATGCTCCCTGTTCTGAGAAACACTGATTGGGAACCACTGACTAGCCTTTAAAGGTGGAAATTCTTCTAATTTTTTTTAATCCTTTCAACATCCTGATTGTGACTTGAAGCATCTTAAAGTCAGATATTCATCTGATAGGGAAGCAAAGGATGAATTCTGAACGTCATGTCAGTGAGCTTAGTGAGATTACTTTGAGAAGCCAAAATATGCATTAAAAATTATGTTAATCTTAATTTCTCACAAAAAGAAGTAATACCTTTCAAGCAGTAAATGATGTTTTAAAGTGAGCAATTCAAATACAAAGACTGATCAAACTGGAAAGCTAGACTAAATCTGTAGGTCCTCTGAATTAATGGTTCTTCAGTACTGCTGTTTGGTGATCTATTCCTGTGTAGATTAGGTTTTTAGTCCGGTCTTCTGTCTGTCTCTCAACCAGCTCAGTTGAGTCAGATACTGTGCCATTTCTGCGTGGTTTATGGATTAAACCGTATCTTTATCTTCCAAAACCACACAAAAAATCTGAGAGCTTTGAGTGTCAGGATACAGAGAAAGGTTATGTATTTTAGAAGAGGTAATTGTATTACAGACTTGGAATAGCTTGAACTCAGCAGACTGGATTTTTCCTGTATCAGCAAGGCTCTGAAGCTAGAAACAGTTGAAATTCGGCAGAATTCTGCACCCACGTGGAGCAGTAGGATGTGGGGATGTGGGTCCTGATTCAGCAAAACAACAGAGTGTATATCTAAGTGCTTTGCTGAACCAGAACATTTATCAGTAAACATGGAAGTCTGGTTCTTTGATTAAAACTGACTCTGGACGATGCCAAAGGAATTCTCAGAAGTATCAAGCCCACGATGCAGTACTTGAATTGTATAGATGCAGGCAAATGGTGGCATTGCTGAGTGTCTCTGGGGGGAAGTACTTGAGTGATGAAAAGTCATTTTGTGGACAAATTTATGGCATGGAATGGTGAATGGCATTAATCCTTGTCTTTCTAAGGAAATTTGTTGAAGTTTTTTTATAAGAGAACCTTGTCTATAACAAGTCCTAAGCATCACATAATTGTTTTATAAATACTGTGCTAAAAATAGTTCTTTTGTTTTCTGAAGGGAATTGGGATTTGGGATTTTGCTTGTGGATCTTTTAGTATCCTCTCTGTACTGTAGGCCCTTATTAACTCTTTTTTAGCTTCTGTGTTTGTCATCTATCTTAAAAACAACACAAACCCTTGATGTCTCTAATACAAAAGTGAGAAGGCCTTATTTAGTTAACTAAAGATGGCATTTTTGTCTTGTGTAATGTCAAGGAGAAGTACAGAAGCTTTCAGATCTTGAGGGTCTCCAGAGGAAAGTGGTAGGTACCCTGGGACACACCAAAAAATTGTCTCCTAACTAATACGTATTTACCTTTCATTTTTTTTCTGTTTTAAAATTATTCTCCCATCAAACTGACCTCAGCTGTTGATATGTTGATCCTGCTTACCTTGCCCCTACAGAATAATGACTTTATTTTGTGCTTGCTTTTTTCTTTTGCTGCAAAATAAAATCTGTCACTTGAACTAAGCAGGGGACGTGCAAGCATCAAACAGCACAGTTTTATCTGTTGTTGCAGGAAGAATTAAGCTCCAAGGGCTGTAGCACTCCAAACCCGGCATTCCCGAATGTGATCCTGGGGTGTCACAACAAGAAATGGAGCATCGGTATTAGAAAAACTGTTGTTACTTTCATGAGAAAAATGTATTGAGTTTCTGCAAGTCTTTTTCTTTTATAAGCTTTTCCTACTGAAATATATTTGCATGAATCAACACTGTTTTACCACTGGTTATGTTATAGAGAGAATATAGAAACCAGATATATTCCTTTTCAAAGAAGAGAAATAATTTCATCCTCTATAGCTAATGACAGTCAAAGGAACTGATGTCCCTCAGGCTGTAAGTCATAGGCGCGATGAATTTGGAGTGAAAAAGTATATATTTAGCAGAAAGACTCTGTGCCATGTTTCATGACTGGAAGGGATTCCTCTTTGGTGTAAACTTGTTTCAAGTCAATGGAATTTCACCAAGGATAAATTTTGACCCCAAGTGACAAAAGCAAAGATTTTTAATAATTCCATGAAGTGCAGCTACTTCCAGCACAGTGTGCTTTTCTCCATATTTTTAAGCATACTTTCGAAAAGATGGAGCTATTGTTCCCATATTTGGCAGCTGCTACGCTGTGAGACTTACTAATAGGCAATTAATAAAAATGGGATTTTACCTGTCAGGAATGTGAAGAGCTAAACTGAAAATGTCATTACTGCCGTTATTGGAAGCAGTGTATAGAAGAAATAACAAACAAAGGAATTCAGTGTTGAACAATGGAAACATTTTTAAGATTTGTTGCTCTTTCACCTTTTCAGCAAAAAGTTTACTTTCCTCTGGAACAGGTTTGGCATTTTGATTTGTTGTTTTGTTTTTAAATTTTTAATGAATTTACTTAATAAGTGGAGCCAAGGGTGGGTGAAGGTATTTTTTTGTTGTTATCTTTACTTCTTGTCCTCTTTTCTTTTTCTTCACTTCCTAGATCACCAAATTTGCCTTTTATCTGGAAAGGATGATCGATACGATTTATTTTGGAATAAATAAAATGTTCTTTTATTAATCTCCATTTAAATGGAGCAGTAAAACATATGCCCTACTAAAGATTCTCCTCAAGATCTTTTGATTGAAGCTACTAAGCTGACATTTTCTCTTTCACAAGATCGTGCGCCTTTCGTTAATGTGTTAATGTTAACATTAATTAATTAATGTGTTAATGTTAATGTTAACCCTTGGAGAGGGTAAATGGCCATTTAGCATCACAGTGTCGTGGTGGTTCCTTAGGCCTCAGCAAGGGCGTGGAAGTGAGGAAAGCAAAAAGGTTATTTGAAAATGTAGCTATTGCTGAAGTAGCTTAACGTAGTTCAGTGTGCACATTTGGGGTTGCTATAGGAGTTGAGAAACTTATATAACGTGCTGTAAATATGGGGGTGTGTGGGTTTAGTCCAAGTAGAAGATTTCTGGTTACTCTTGGGAAACGTCTGCTCTGAAGCATAAAACCTGCCCATGGCTCAGAGCACAGCTGGGCAGATGTGCTGCCTGCTCCACCACGGCTGAGCACCCCGCTGGGTCTCCTGCCCACTGACTGACGTGGCCCCATCATGCAGCCAACATGCAGCTGTCCTGCGGGACTCGGTGTGTGTGACATCGTCCTGCGTGGTGACGAAATGTAAATGCCTGACCCTGAAGGACCCTTGGGAGAGGGTGGAGTGAGTTACAGACTGTCAGAGTGATTGTGCTCGGCTGTGGCCTGTCCTCAGCCACGAGCAGGGACTGCTGCAGAAGAGCACAGTGATGGCTGCGCCAGTTCTTCTGGGGAGTCCCCGTGGCATGATGGCCATAGGTGTATTAAACGCATAGGGCTCACCTGTGAGCCTCGGCTTTGGACTGAAAGATGAAAGGCTTGTTTCTGGATTAGTGACTTGCCGTGTGATCTTACCACAAGTTATTTCATCTCTCAGTCTTGGTCCCTTGATATGTAAAACAGATGCGTTCTGCCCCACCATCTTCCACGCAGGCCTGTTTGAAGGGCTTGCTTAATAGCTTTAAAATACTTGGATCACATCGGTGTGAACTGCTGTTATCTTGTTAATTCTTGACACCCCCCCCTTTATGGAGGTATGAAAATGGCAAAGGTTTATTTAAAGATCTGTCAAACCTTTTGCCTGCCTTGCCTGTGTTTAGACTAATGGCTGCTGAATTGCAGAAGTTCTTTGTGATCTCAGACAAGGAACAAGCTGGCTGAAGTTTTGACAAGTCGTGAATTAGTTATGATGTCCTGAGGAGTGTCTTAGCTGATGGAACTGCTTCGCTTTTCTCTTTCTTCTCCTGCCATGCCAACCCTTATTAATAAATAAATAAATAAACCCACTGTTTTTACAGGAAGTAGAATCACACTCAATGCAATGGGGGAGAAATGTGAGATCACTCTTACTTTGCTGTAGGCAAAAGGTTTTTCAGGTGAAATGTGACTTTTTTTTCTTCCATCGTTAGAAGAAAACTTTCGTCAGCCAGTAGGACTACATTACATCCCATGCGTGGCCTAAGCAACCTGTTAGAAGTTTAATGTATCTTTGGAGATGTGTTAAACCGTGTTATTTGCAGAAGTTTTCTGCTTCGAAATGTTACATCAGTCTGGCAAAATTTCCTTTTATAGCACTAATGAATTCAAAGCAGTGATTAATTGTTCTATGGGATATTTTTACCTTCAAGCTGAAAAAGTAATCAGTATTTGAGAAAATTGGCAAGAAAACTGTTCAGAGATTACCTTGGATATTACTTGTCTCAATTGCTTTATGGAACTAGGCCAGTAGCCGTTGTTTTTCTTACTGATATAGTGTTTGTGGCCATATTGTTCGCTATATTCACATTCATTCTCCCAGTGCTAATGTTTGATCTCTGTGATAACATGTATCATCGCAGATGGAAGAGAGCTAAAATATGTATCATTGGAAGGATTCTTTGAGGTTTTTTAAAAGATTACAGTTGTCTAAACTGTAACATCCAGGCAAATGCTTCTCCAGTGTCTCTTATTAAAAGGCCAGTTAAATGATTTTAGTAATAGCTTCTATAGCAAGAAAAAAAAAAGTAACTGAAGTGCTCAGAATAAGGAATGCTTCACGCCAATAGCAGAGAAATAAAAGCGATCATGTAAAAGACCCAGTTCTGTTGCTTATGAATTCTCTTGAAATCTCTAGTCTCTTTTATTTTTTGAAATTAGCAAAGCTAGTTTTTTAAGCAATTTCATGCCCAAACCAAAACAATGTTTAAGACTGTGATGACTGATTTTTGAATAAAAGGATGTTAAACACACAAGTTAATTAATTCTAGATCTATGGTACATTTACTGAATCTCAGAAGTACATTTGCAGCGAGAAGCCTCTAAGTCAGCTCTTATGAATACCAGACTGAACTTCAACTTTATTGATATGATTCAGGAGAAAAGAATTCTAATGAAACAGTTCTGAGTATTGAGCTGCTTAATGGTGTTGTTAAAATCTTCCTGTATGGGGTGAAAGCTGAACCAGCTAATTCTTTTGTTTGTTTCAGCAACACACAAGCAGTATGCTAAAGTATTCTGCAAAAAAATTGTCTGAGGCACTTCAAGTAAAGGTTGCTAACAAAGAACTCCTTTTTATTTCCTGCTTACAGGAGCTCTAGAATGTAGCTTCATTTTTTAGTCTAGAGAAATAATAATGCACTTTAAGGTGGTTTTAGAGGTCAAGCATTCATGTATCTTTTGACAAGATTGCTCAAAGAAAAAGTAGGGTGAAATCAGGATTTATTAGGGAGGATTTCTGAGCAATGAATCAATGCCTTTTTGGCCTCGTGGACTGAATTAATTTAATGAGAGCAATAAACATTTTTTGTTCTAGTTGGCTAAACTAGTTAATTCAGTTCTGATACCTGTGTTGTCTCATTGTTCCAGTTGCTTTCATTGAATCTTTGAAAGGATCAATACTTCGTTGCAGTAGAAGGGATGTGATTTTTCCCTGGTGCTCCTCAGTGCCAGCCTGTGTGCTGGTCTCCCAGTGCTCCCGGGAGGGGTCCCGTGCTGGAATTCTTCTCTGGGGATTCAGTTTGCTGCTTCGTGGGCTACAAGTTCCTGTAGCTGGAAAAGGTTCTTGTTTAGACCATGACTTTCTGCACCAAGTCATTGCATCTTCTGCCCTTTAATCCCATTCTAAACCAGTCGGTAGGTGTCCAGTCCTGATATGGTTGTATAACATTATGCTTCTACGACAATTTATGACAGAGATTTTAGAGCAGTGTGGCACAGCTCCTTCCTTAATGGAATTAATCCCAGGGTTTGTGTCTTGAAGTGGTAACAATAAATTGGTCCTGGTCTCAAGTCTTTTTTGATGTTCCTCCTCCATCTATGATATGTGAGTTTGTTTGCTTTTGCCTCCTATACATTTCTTTTTGGGTCCTCTATGCTATTTTGTTAAAAGGCCATGACTGGTACAGTTAGACCTTTAATGGGAACGTGCTGTGCAAGGGCTGCAGTGCCAATGAGATGGGCCCCTGCAATGACTGGTGCTCTCTGCTCCCCTCTTTCCTTGGGGTACATTCTTCCTCCTGTATAATGCCTCACTGTAACTGTCTGTATCCAAGATGTGTATTTGTATGCTTTCTTAGGGTGATCTCATCATTAATGGGCATCTGGTGCCTTTGTAATGCTCCTAATATACACACAGAGCAGCCGGCACAGACTTTTTAAACAACCATCCTTGTAATCTCCTGGATAATCTCAAAGAACATTTAAATACAATGCTGCAGTTACACTGGAAGTTTTTAATATAAACATCTTTTTTTTTTTTTTTCTTACAGTGGCTTAACAGTGTGTTGTGGGTTATATATGGAGTCTCCCTTTGCATTTACGGTGAATGAAAACTGCAGGTGACTGTCCTAGGTGGTTGACTAAACAGTTAATCATTATTGTATTAAGGGCAGTTAAAGAATTGGTGGATTGCAAGTACACATCCATGCTTTATTTCTGAATACATTTGATTTGTCGCCGTAGCCTTGTTACCCAGAGAACAGGGTGTTTGTTCTCAACAAGAATTTTGTCCTTTTCCAGGCAAGCCCGTGGCCCTGGTGGGAGGGCTGCGAGCAGTGGGGCTGCCGGGCTGCGCTGCCGCATTTCTTTCTTCCTATGAGTCAGGGCTGTGTTGACCTTCACGGGGAGCGTCTGTTTATTCAGTGGTGTGTATCCCATTAGAAAATGTTGGTACCACTCTTCACTTGATCAGTAGAGGGTGGCTTTTTAGAAGCAGGGGTACAGTCAGGCTTACACGTAACCAAGTAACTTCCCTTGCAGGGTAATGTTAAGACTGCCTCTGCGTTGTGCGGCTGGTAAATTATCACAAATCTTTTGAGATATTAGTAAAATAATGGGGCTTAACTTCATTGAAGGGAATGGAAGCTTAACCACTGATCTGCTGATAGGAAGAACCGGTTTCAGCCTGGCTCCTTTGTGCTTACATGAGAGCTTTTGAAGTCCTATAAGAGCAATTGGTTTTCCCTGCACCTTCTTGGTTGCTAGAGCAAACACAGGGACCCTTGAAGGTGGGTGGCAGGGTGGTGGAGCCTCCATTTTTGCAGTAGCTCATGTTTGTACTAGATAAAAACTGAACTTCCTCTTACAGAAGTAGAGTGTTGAAGTATTGTTCAAGTACTTTGAGTAACTTGATCTGCGATTCACCTGGTGGCACAATTGGACATCAACCATCAAGTAAAACATGTCCTGTCAGAACTGGAACATACGGCAACGAAAGAATTTGATTTACTGGCATAGCTACGTCTCCTTACCCAAAATACATGAAAAGCTGAGAGAGACACTTTTTCGTTCATGCAACTGAGGTAACTGTACCCACAAGAAGGGTTTACCAGCTTCGTAGAGTTTCAAGCAGTGATATACAATACATTATGGCAAGGAAATGCACCGTTGTACAGTGCAACATTGAAACTTGCGTGCTTTTCCTATTAAAATAGTTAAGCAAATGAGAGGCGGCAGTCCTTGTCAGGACTCTGAGCTGGTCCCTTCACACTCTGTGCATTGTGCCGCAATGCTTGCGGGTGAAAGCCTGAAACATCTGAGCTTATTTAAACCCTACCAACCAATACGAAAAAAGCCCAAACCAAACCAAAATCAATTTACAGTGATTTAGCCAGGTACTGTATTAGGTTCTTTGTCTGCTTGTTTTTTGTTTGTATTAAAATGCCATTTATTTAATATTCATCTTTAGTCAGCCTGGAAAGACAGTCCCTAGCTCTTGGTTTTTCTCCCAAAATCAAAACCTGATGTTACCCATTAATTATGGATATATAGAAATGGGTCATTTGAATGTTATTTTCTTCTACAAAAATAATAGTAATAATAATAATTAAAACAAATAGGTATGTGAGATGCATATCAGTGGCCACCTTCAGGTTGTTATAAATTCCAACAAAACAGATTTTACTGTGCAAACTGCCATCACCAAGTGCTGACTCGATAGCTTTTACATGTATCTCTAATGTTTAGCAGGAAGAGATATTACTCATTTTATTTAATGCCATTTCTGAGGGACTGTTTCAATGCTTGCAAAGCATGTATGAGGCCCCACAGACTGCTGACTCCACTGCAAAGTTATTTTACATCTAGTAAGTTCCAGGATATTGTGACTGTTTTCTAAATAACACTATCCCCTTTGCTGATGGTACTTGAAAACAAAGTTGTGCTGTTCCAAGCGTTGCCGAGTCATTTTGAAAGTCTCGCTGTGAGGTTTGTCTCCGCTCGCTCCATCCGTAGGGCCGGGCCATTGCTTTGTCTTCTTGTTGGACGAGAGGAGCCACCCTGTTCCTGAGGTACCTGCTTCCAGCTAAGTCACATGGCGAGAAATCTGCCGTCATCTGACAGCATCAGTGTCCTCAGGCTTTTACGTGTAGTTAATATTTTGTGGTTAGTTTTTACAGAATCTACCTGCATTTTTTTTCCCTGAAGTCTTGTTTGTTTGATTGCTTGAGAAGGAGTATTTAGACTTTTTGTGTACTGGGAAGGACAGTGAATTCTGTGCCATTGCCAGGAGTCGGGTTCCCTGTGCGAGTCCCTGTGTCTGTGGTGTCAAGGGGGCTCTTGCTGTCTTCAGACAAGCCCCTAACCAGGAGTTGAACCCTGGCCATACAGGGAGATGGATTTGACACCCGTGGGGTCTCTGTAAGGGAAGTACTTTAGGTGTGCATGAGAGTATTTTATGTTTTGGTGAAACCTGAATCGGCTTTGAGGTTCCCTGAGACTTTTTTTCCGGGTAGCAGTGATACTAAGATACGTACCTTATAAAGGCTACATTAGCATTGGGCACAAGTGACTTATTTCCTGAGTTAAAACTCTTTTCTCCAACTTCCCTTTAAAAAATAAAAAAAAGTCAAAAGTCAATAAAAGATTATTAGAGCAGAAGAGCCATTGTGATTTCATGTGGAGGCCATCTCAGTTCTCCTTTTATATCTGATTCTCGCCTGGGAGTATACGCTGTACTCGTGTCCTGGGCTTGAATTGATTCCAGCTTATTAATAGTTTTGAAAATGCGTTTAACAGCTCACTGCCAGTGTGCATGCTCCTTTTGGTTGCAGCTAACAAGCAGCTGGTCAGCACATTAACAAAATGTGGATTCGGTTAACTCTTGTAGAACCACATCTCTGCATTTCTTCAAGTGCCTTTGTCAGAACTACATGGGGAGAAATGGGTAGGACAGAACAAAGGGCACGTGCCTAATACAGGAGGAAGCGAGCAGGAGGCAGGCAAGGAGGAGAAAATCTTGTACTTAGGAAGGGAAGAAGGAGTGTACTGAGCAGGGCATGAGTTGTTTCCTAGGTAGAAGATGAATGAGTGGCAGAGTGTAGTAAGAAACCCCTTAAACAAAACTTTACCTCAAGGAAAATGGGAAGAAAGACATTAGTTAGTAATTCACTTACAAGCTCTGGCTGATATTGCTGATAGAATTTTCAGAGATATTTCTTAAGTCAGCAATTTTACTTATTAGCTGAGAATTATTTTGTTTTGGTGTGGGGTTTGTTTAATTTCTGGTGGAGGGTAGAGAAGAACCTCAAGGGTACTAGTTAGTGTTTTATTTTACAATTGAATTTATATTGTTTTATGGTTACTTTAACAGTTTTGAAAGTCTCATTACTGGACTCATTCTGTCGAAATTTATAGTTTAGATATTGGAAATCATGCCTGTTTAGTTATGAGCCTTCTTCTTTTCAATGAAGAAGAGGCGCAGGCATAGGATATATACGGCCAAATCTTTTTACATGTGGCTGCCATCTGCGTGAGCTAAATTACTCCCTATGAATCAGGCGTACAATATGCGTGCTCTCTGTTCTGTATAAAGATCTTCTCCCAAGTTGTTTAGAATCATCCTTTCTCACTCTCCATTTAGTCCTTTCTCTGGCAGATCTCTCATGGACCTCATCTGGATTCTTGCCTGATTAAGGACTAAGAGCTTGACCCTGTGAGATAATAAAAACCCAGAATCCCCACAAGAATCTGCAGCTTTCAATGGGAGTTGAAGGCGGTATGTGCTGCTAAAGTGTTCAGCATGTATGCTGGGTTTAAGGTAATGATTTCAGGACTTGGCTGTGTTACAGAATACATACTTGCTGGCCCTAACTTGATTAAGCTGCAAGTATATTACCATGATTTGAATCCTCTATGGAAAGGAAAACACATGGACTCTCAGTGGATTTTGTGGCTTATTTAGAATGAATTCTCATTTTCTGAGTGTGTATTTTGAGTTGTTCCTCACCAGAAAATTCCAGTTTATTGGTACTCGTATTCTTTTGGAGCTGTTTTCTTAAAAGCAGAGATCAAAGAGAGCAGATTCCTTTGGGAAGTGGAGGCCACGAAATTGTAAGATCTAGGAAGGGTTGTTAGTTTGACTCTTATTGCACATGGCCTTCCAAAATGGTTCACAGTTTCCTTAAAAGATTCTGGTATCTCCAAGTTTTTATTAAAAAAAAAAGAAACACAAAGCTGATTATCACATCATGGAAGAAAACACATTACAGAATTAGGCCATATAATGAGATAATGAGCACAGTTGGGTGGTGACCTTCAGCTGTTTGTGCTTTAACAGAGCAGACTACCCAAACCCATGGCTTCTCGTCTGAAAAAGAGAACCACAGCTCCCACAGAATCTCACAATTCAGGAGGGAGGAAGAAGTATTGACATTCTTACACAATCCCCAGATTAGCTTTTAATGAAAAAACAGGTAACTGTATAGTGTGGTTTAACTTGCAAATAATTTCTGACATAAGAAAAAAAAGTTCTTTAATGTTGTAATACTACTTTTAGGTTTCTCTCTGAACGCTACTGTGCCTAGGCATAAGGAGGAACCTGAAACTTAGTTTTAGGTTGAAGGGATAATCCTTAAAAGACAGAAGTTTCTTGAGTTGCGGCTATAGCATCGCTACAGGATGCTTACCAAGAAAATCACTTTGTATTGAAAAGCAAACCACAATCACAGGTAGTATTTAATTAAAGCAACATTTGTTGAAAGCATAAATATGTGTCGCCTAAAGAACTAGGTAGCTGTTTGGTAAAAAAACTCTTTCAGTCTTTCAAGACTGGCATTTCTGTTTTTATAAAAATGTTTTGTGGTGCGTATAATTTTTTTTTTCTCCCCTATAATTGTCTTTATACAAGGTTGATGGGGCTGGTTTACGCTGTGATGGGACACATAGCATCTGGTCAAGCAAGATAACACTTGTGTGTTTAAAACACGTCATGCTTGTTGTCTTCCTGCAACATGGACTTCTGCTGTGATGACCCAGGGACACACAGTGTTTATGCAGGTAGAAATAGCCGAGCCTGGCTGCTTGGAAGCCAAGCAGGAGGCCCAAGTGATGCTAACTTATAAGAGATTATAATGGAAGAAGGTATGAAACGAAGACTGGCAAAGGTGTTCTTGAACATGCAGCAGGGTGTACGAGATGAGGATGATGACCATCTAAGTTTTGTTGTAGAGGCATAAGAAAGAAAATATGGGGTTTGATTAAGAAATGAGAAGCTGTGAAGAGTGCAAGGCAAAGACTGTGAAGGACAGAATTGAAGGAAATAAAGCTTAATTTCTCTTACCAAATCTGTATTGTTCAGTTCATGGATATCACTGATACATGAGAGCAGCAAGGAGGAGGTATAAGGTCTTCCCCCTCACCTGTAAATGCGTTTGGCTGGTATCAGCCAGGGAAGTCCTCTGTGTCCCCCAGCCTGTTTGGGAAGGAGGTGGTCAGATGCGATGCCTGGAAGAGAAGGGAGTATGCACCTTCATGCCCTGCTTCTCCTGGCAACTGATGCAAAATAATCTTCCCAGTCACAATTTCGCTTAAATTATCATAGTATCCTAGAATAGTTTGGGTTGGAAGGGACCTTCAAAGCTCATCCAGTCCAACCCCCCTGCCATGAGCAGGGACATCTTCACCCAGATCAGGTTGCTCAGAGCCCCATCCAGCCTGGCCTGGGATGTCTCCAGGGATGGGGCATCTACTGCCTCTCTGGGCAGCCTGGGCCAGTGTTTCACCACCCTCATTGTAGAAAAATTTCTTCCTCAAGTAATTCTGAGATTTTAATTTCAGTGGAGTTTGTGGATATCTGTCATTTCCCATTTGTGGCTGGTATCGTGTTTTGTGGCTGGACTGGTATGTTCAGGGAAGTGGAAGATCAGGCAGGGCATGTGGCGTACACGAGACAGTGTGCTCTGGCCAGGTGGTGTATGATTGCGTATTCCCACCGTCACTTCTCTTCCATTAAGTGTGTTTAACAATATGCTTTTCTTTTTTTTTAAATCTCAAAGGAAGATGTAAATAACAGTTAAGTGGTGTTTTTTTGTGTAAAGCATTCAAAGAGAACCTGCTGTGTAAGGTAACTAGGGTTATTTTGAAGTCATATTGAAAAGCCATCAAGTTATTTGCCTAAGGACAAACTCACTTTTCAGCTGCTAAATTTCTTTTGCCCTGTAAATTAGTGGTAGTAATGCTAAGAGGTTATAAAAGGGGAAAATACGGCCGTGAGGTTACATTAGTTAAAACCATTTATCTTAAGTGCTGAGCTGCCTTTTAAATAATAATTATGTATTTAGGAAACCTACATCAGTTTTGCTGAGTCCAAGCATTTCAAAAGTCTCAGATCCTCAACCCTTTGAAAATACTCTGAAAAATATTTGTCTGAGCTTATAAGTGGACCTGGCATTTCTGGTTTAGGTCATCTTGCTTAGAGAGAACTCCACTGTGATGATGGCAACACTGAGCTGGGCTGGAATGGCCGGTGGACTAGTGGAGGGTGGATTGGTTGTTTTTCACACTTCAGTGTTAGCTTACCAGCTGAGTTTAATATGTAATGTCACACTTTAAACAGAGCCTGTTTTCCGAGTGTGGTGTAAGCACTGAGCTTGTTAATGTTCAGGTATCGTTTCTCTTGCTTCTGGTCAGCCCTTTAGTGTGGAGGTTCAAAACAGGGATTTCTTGGGCCGTTTGACCTCTGCACTTGTATTCCACTCATCCTGTTGAGTCAGCTGTGTTAAGAGAACAAAGTTCAATTTCTTCCAGTTTTGGGAGGAAAAAACAAAGAGTTTCTGCTTTGCATAGCTACAATCCAAAAGCAGTTGGCTTGAAGAGTGGATCTATTTATTTGTCTGAATATTGACAGTTTTATAGATGCAGCAGCAGAAGAGGAGAAAAAACATGCACTTGATCTGGACAGATATTGTGTCCATCAAATCAAACTCTAGATGTTGTTGCTAAGAATATGTTTTTGGTTTTGTTTTTTAGAGCCTTTTAATGGTTACACACCGCTCATACAGCTGTTTATGATTAGATGGCTTCAGAGGTGCTTTTCCTCCCTCAGAAAGCTTTCTCTTCCTTTGAGGCAAACAACTGTGTATCAAGTCATCCTGCACAGTAGAAAATAGTAATGGAAAGGGATTTGAATTTTGTCATTCAAATTCTGTGTTGATGAATCAGACTTTCTGGTTGTGTTTCTGTGTGTGGTGGGTATGACCGATCATCTGTCTGTGCTGGAGAGGCTGGTGGCTTTAGTACAGGTACCTGGCAGCAGGTGGTCATTTTGGCATGACCCCAACAACCAGCTGGACAGAATGGATGCAGAGATTGAAATACGTGGAATTCCCAAAAACAACGTGTTTTAATGCTACTTGGAGCTATCTTTGACCACTTGGGCCTTTATTGGTGTTTAAGATGCAATGTCTGTAACTGGTCTCTTGATTTAGACACTGCCCAGCTGCAGCAGCCTGCTCAAGACTGTCTGAAGGGGGTCCGCTCTGCCCTTTCCCACCGTGTTGTCTGCTGCCCAGAAGCTTCTGCAGAGAATAACAGGAGTTTGGCTGTTTGTTCAGGACTTTCTGGGATCTAGGAGCTTGGTTAAAGCTACTGTTGCTGGTCTGGGATTGCTTCCAGATGTTTGGAAGTCCTGGTCAAATGGCCGCAGTGTGTGGACATGCTGGATGCAGGTGCTGCATTGCTGTGTAGCCACCCAGGGTCTCCCCAGGGGAATCCTGAATTGAAATGAAAATCCTTCTGCTTTTGAAGGAAAAGATTGGACATTGCAGATCATCATTTTCAGGTGTGGTGTGTGGTGGGTTTGGTTTTTTTCTGTTTTGTTTTTTTTCCCCTCATTGCTAGCTGACAAACAGTCACTCTTCTTGATACTGGAAAAAGTTCAGTGAGTGCAGGGTGAGACAGCGTTTCATACTGGTCCCAAAAGAGTTTATCCCAAGCTTGGCTACTGTGGGGCATTTGGGTAGAAGCAACCTCTTCTACCATGGCCAGAAGACTTTAACTTTTAATATTGACCCTTCCTATATCCTTGTCAATTTCTGCCTGAACATACTGTGGTATTTTAGCAGATCACCCAGTTTAATTAGTTACATAGGTGAAGCTGTGTGTGGTGTGGTAGTTATTTTAGGCCTTCGGATAGTACGGGGGTCTTGCAAGGTGAATGTACAAAGAAACTGTCTGCAAAATAAGAGATGTACAATATTTTTCAGATCTCTAGCATCTTGCAAACATACATTTTGCGTTTTGTCCCATAAAAAGATGCTATAACAGTAACCTGGGATGATTACAAGAATCTATGAGATTTACTTAGGATCTATTTATTTAGAACAGTAAGTAAACTTCCTGATCCTTTTCAGCCTTTTTTTTTTTAAATAACATTTCCCCCACTTCCTCTCCCCTGAAAGCTGGAGGTAGGTCTGGCTTGGACTGAGAGCTGATGGGGTGAAAGCATTTGGCAACTCCTTCTATCTCCTTGAAAAATGGTTCTGTCTGGATAAAAAAGCATTAGGTTAATTCAACAAGAGTAAGTAACCTTATGGTATCTGAAGGACTGTGCCATGGGGTCCCAAATACGTAAATGAATTGAGACCACAGTGTATCCATTTAATTAATTTATAAAGACACTCAAACTTCACATCACATCAGTGTAGCTGTAAATGCACTTTCCAGGAGTTTAACATGGAAAGTGAGGATGAGGAGAGGGGAGTGCTGAAATGTGATTTGGTCACTACTTAAACAGGAGGGAGCCCAGTCCTGTCTTCCATCTGCGGTATTAATAGTGTCTTACGGGAATGCTGATTAGAGAAGCAATTTTAAGAGACCTTGTGTCATGACTGCAATGTCCTGTCATTGTGAGTGGTGGCTTTAGTAATGCTGAGGAAAGTAAACGAAATCGCTTCAGGAAAAGCTTTTATGTTGAAAACAACAGTCTCCTGCATGCTGTTCAGAAGTGGAACAAATGTGACTTAAGTGTGATTGATTGTTCTCATTTCCACTGAATTTTTTGTTGACATATGGGTGAATTAGCTTTGGAGAATGTGTGTGTGTATATATGTACCCATACACATATGTACATGAAACTTAGTGAGGCATTGCACGAAGCCTTTTTGGTAATCAGAGCAGGTGCTAAGCTGTGATTATTATTGTTCTCCACCATGGAAAGGTTTAGTCAAAGTGAAAATGCATGAGGGGCTTTTGAAAGTGGTAGTTTGTATCACCGTTGCACTGATCGTGGAGTAGAAGGAAAATGCATTTGCACAGTCAGCACATTTTCTGAAATTAGCAGTATCTCTTTCTAGGAAGGTGGTTTTGCATTCGGTCTGTGGTTTCATGAGCAAAATCAAGCCTGATGGTTCCCTGCTGCCCACAGTGGGGACAGGTTCCCCCACTGCCCTGTGTGGGAACCAGGCTGATGCTCCTCAGGCCTTCCTCCCTGCCATTCGGTGCACCGAACACCAGTGGAAACCTGCTTAGTGTCTTTATTGCTGCGTTAGTTTCCTGTCGTGTTAGCGAGTTGAATCAGCTGCTGGGGAAGGCAGGTTTGATGAGCAACAAAACAGGCATAAGGTAGCTGGGAAGTGCTGGTGGGAAGGAGAAGAGCAGTGGAGGGAATGAGACACCCTGGTTTTGGCTGTGGTGAGATGCTGGGTGATTCATCCTGTCTCGTAAACCTGCAGCGTGAGGTTTCAGTGGTTTTTTTTTTTTTCCTTCCTCTGCCTGTAGAATTAGCTGTGTATGTATAGGTTTGTCAGGCCTGCCGTCCCGTGAGAGACTTGTTCATCTGAGTCCATGCCATGGTCTCAAGTACCAATTTGAGAGCAGATATAAAGGAGGGAGATTGTAATTGTACAGCGCATGCAAAACCTGATTTCCCTGATTTTCACTACTCACGTTGTGTGAGGGGCCTCTTTTGAGAGGTTTTCTCATATATGGGGTTTTTTTCATGCTTTTGAATACACTGAGCCAAGTCCCTGCTGGTTGCTGGCTTTAGGAATATTCATGGTTTTGTTGAACTTCATGAGCCATCATGGCTACAGTCAGACTGTGCTCAGATTGCTTAAAAATGATGACTATGGAGATTAGCTCGGAATGGTAAACTGCATGGGAAAGGCCTGTTACCATGAAAACTTACAGACAGTTTGTATCTCTGCTGTAATGATGCTTCTGGCTCAAACAGAAAATGCAACTGCAAGTTTCTGTAGGTCTTGCTTTTTTACTTTTGCAACTACTTGCCTGTCTTGAGGGTTTAAGTTATTTTGTAGCTGACCTTGTCACACAGCAGGGAATTGAATATTTGCTAATAAGTATTTTAAGTAATGTTTTAAAGATCCTAGCATATGGACTTCAGAAAACTCTCTTTTGTCTTGTTCTGCAAGATGTCATCTGACACTGTTTATAAAACATAGACAGATGCCTGTGGATCTGTATTAACAAACTACATAAGCTTATTATTTAGCTTAAAATAATCAGGTCTATGTAGGATTTATAGTATAATGTATATCTTTGCCAAGGAGATTGAAAGCTAACGTGATAAAGGGGGTTTTTATTCTTTTAAACAAAAATGTCACCATCGGAGAGATTTTTGAGGAATAATTGGCAGATGTGGAAGCAGTGAAGATAAGGCTTCTAAAAGCCTACATTCAGTTGGCTGCTCATGTTACTCTAGAAGGTATCTGCATGTATTTTCTTTGCTCCTCAAGTTTTTCCTGTTTTGTTTTTCTGGTGTACTATAACTTTAAATGAAATCAAGGGGAAATTTTGAGCCAGAATGAAGAGGGACTTTGGGTGATCATTTTGTGTTTAAATAAAAAGCAGGGGGACAGGTACTCAAGTAAAATATTTTCAAGTTACATTATTGAAAACTTGATGACAGGTGTGATGCGCTGTGTTTGGGCCATCCATGGACTGCTAGACATTGTGCTAATTTCTGTCCCTTTGCTTAACGCCAAATGTTCCAAGTATTTTGTCTTTGCTTACTTGGTGAAACTTTTTTATTGCTGGTGCTGACTGAAGGCTGTTCTCATTGACTTCTGCTAAAAATGGCTCAGAAGTGTGGGGTTTTTTTCTTCTGCAGCAATACCTGTGTGTGCAGTCAACCCTCAGGATTTTACAAGGACCACCATGCACCTTATCCATCAGACTTTTTAATTGAATTTGGTGTAAAGACAATGTGGTTCTGCAGACCACTTACAAGCAGCCGGGCCATCAGTGGCCCATGGGCCCACAGTTGTAGGACCACTGCTCTGTTGTGTTGATAGCTCTCAGTGGGATTCAGCTCTGGCTGGAGCCATCTCCAGAACCAGCCTGGTCCAGCCAACTTGTCTGCGGTACCTTCATGAACCTGGAAAAGCCTTTGCCAGCAGTTGGCTTTATGGCTTTCAAAGAGGGGAGGGTGGGCACAGTTCTCTTGCCACAGTGGGTGCTGTCCTTGAGTTCAGGACAGAGCAAGGACTTTTCAAGCATTCCTCAGCACTGGGGTGGCCTCATGTTTCCTCCTCTCCTTTATGCACAGAGCCTTGAACCGTTTTGGGCACAGGGTCCTTCCTAGTTAAAAACAAACCAGATAATAAAATTCACCAGTCTGAAAACCTGTAGCAGGCTGTATTCCATAACTGATTTCTTTGTTGATCCTACAACAAAGGCTGAGCACAGTTGGTTAACTGAGTGGGGGCTGGAGAAGAGTACAGTAAGTACAGTAAGTTTTGCCTTTTTTCTCTTTACATTTTTCAAGACTGGACTGAAGCTTTAAGTGTTTTGAGGAGGGAAGATTTATTTTGCTTCAGCACTTGACAGGGATCAGTTTTCAAGGTTTGTACAGTGAGATGTTTAGTGATAGTGAACTCATCCTTAAAGGGTCATTTACAGGAATTCAGCCTTCAACTGAACTTATAATCTTGTTATTTTTAATTAGGAAAGGGGTGGTACTCTTTTAGTTATGGAGACATCTTCTCTTTTAGCCTGTTTCCTACTCGCTTGCTTTTGCTGCTTCTGAGGTCCACTGTGTTTGATGGGACTGAGCGAGCAGATGCCAACTGCTGCAGCTCGAACCCCTAGTTACAGAGCAACATTTCTTCATTTTATGAAGGGTCCCATCCACTGATGAGCATTTTCAATCCGTTTGCACCTGTGGAGGTAGGAAAGGCAGCCCTAGCACATCCCGGTCCGGCTGGCAGCTTGTGAATCATGTGTTTCAAAGCTGCTGCTCTCATTCCAACTCTGCGGCCGGCGGCGTGTTTATCAGATCTTCCTGACGTTCAGCACTGAGCAGATGTTCCCTTTTTTAGTATGAAGTGGTGTTCCTGACGTGCTAGCTGTGATTAGGGAGGGGAAAGCTCATAACATTTCATGCTCGAGTGAAGCACCTATATGTCAGCACAGAAGGGCTTCTGGCAGGCAAAACCAAAGTGGGGGAAAAACCCAAACCCAACCCCAGAAGCCTCGTCCATCTGCTTTTCACAGGACGCCTGATGTTGCAAACAGGGTCCGCATGCTCCGGCACCGGCCATGGATTAGAGGCACTGACTGCTGGGCTGTTCTTCAGCCGGGCTGGACGCAGATGGCAGGTCTCCCGTGGGTCCCCGGGGCTGGTGGCGAAGCTAAAGCAGAAGATGACATGCAAGTTGCTGTTGAGCTGAAAGCTGCTCTGTCTGGTGCTCCACATCTCTGTGGCTGTTAAAAAAGAAGGTATCTTTGAAAGGAAATCACCACCTTCTCTCCAGATGTGCACGTATCCATATGCACCAACATCCAGAACTCACTGTTTCTTCTTTGAAGACCAAAGAATGACCTGCTGATAATCCAACTGACAGATAAAAGCAAGACATTTTACTGAAAGAAGAGCCCGTTGTATGCAGGTGTAGTGAATGACAAGTGCTGTTGAAGTTGAGTGGACTCTGCAGGAACTATTTGATGGAATAATAAGGGTTGGATAGAAAACAAATGACAGGGCAGTTTAAGAGAGTTGTGGAAAGGAATGCATAGAGGAGAAAAGGCACAGATAGAGTCCCTGTAAGTTTAGTGTGTCTGTGTAGGTGAAGAAAAGGAAGCAATTTGGGCCCAAATAAAAGATATGAAATAAAAAGGAAAACTTTTCCTACACGTTTACTTTGGAACATGGATAACCTACCAAAAATGATGCTAATGTTATGAATTAAAGGAAAATCTGTTAATGCTTTGTGGAAGTCTGTAATGCTGTAATAGTTTAGAAATCTTTTTTTGAGTTTACTTTCAGTAACAGCTACTATAAAATTTTCTAAATTGGAAGAGTGGCTGTCAAATTTGTGGGCAGTGTGTACATCTCTCCTGATCTTGAGGTTGCTCTCATTAGCAGTCACATAAGCCGTTAGATATCAACTCTTTTCTGCGTGGTGGTGCCCCTTGGACAACCAATATAGCACCATGGATTATTGGGCAAAAAATGGCTGCGTGTGTAGCTCCAAATGGAAGTCAGTGGGAATTAAGCATGTGACAACTGCCTTGTGTTTCTGAAAACGGTCATAGGATTTTTTTTATTTTTAAGTCATCCTGAACTAAACTTTAGGAAAGAAAAAGAAAACAAAACAAACAAACAAAACACAAAAAACCAAGACAGACAAAAAAAGTGAACAACCACGAAGTCAGCCTAAACCAAAAATCCTACCCCTGCTCCCAGTGTAGTGAATATGTGCTATAATCTTCCTATTAGTGTGTATTTTGGTACCTTTATGTGCTGCCTGAGGTGGGATACCAATAGTTCTGCATTGGTTTGAAAACCATTAGAACTTGTGCCCTACCATTAGAACTAGCAGCCCTCTCGGGAGCACCCATGAGCATACAAAGGACTGAAGCACACATTTGCAATTGAAAGAGGTAGCATTTTGCTGAGAGAGAGTCGGAAGACTTGTTTTCTTAGATAAGCGTAGACTGCTGAAGTCTGCTCTATGTTTACACGCGTGTTTTTGTGCCTGCTTTTTGATGGAGCATGAAAATAAGTACGGCTCTCTCTTTGCCTCCTGAAACTGATTTTTATGAAGTCTGGAATTTCCTTGCCTGTCATCTTTAATTTACTCATTTTCAGGAATACAGTAACAGCAGTACTGCGGGTAGCGCGATTTGTGGAGTTCCAATACTGATTTATTAAAAATACAATGGTTTTGAAACCTGTTTTTGTTATTTTTGCTCTAAGCAGGCATTTAATTTTTATAGGCTTTTTTTTTTTCCGTTTGGCCCCAGTGCGGAGCTCTCATGTAAACCAAGCAGAATGCTTCCTGTCGTTGTCTGATAAAAAGTGCACTTCCATTCATTGTTTCCATGCAACTTCCTATCCTTTCTACCGTAAAGAGGGATAAATCTGAGACAATTTATGGACTATCTCTGGGGAAAAGAGACTTTCACAACAAAAAGTTTGAATGTTGTTTGGCGTAATGAACAAGGAATGTTAGAAATAGTTTGTGTTTGTTCATTTCTTCTTCTTTGTACATTCTTGGTGCTGAAGACAATTTCACCCATTAACACCGATGAAGACTGAATGTTAGATTTAGTTCCTCCATTAAGGCTGTTAAGGCATAGAGTTTACTTGCATTTTAGGCCCTGCGTGTTATCTGAAATAATTCTGTATCTTTTAGTGTCGATACAAGTTTGTGATGGAAGTCGGGTATTTCTGAAATACAGCCATGTCTGGAGGAGGAAGCCCTCAATCTGAATAATGTTGGCCACTGTTTAAAAAACGACAAGTGCTCCATGGGATCTGAGATTTGTGCAAGAGGATCCCCTACATCTGTATTTTAAACCAGTTGCTGGAGACTTGTCTGTTTTCTACTACTTGAGGATAACAATGGGAAAAATGCAGCAACGCTTTCTAAAACATTGGTGGACTTCTTTGTTTTCAGTTCTTTGGCATGGAAAATAGAAGTTGTGCTCTCTGGCTTTATTTAAATGAAGGTCAACACGTTGATGCTGTTCTGTTTATACAGATTAAAAAGATGCTCTTATGTTAGCAGAGTGTTTTCCAAATACTCACTTGAGAGATGGG
The DNA here is from genome assembly GCF_037038585.1 of Patagioenas fasciata. Taxonomy (NCBI): domain Eukaryota; kingdom Metazoa; phylum Chordata; class Aves; order Columbiformes; family Columbidae; genus Patagioenas; species Patagioenas fasciata. Next base: position 32,182,133 of record NC_092525.1, read on the forward strand.
ATGGGGGGAGAGAGAGAGACAGTATGTATGAGTGTGGGCGTTTAGACAGGGAAAAATACTAGAGAAGAGTTCCTGTGCGCAGTGTTTTGCTGCAAACCTCAAGAGAAGGTCGGGCTCTGGCCGTGCTGGTCAGAAAGAAGTGCAGCAGAGGTTACATGAAACGCGGCTCTGTGGTGCGGTACATCTGCTTTGAAAGGCGTCTTTGTTTTCCAGGTACAGATGTTTGTTTTCTGAGATTATGCCTCATGCGTAGCAATGTCTTAAAATTGCGCTCAGCGGATGTTAAAGCAAACAGGTTTTTCATTCATTGCCTTTTCTGTTTAATTAACTTAGTAGGTGCCTAAACAAGACAGCTGGAGCTTCTTTTGTTAAACAAGATACTGACTGGTTGATGTTGCTTCTAAGCAGCAGTACGTTGCTGCAGAAGTTGAGTTAACTTTTCCAGTTGAACTTGCATCTATTTTACATCCTGGTAAGGACAAAACATCAGTAGAAGCTTATTTTTAAGAAAGTAGAAGAAAGCATTTCTGTTTTCAAAATATAATTTGAATTTTTTCCCTCATGGAAAAAATTGAGAGATCTGCACAGGCAACACTTGAGATTAGATGATCTCTGCTAATCAGATGAAATAAACCTTGTGCTTTTACTAGTAGCCAGGAGCAGTGGGAATGGATATCTTGTGCAACACATCCTCCACAGCAGAATAGAAACATAATTTTGCTTGGAAGGAGAACCAGCATCAGGAATTGGTACCAAACATCATAGCAACCCAAAAAAGGTATGGGGCATGTCATCTGTGGGTCTGAATGGTTCCTGGTGGGCAGGCAGGAGATGCTAGGCAGACTTTACTGCACATAACAGAAATGTCTAGAAAGACTGCAGAAAATAGAGGACCAAAATAACATTGCACATTAAGTGTTATCTCATATATTGAAACATCTATATTGTTTGGCTGATACGTGAAATAGGTCAGGGCAGAGTTGATGGTGATGATAGGGAACGGGAATTAATTGGAGCTTGATAGCTGGGGATTGAAAGCACACAGCAAGGGTCTGACCGCATGGAGCATTAACAGTAGAGACCAGTGTAAAAGTGAAGTATGTGGGTTAATGTGAAGTTCCAGAGGATAGGGGTTTTTTCCTTGGAGAAAGGGAGAAGGAGCAGGGATGGTGTCATGAGGTAGAGCTGCTGAAGATTAGTGGGCTTTGAGCACTGGAATGGGGAACCTCTGCTGTGTGTTTTGCATAAGGTCATTTTTAGTTAATACAGCTTGTATGTTTTAACTCCTCCTACAAGCTAATCTTGCCATCTATACTGAATATTCCTGGAAGATACGTTTTTCTTTTTCTCAGTTTAAGTTTTATAACTCACTCATTGAAAATGCATATATGTGGGGTCTGAGAGTTTTTTTTTTTCCTCCAAAATAGCCAGAATCAGCCCATGTCCATGAATCTTTTCCCCTGTAATTTTAAACCTCTCCCCCTGGCCTCCTGTAGTATTTCACTCAAAAGCAGTTCCACCATGAAAAATACTCTTTTCTAGCTGATAGGAAGCCTGTGCTAGATGTGGCGGTAAAGGAACTCCCTGAAAAGTAAGGATATGACGAGAAAATTACCCAGCCCTGTATGCAACAGTTATGCTGTGTTTGTGTTTTCAGCACGTCTCTTTTTTCATATACCCCTCACTTGATTTTCTATGCGTATCATTTTCCCATGGCCTTTTTTGCTCCTTCTATCCATTTCTGCTAGAGCCCTAGAATCCATTCAAAGGCTTTCATGAACATTTACTCAATTTCAGTCCTACTTTGGTTGCAGTTCACAAGGGATCTGCTGTTCCTTCTGCTGAAGTACAATCTGCTCTAGATTCATTGATGTTGGCCGGTGGTTATGGTTGCACAAACTGTCATCAGAGTTATCCAACAAATGTGGAAAATGTGAGCTTTTAAGAGGTTTTAAAATACTTTTCCTGGGGAATTCCTAGTTTATGTTAAATAACTTTTATTGAAGGGAGATATGTGCTACATTTCAGCACAGTTCATAGTTGCACGAGAAAAGGCTTGTAAGACCTAATATGTAATAGCAATAGTAAAATATCTACGTAAGTGTTGGGACATATTATAAAAATACCAAACATTTTTTTTTCTGCTCTTGGGTAAACACATAAAAATGACAAAGAGGTGAGAATATCTAAATTAGAAAAAAACATTTAGTACTGCAAGCTTATTTCTTTTTCTCTCAATTCCCAGCCCTCTAACATATCAAAGCTTTTATTGCAATGCTAAGCATATCCTATTGTAACTGCTAGTCTTTTGAAACTTAAATTACTAGGTGCACAGTGTAAATAAAAACTAACTGGAAAAAAACAACCTACACTTGAAAATGTATTTTCTAAATCTTAAATTATCCAGGTACTGCCTTTTTTTGTTTGTTTTTGTCAGAACAAATCTGCAATCGTTGTTGCTCCCATGCATTTCTGACTATGTACTAAGGCAGAAAAGTGATATTGAGACACACCAACATTTTGTCTGCTGTTGAATATTTTTTTCCTCTTCCTTACCGAAGTCATGGCAGATTAGCAGCATCTTTCTGTGTTACATCTGCTGTGTTTCATCAGAGTTGGAACTGCTGCTGTGAGCTGTATAGAACAAGAAAACCATAAAGCTCTCCTCCCCTCCCCAGCCATATAGTGTAGAAGGCACTAAAATGAATCAGCAGTAGATTTATACCAATGTAAAATGCTTTGGACAGTAATCTCCTACTTTCATCTTCCTGTTGGCCAGTATGAAGGTCCAATGTACAAATCTTCCTTTCAATATCTTGCTTCTCTCCCTGCATCTCTTACGGTGATCACACTTATTCAGAGAGGAAAATCGTGGAATTCAGGAAGAGTCTTGGACAGTCCAGCTCCTACTTCTTCATGGTCATCTGTAGTAAAAGCTTCTCTTTGTATTAACAGCGGAGGTTGTCCATTATCCTCTACATCATTTAAATCACCAGGAATTTGACCTGACGGGTGCTCTTCTGTGGAGGAGTTTGCAGGAATTAATTTAGTAGTTGTTGTTACAGAGCTACCCGTACCAGTAAGCAGTCATGACATATCTTGACATGACAGGCATCCCTTCTCGCTGTAGATTATGTGCCTCAATCCTTGAGTATAATTTTTTGGTATAAATGCTTCCCTCAGTGAGAAAGCCTTTGTGAGAAGAAGGTTGTGTAGGTGGTAACAATTAATCCATGTGGAACAGTGGCCCTTCACCCATGCACTTGTATCTTTAGAAATGAGCGGTGAAGGTCATAGGAAGAAGTTATTACTGAGTCTGCTCAAGTGTTCCGCAATGAATCTTAAACTTCTCAGTTCAAGAGAAAATGGCTTCCTCTCCTCCTGTTTTTACAGAACCATGTTGTCAGTCAAAAGTAGGTTTTGAGGATCCTATCTTTTCTTCTGTCTTGTTCCAGTTGTCATTGTCACTAGCTGATGTAATAAAATGCTCTTAAATTAACCTTTTCCCAAAGAACTTCTGTGAAAGTCTGTCATTTGGGCATACTGAAACCTCTGCTTGGATAGTTAGCGTCCTCTAAGACTTGCTTTTCAGCAAATGAAGTGATGAATTCCATCAGGATCTACACTAATTTGTATTACTTTGTACCTGACAGCACAGAGATCCCTGGTGTTCCTCAGGTCTGGATTTTGAATTTTTTGTCTTCGTGTATAATGACTAGATTTGTGTCATTCCCTCATTCAAAAATCAATTAGAATAAATCAGTCCTCCTTCTGAGGAGTGTTATATCCCATTGGTGGGGCTTGTATCCTCTCGTGTGGCGTACAGGAACCATGCTGGTGTGCTGTGGAGCCCCCAGCACAGATTCATGCAATTTGCAGGAGCTGGTCACACTTTTCAGCTGACAACACTGTAGAAATCTCCATGGAAATACAACAGAAAGTATATTAGCCTTTACTATTTGAATAAAATCCATCACAGTTACGGGTTGGTCTCGGGTTGTTGTATTATCCCCTTTAGTGTCTTACTCGCATTTCTGCTACTTTCTTACAGCAGAACACATGTTACTCATTAGTAGCATGGATGATACGGGAAACAAGAATGTTGAAATTGTGTTGAATATGTTCCAGATGTTAGTATCCAACAAGGTTGGGTGTACATTAAGATTTCTTTTACAATATTCCTATTAATTGAAGTGGAAAATAATTAAATACCGAATGATTCTCTAGAATTCTAAGTTCACTAAACATTTGCCATCATAAAACACAAATGTAATAAGTCCTTCTTATAAAACTGCCTAACCTGTTTTCCATCTTCAAAAGGCATTAAGCAACTAAAATTTGATTGTGGTGAGAGGCAGGATTTGCTAACGAGGTTAAACGGATATGTGGTCTGAAGTTAAAGAAAGGCCCAGGGATGGCTGTGTGCTCTCACTCGCCTTCTTGGCAGAGACGGGACCGAAGGCTTGTAGCTGCACTAGGGTATATCAACTGGAAAATACTTTTGACTCTTTAAGTGCCAGTTTGATGGGGATGAGATGCGAGAGAGTACCTGGATGTGTTTGGAGCTGATGAGGCGATCTCGATGCGTTAATTGGATGAACTGGCCCTTAAGCAGTGATGACAGTGTATTTTGGCAGGACACGGGTGTAGCTGATGAGGGTGGCAGGAACAGGAAGGTGGCAGAGCCCGATCCTGGCGTGTGTGCGTGGCAGAGCAGCAAAGCCCAGGTAGGACGAGGCTACCGTTTCATGTTGACTTTCAATTGCAAGTAGGTGGTGTGGAGGAGATAAACGATCTGATGAGTAGAGCAAGGGCTTTGTTTGTTTTTTCAGAGTGGTAGTTATGCACTTTGTAGGATTTAAACTACCTAGGGGAAGTAACTAGCTTTCCAATCAGAAGAAGGTGGCAGGAGGGAAGGAAGATAAGCAGGAGGAATCTGTGAGAGAGCCAAGAAGAGTGGGAGCAGCTAATTTGAAAAAAGGAGAGCTCTTGCTGCTCCCACTGGAGTGGCAGTGCCTTGGAGTGACACTGACCTGTCTTCAACTGGGACAGATCTACAGGTGCAGCAGGTACTGCTGGAAAGAAATATTGTTAATGAATGCTTAGTAAATACCTCAAGCAGTGCTGGGGGTGCGTGCAGTATAAGAATAGACTAAAATACAGCATAAATGGAGAGAAGGTAGCAAAAGAAACTGTCTTATGCCATGTACAGGCTGAGCATCAGTGGACTTCCTGACCTAGAAATGTTTTCCTTTTGCTTGGCACTAACTCCAGGCATGCAAACATATGCTGGGCATACCACTACAGCCACTTTAGTCATCGGGCAAATACATGAATTTCAGTGCACGAAGATTGCTGTTTGGTATCACCACCACATTCAAGAGAAATAACGTTAATGAGAGCCTTGAGTTGCTGGGAAAGATAGTATGGGCCCAGGACATAGCTACAAAGGCACCTCGACGAAACTTGGCGAAAATGTAACCCCTCTGTTTTTTATCCACCATCATCCTCATATATGGGCAGCCTGACAGCGTCTGTGGTCTGAGGGCAGTGGAGCCAGCCTCCCATATGTACTCTGAAGTTCTATTCAAATTTCAAAGGCTGTATCTCAGTCACTCATGAGGCTGGTCTGAAAGCAACTCTACCAAATGCAGTAACTCCCCCAAAACATTGGTTTCTTATCCTGAGCAGCTCAGAGCAACTCTACACATCCACTCCTTCAAACCGTTGCTGGCAGAAGTGGTGTGCCCCAGGCTGCTGGGGCGCGAGCCGGTGCGTGTCTAGATGCCCTGCAGCTGCACTGGTGTAAGAGCAGGCCTACGTCAGAAGCCCTGCTTAAGAAGCCCTGCTTAAGACTGGTACAGGCGCTTGGGCTCGCTGCCAGCAGTGTGGCGGGGTTTCTGCAGGAGATCTGGCCCGTATCCAGCTGGACAAGCGCAGGCAGAGCGGGCATGCCTCCGTCTGCCCTTTGCTGTGCAGATAAGCTCCACTGCACAGGGTTATTCAGGATGTGAACTGCTCCCACCAGGAGTGTTTCCATCTTGCATGTCAAACAGAACAGAAGGCCTTGAAAGAAGGCGCATTTTTGTTGTGAGCACTTGGGGTGCTGGCGAGGGAGGCAGTTACGGACAGCCTGAACGTACCAGCCACCGCCTTCATGTGGATGAGTCCTTGTAGGAAGTGAGGGGAAAATACAGATGTCTTCTCCTCTAATGTGGCAAATTGTACAGAATGAAGACCAGGCGAAGGCTGGAGGTGGGGACTGGTAGATGTACTGCATGGAATAGGCATTTACAAGGGAATCTATCCACTGAGTGGAAGGTATTAGCTCTTTCTCCTGAACCCTTGCTAAGGAAAGGACATGTTTTTGTCAGCAACACCACTTCTGTCTTGTTCTGAGTCTTGCACCTTGTTATTCATGTGTGTGTTATGATAGAAGCATCTTAACAAATGTCAACTCTGTTCTGACCAGCAAGAAACAACTCAATGAACAAGCCTTCCTTGGCTCTCAATTTGTTCCCCAGCCCTATAAATGCTTGTGGAGTTTAAAAATGCTTTTTGCGGAGGTTGTATAACATGGTCTGCTGCAGGACTTACACATCGGTGGCTGGGCTAATTGATTAGTAGGTTCTCTGATCTGCACTTGTACATCAGGAAAATTATGCCTCTCTGCTGGTTGTGTTATTGTTACAAATTCTAAATATTTCTTCAACTGTTAAGAAAGGCATCTCTTTCATAGTGACTTATTTTTTTAACTGAGTGTTATTGATTGGACTGGTCCATTTTGTATGTGTATTCTTGAAAAGGAATTTAAAAAACCCAGATAAACCTCAAATCCTCCAAGCCGTGGTCAGTGCTAATACCAAGCTCCTCATATAGCAGCAGAAAGTTTGTTTGTGCTCTGTACCCCAAGCACAGGCATGCGTAATTTATGCCTTGAGCATTGCCTCTAACAAATATCCCCGTTCTGTGGGAGCTGGCAGGACATGCACTGTGCACCGGTGGGTTTCTGAACAGCCTGTTTGGCAGGACAGGGCTGGCGTGGCCTGGGGTGCTGCAGAAGTCTCCCTGTGCTCAGGGGCTTTGCTTTTTCCAGATCAGGAATGGTTTAAGTTGGACTCTCCTGATTACTAAATGGTCAGCTGCTAGTTGTACCTTGAGTGAACTGTCTGTTTAACCAGCAAAGTGTAGGTCAGTGCTGATACAATTAACTATGCGTGTAAACCGAAGTCAAATGATCTCTAGTGCTACAATGGCTGAATGTAGAGTTCACAAAACCAGACAGCTCTGCCGTTCAGTCAGTTGAAGATTTTCTTTCATTTTGAACTTTTTTTAAAAGAAGCCTTTTACTTCAATTGCAGATATACATTATCTGGGGAAAAAAAAAAATAATCATGCTTCTGTCTTAGATTTCACTTTTCTGCCTTGCAGCCTCTGAACTGACTGGTCCATTTGAGTCTAAATCTCATCTGAGTGACTTTGGTGCAAATTAAGGGTTAAGTGAATTGACATTCTCCTGTGACCTTCTGAATCAAAAACATGCTGTATCTGTTACTGTCAGGGGTGGGCTTGAGCCATTTTGGAAACGCAGCATTGCTTTTCATAAATATTTGTCTTGCTTTAGTTTCCTGAGATATAGTTTAAATGTAAACTCCTCTGTATGCTTCAGCTTTTACGCTATCTCGCTATGTCACATCACAGTGTCTCACGTACTATATAAGAGTATGGCACTACATCATGCTGTGGTGATTATTTGAAAGGGTGTACACTCTGTTTTGGACTAGATATCTGTTATCAGTGTAGATAATTGCTGTCAGACACAAAATAGACTCAGTAAACAAACATTTCATTTTATCATGTGACAGATCCCCGCTGTTTTGTACCATGTATTTGAACGATGTTCACTATAAATCAGCACTGCTTCAAAAGCAACAAATCCAACTCGCCCAAATCCTTCCTGATGTAATTACTTTATACTAGAGATTAACTTTTTATTGTTAGATGTACATGATTGTATTTTTCAATGTTTGGACATAACAATGTTTGACGTAAACCAATAAGTCACATATAAGATGAACCAATTCCTCCTCCCACTATCATTGCTTTGTTTGTTCTCCTTTGGGTTTTTTTTTTGCCTTTTTTTTTTTCCCCCCTCTTTTATCCTTGATTTCCTCTCTGGTAAAGACAAGACTACTTTCAATTTTGGAATTCATATTTTCAATTTGGGCTTTCAGAGGGAAACGAACAAATGAGTTAGCATATTCAAGAGAACTTAAAAGGGCAATGAAAATAAATGTCTTCATTTCGTGGATGATGAACGTGAAGCCTCTGCTTGTGTTACCGTGGGTTTTGTGACCAAAAGGATTATTGTTATTAATATTTGTCAGGTATAATCTATGTATTGTGGTTTTCTCCAAATGAAGTGCATATGTGTCTTCCTCTGCAGGTCCTGTGCCCAGGAGTGAATGTGTTTTATCGCCTGTTAACAATTCGCATCCTGTCCATGCCTTACTGGAGAGTTTTACAGTGTTATCGGGCTGTGCCAGCCGAGGCACGACCGGCCTGCCGCAGGAGGTGCACGTCCTCAACCTCAGAAATCCCGAGGAGGGTGTTGGCAATCATGAAAGAGAGGTAAAGGGGAAATTGCTTGTCATCCAAATCCCTGGCTACAAGTGCGTCTGCAAATGGGAACATTCTACATTAATTTGCTGAATAAAGTTATTTCTGAATTGTGACCAGAATGACTACAAAGAAGGATGTGCAGTTTGCATGGATGCTGTCCACCTATGCTTTGTGTGTCATATGAGTAAACCGCTTCCATACCCAGCCACTCTCTCCATCACCTTTCACAACCACGAAGTATACTTAGAAAGGGTGGTGGAGTGGGCGAAGGAAATAAGAAACAGATTTAGATTTACCAGAGGCCTTATAGAATTGGCTGCCTTCAAAAGCAGATCGTTTACCTAAATGTGTTGTAAATTAACGTGAATACTTTTGGATCCCTGCCATGACCACTATAAACAAATATTTAAATTCAGATTCTTTTACCCCTGTAATACATCCTTAATGCTTCTTTGGGAGGTGGAGGGCCTCGGGGGGAGGCACATGGGACTGCTGTACAGAAAGTGAGTGTTGCTGACTATGGTGGTACTTAGATACAGTTCCAATTACTTATTTATGTACGTTGTACTCGGACTGGCAAGAACTTGAGCTTCTCTGAAAGCAACAGCACAAGAAGAAAATTTTTGATGTTAAGTTGTGCAGTACTGTTGTTTACTCTCAAAACACATCAAAACAGAATGCCAAAGTGAAAAGAAAACATTGCATACCATGACAGTTGAGCTTTTTAGTTCATGTTCTTACAGTATTACACACACAAATCCTTAGCACTGCATCCTGTGAGAGCAGTGTGCATGTACACAACGAGCAGAATTTGTAATGAAAGAACAAAGATGATGATCTAGCAGGCGGAAGCTGAGAAAAAGAGGGTCTAAATCTGTGCTGAAAGAAATTTTAAGTGGAGTCTTTTATAGTGATTTAAATAAAGGCGGATACTCTTGGCCATAATCAAAGTCTTTCTGCTGACTTCAATAGCAGCCTTGTTGGGTTTGTAGTGTGTGCAGCTCAATGTGTATTGTATGCATCCATGAAACCTCAGCTGTTGTGTTCATTTTCTGTATTTACACTGAAATGTCTAGTGTATGACAAAAAAGTTATTTACTATTTTTTCAGTAGGCATCTTGTTGGCTGCCCTTAATCAAAAATGTCAGGTCGTCTTCAGTTCAATTTTAATGAAATGAATAGCAAAATTACACTATTTGTTTTGTGAGGCTGGGAATGAAGAACAGATTTTTATATTTGTTTTCTTGTTGGTGGTTTTGCTTGTTTGTTTTAAAGCCTTTCTTAGTTGGCCAGCCACTAGGTTATCAGCCTGATGAGTGCACTGTGAATGCCTGAAAAATGTGTAGGTACAATCAGTACTGGGCATGAAAACCAAACTGAAGTTGGAATCCCTGTTCTTTTTAAATTAAATTTTTTTTTTTGTGACATAGTTTTTTATGAAAACTAAACAGCTCTGTGTGATTTTGTCAGTGCCTCTGTCATCACCCAGGAACCTTGAAATCCATTGGCAAGCCATAGAAAAATTTTATACAGTGGGTAGATCTCACAAGGTAACAACAAATTTTGTTGAAGACAGGCAGAAGAGTGCCCTGGTTGTGGGGACATGGTACAGTGGGAACTTGTAACTTCTTTGTTACTAAAGGGTGCCCGGGAATGGGATGAAACAGCTACAGCTGGAGCTGGTACCTCCCGGGGGACAGGAATGAATGAACTGCAGAGCGCATATTTGCATGAACCCCAGTTTCCCTCTGGCTCGCTGCCAGAGGGTGACAACGTGAGCTGGAGTCACACATGCACAGGGCTGCAGGCTGCGCCACTGCTGTCTAATCACCTCAACAGAACGATAGAAGATTTAAATATTTGGCTTTGAATAAAAATAGCTGCTGTCTAGTAGAAAGGGGCTGCTTGTGCTTCATGCAACGTGCTTATGGTAAGAAGGCAGTTTGCCCCAAACTGTCTTTGCTGTGTCCTTCTGCAATGTACCAAAGTGCACGGCACAGAATGCATTTCACAGTCTGTAGCCCTCAGCTTCCTTCTCCCACCTCCCACCCAGTTTCCAGACACAGCCCTTGGAGATGGCTGCTCACACTGCACAGGAAGCTGGAGCAAGGCTTGCTGGCGACAGCATCGAGCAAGAGAGTGTAAACAACTTGGAAAGATGGGATTCTACTTACAGGATCAGACTTGGAAAACAAAGCAGAGCAAATGTTATCTTTTCCATTACTGTAAAAACCAACTCCAAGTAGCCTTTTGTCTTAAAAGTAGAATGTACCCATCACCTTAAGTTACACTAGTTTGATTTACCAGCTGAGTTATTTCCTGTTGCCTGCAAATGCTGATAGCAAAGGTAGAGATTTGTTTGTCGTACAGTACTTCCAGTATACTCTGGAATAAAGACAGTAGTTTTGTTTGACAGCACATTAGTTAGATTCAGCAGCATCGAAAGCATATTTAAAATAAATCACACATTCGTTCAGAGGTTGGCCGAAGTTCTGATAAGTGAAGGCTTGCTTTGGGGGAGGAGGACAGGTTTTGTTTTGTTTTTAACCTGCCCTGTGCTAGATGCTGCTAAATTACACATTCCTTACTTGCTGGGAGGAGTGTAAACTTCCCCTAGCAAATTCCTTGGAGGGCTCATGCATTAAACATACTTGTGCAGTTATCCTGGTTCTCATAAATATGCAACATAACATGTATGCATTAATTTAACTCCCTTTGACACTTGTGTATGATATACATACAACAAGCGTTTGCAAATTTAAACATAGGAGGGGTGGCTGATGCGGGGGGAGGGCATGGCAGCGGCACGTGTTCCTCCTGTAACACATGCAGGCTTTTCTGTAAAGATTAGTGAGGTTTGAGTGCTTTTTCTTCCCTGTAAACTGGAAAAATTAAGTGGACTGGGAGTGTATGGGATTCTGAAGAAACTTTGGAAATGAAATTTAGTAGTTTAACACTTTCATTTTAAGGCTGAAATCTGGTAAATAGAAGGTCACGTTGTGAAATGCTGTAATAATATCTGTGATCTTCAAGGAATTCATGTGTATTTTACTTTAACCTCTGTTGAAGTGACATCTCACTTGTTGAGACAGTGAAGACACTTCCTTCAAGTAAGAACCCCAAAAGTTCCAATCTTGTTCAAATATTTCTTAGAAATGTCTTTTATCACAATTCATATTGGCCATGCTTTATCATAGGAAGTAGAATGCGGGTGCATGTAATAGCCACAAGTGTTTATGTTGAACTTGGCATGAAAAACGCAAGCCTTTTTTGTTTGTTTTATTTGATCAAATATTCCTGGGGAAGTGAGCGCATGTGTGCATTTCTGTACTGATCTGGGGCTCAGCTGAAAGCCAGGAACTACTGAACTCTTGCAATAACTTTCTCTTCAGCTTTGGGTATCTTCACTGCTTTGGTTTCCCCATTTTTAGAAAGGAGATAGCTGTGTTCTCGTGGAGCTGCTTGTTCTCGTAGGAGAAAGAATTGTTTTTGGAGGCACTTGGAAGCTCTAGAGATTTGCACCAGAAAAATGTGTATAGAAAACCATTTTTTTGAAGTGAAAGTCACTCCGTAGGTAGGTATATTCTGAAGTCCTAAATTAATGGAGGATTCTTTTGTCATACCTGTCAATTGAGTTTCCCTGGGCTGCTCCAGGCACACAGCCACAATTGAAATAGCTAAAGGGGGAGCAGGGGCATACAAAATTAATCTCATGTGGATACTTAGGATTGAATACATATGAATACATGGAATCGGAGTTCCTGGCAATGGATTCACTATTGTTTTCATCGACATCCTCATCCTCAATAGCTTTAAGATGTTATGCCTGATACAGATGTTTAACACGTGTTATGTGAAATGAAGGCAGGAAAATCAAGGGCTCATCTTTATTTTAATAATTTTGAGTAACACCACTGAGGCTGTAATAATTCGACAGACTTTTCCCCCACTGTTTGATCAGTGTTACTTGGCAACAATTTCATAATAAAAAAATTTTCCTTTGAGAGCAAACCCGATATTAAAATGCAGGCTAATTATCACAGACAGGTACTTACTAGTGATGAGTCTCAGGTTCCTGAGCCAATCCACTTAAAAGTCATAAAATAACGGCCAAAATTATGTAAGTCCGATATTTATTTAAGTACTTTCAGAAGAGATCCTCTAAGCTGTAAAAATGGGACAGGAAGAGGCTCTGGAACAGTCACCTGATAATTTATTTCTACATCCTGATCTCTGCAGTGGCATTCTGAATTCAGGATAATTCATCCGTGTCATGATGGTTTTGTGTTTTAGGGACTATGAAGATCTGGACAATGTGGGTAATGAAAACCTGGCTCGTTTTGGCTGTTTTTCTGTATATTTACTGTATTCCCAGTGTGGTAACTTAAACTGTTTTCGGAAGTTTAACACCACAACAACCTTACCCAAGGCTGTGTTATGGGAAAAACGTTTTATTTCATGCTCAGGCATCCAGAGATCTGGGGACAGCCTTGAGATTCAGCTGTGATAAAGGGGCCACTTTCTGAGCGCCATTTAGATGGGCTGACCTGCTGTACCAGAGCCATGGTCAGAGGGGGCCTGGAGGCCTCCTGCCCACAGCAGGCAGGAAGGGAATTCAAGGTTTATTATGTTATGGCTGGAGTTAGTGAGGTTTTTGTTACCTAGCTGTTTGCTTGGTTCCATTTTGTTTATTTCTTCCTCTAAAAGTGCATTTGTTAAAACAAGTTTCCATTTAGTACCAATTAAATGTAGACTTAGGCTGTTTTCTGACACTTCAGGTTCTCACAAATAATAAAAATAAGGTCTGTTTTTTTTTCTACTGTGGCTTTTTAGTGCTGAGCTCTTGGTGTCAGCTTGGCCAGCTGCTCTAAAACTGACAAGACAGCCTTGATTTGATTTTTTGAAGCACCCTGCAGTTTGGGCTTTATAATTCAAATTAAAATAATTGGATTATTATCCTGTGCAGTCCTAAACTCATACTAAAATTAGAGGCTCGAGAATAAAGAGTTTGTTACTTATGTGAGATTAAACTCTTGAAATGACCACAGACTTTACTAACATTAATAATGGGTCTGTGCGCTGCCAGGTCACTTGGCTGTACAAATTTAATGTTTCTGGTGAGCTGACCAGAATATGTGGTGCAGAATTAGGCTGGGAAATAAAGGACATGTTGCTTGGTTTGCCGGACTGCATTGCATCTGCCCTCTGTGGTACGGCGGGAAGCCCACGCTCCTGCATGTGGGTATGGTCAGTACTTCTGGTAGACCAAAAGCCTTTGTTTTGGAGAAAAATAGTTGCTGCTTTAGAAGAAGCTTTCAAAGATAAAACAAAGCACCATGCCTGTGCCTCTGCCAAGGTACTGAGCAGATTGAACATTGCAACATTGCAAACTGACTGTTCTTGCCTCTCCACGTTCTGAGCACTTTTGCTTGGCAGCAGTAGTGGATATCTAACTACAGCTGCAGATTTACAAATGGCAGTGGAAGCACACACAGGAGTTTTGACACAGGGGTGTCATGAACTACCTATAGTGAGATGGCCCGAGGAGTGGTACAGGTGGCTGTGTCACTGCCCAGGCTGTCTGTGGATGAAAGAAAGAAGATGGAAGTAGTGGAGATGCTTTGTCTTTCTGGGGATGGAGAAGTCTGAGGTGAGACTTCAGATGAGAGGACTGGTAACTTGGAGGCAAAGGGTCTTGTTCCACATGGAAGAAGGTAAGCCCTAAAAAGAAGCCTACAGTGTGGGAGGGGTTTGGGGAAAGTCTGGGCAATGCTTATCCAGCTTCGTGAGTCAACCGTCAGGGAAAAGATTATCACATGGAGTCTGATGCCTGAAGTCATGTAGCCAGGCAGTTCAGTCCTGGGAGCTGACAGGCTCCAGAGTAGTGTGGGAAGTGAGTTTTGCCATTTGCGAAGTTCTTACTCCATCTTGGACCTTATAAAGCCTTAAAAATACTGACAGCTTGCTCCGCCAAAATTATAATCGTTCATTGTCTTTCTCAGATGGCACCACATCTACTGAAAGCTGCAGCTCCCATGCAGCTGAAACACTAAAATGACATTGATGTCTTAGTTGCCTTGACTGATGGATACTGCATTGCCATGTCTTTAAAAAACAAACAAACCAACAACCAGCCCAGCCTCCATTTCTTAAAGACCTTTCACAAACCTCTTCCCCCCTTTCTCTTCGTTAGCACTTTGAACCATCTGCACTTGCATAAAATCCAGACTTTTTAAATGTGGCTTTTTCATCTTGTTTGCTCTGGACTGCAGTCTTGGTGGGTTGTTTTGAGCCGGCTCAGGATTTGCTGGTCATTGGATTTGGCAATCTTTTCAAGTTCTGCCCACCAGAACTGCCAGAGCAAGTCATGTGTTGGCCAGAAGAGCCTGTTTGTGCAGAGCCTGCTGTCCTGCAGGAGCATGGCTTGATTTGATGTGTCTACCCTTTAAGAGGCAGCAGTGACTTCTCATGACTTGGAAAGTGCTGTGCAAACCCTCACTATTTTCTGTTTTTAGAAACAGGACTGTTTGCTGTGCGCAGAAAGCGAGACCTGCTCTCGGTTTCAGCGTACGGAGTGGCGGGTGTCTGAAGCCGTGCCAAGGCCCGCCACAGAAGGCTAAAGGGTTCTAAAGGAAACATGTCAGAATGACTTTTCTGATGGCTCACATTTTTCAGTTTTGCTGACTGCTGTTTAAAATGACCTGTTGGAAGCTGAAAATTTGCCTCTTTGTTTTCCTCTCCTGCGAGCACCCTCAGGCACTGATGTGCAGTTGCAGGGCTGTAGAGAGGACGGGGCTGCTGCTGCCACAGGTTTTACTGCGTGGACTCTTGTTCCTCCCTCCGTCACTCACGTGTGTGTAAACACACTGTGCACATGTGCTCACACATTCTTCCAGGCAGATGCACGTGGTTTGATTTTGATCATAAACTGTGATTCACATTCTTGATCTCCAGTTCTCTCCTTAAAGCTTCTATCTGACATGCGTTGGAGTATTTATAAATTACTGTTTGTCTATCGTTACTTTCCCCAAGAAAAGATAATTAAGGAAGTGATGACATTTCCAGGAGTCTGTTTATATCAAACTCGATGGGCAGGTTCCAGTCCAGCTTTGGGTTTGTATACGTGTGTGTGTGTATGAGGGATGCTGGAGCAACACTTGTCATGAGTGATCATATTGATGTTGTTCTCTGGAGTGTCTGTTTGAACCAAAAGCTGGAATTAATGAAGTCGTCCTCCTCCAACCTCCCAGCACTGGGGAAAATTTCCAACATAAATTGTGTGGAGCTTGCTGTGCCTGACAGCCACGCTCCTGTAGCAGCTGAAAAAGTGAAATCTTGCAGTGGCAAGATACGAGGAGTAAACATGTGGTGTTTTTTTTGTTGTTGTTATGTAGATCATGCTTTTGATAACACTTAGCGTATACTCAAGTTTATGTTTCTCTAGAAGAGTCTCTTATTTTCCCTGTGAAACACAGAGCACTTCTACAGTAGTAAAACCTGTTATTTAAAGGGAGAGGATGCGAAAATAGCACCACCATGAGGTACAAACATCTGAAACTTAAATTGCTTGAAAAAGCTTGAAGGAATTGTAGGTAATGTATAGCTGATGGTGTGTCTTTAACAATTGCCACAGCAATTTTAGTACAGAAATATTTTTATTATGATTGGAGCGCATGCCTTATGTGATAAACATTGGAGGTAATATTTGGTGATGACCCAAATCTCATCAGTGAGGGAAAAGTCTTAAAATCTGTTGCCTTTCTGGCGTTCTCTAACCCCAAAGACTGTTTTAAGTCTGGATGACTCTTCTGTCATCACCCAAGGACACAGATTATTCATGTTGTCCGCACAGATGCGATCTGCTAGTGCACGTGAATACCGTGAGGCTTTGAGGCCTGTTGGGAAATGTGACTCTGTGTGCCATCAGTTTTGCAGAGAAGCACAGTGGCACTTGCTTTGTAGATATCTTTTCAGAACAGACCATTGGAACATGCCTTCTTTCATCCGCTAATTTGGTTTCAGGTGGTACTTGCAGTGAGGTAAATTGGATGCTGAAAATGTGCCTGAAGCCACATGGAAAAATATTGCACACAAGGAGCAGCAGCTTGTTCTTACACTGTTAGCTGGAAGGCAAGCCAGTATTTTCTTCATAAATCTGTTTTCAAGCAAGGGTCAGCAAGACAACGTAGATAAGAAGTGCATGGAATGGCATAATCGTGCAAGAAAATACTTGCATGACAGCTTCAGTAATGTCTTCTGGAGGATTTTGTCAGTTTTCATGGCTTTGATTCTGCAAGTATATACAGATGTGAGTAGTCTTACTTATATGGATAGGCCTCATTAAATACAAAAATTGGTTCCTTAGGGGCTTGGTGGTGGTGGTTTTTTTTCTTTTTTCTATATAGTCAGTATAATAAATTTATTCTTTGACATATTCGTAAAACACTGCTTTGTTTCTACAGAGAGTAAAAGTTCTGATTATTTTTTTGAAGTTTGAAAATAGAAAAAAATGGGAAGAATGATGATCTGCCCCAGGGAAGCAGAGGGACAATGTGTTGGTTACAGTTACTTTTGATCTTCTGAAAGCAGTTTCCTTTGTATTTAATGTCTAATACCATTTTTGAGTGTATGTATTACAGACACACATTTGCACCAGCTCTTGCTCAGGCTGGTGGGTTACTAGCAATAAAGTAAACAAAGTTGTTTCCTCAATCTGTTGCTGCTGCTTAGGTTTTCAGTTTTTTATGACTCAGGCACACACGCTGTTCTTTACCCTGGCTTGGAAAACAAGAATTTTGTTTTACATGTCCAATAAAAATGTGAACTCCACGGTTTATACTTCCCTATGTGACTCTCTAAAAGACACCTGTAAAATGTTTCTTTTTTCTAGTCATCTGGATCTATGTGAGGTCTGGCTACAAAACCTTTGAGGAGTAATTTTTTTTAATATGTGAGGGCTTTCAAATAACATAATGCTTTGTCCTGCAGTTTTTCCATCATCTGTTTCATGTTTGTTTGTGATCTTTTCTTGCTTTGTAAAGCCTCATTGTCTCAGCCTCTTCCCCTTCCCCACCTGCAACTTTTGAAACAGTGGAAAGTAGGTGCTCATCTGTTCTGGATTTACCTTGAGATTTGGAAATTTGGTACTCAGATTCCAGTTTTGCCATGGTGTTCTAATGACACCATGTGCTATGTTACATCTGTGTGAGGTTTTGCATTTGAGATGAATTGTGAACTTGCTGGGTCTGCCATCGGAGCCTGGTAGAGATGAGACAGTACTAACGCTGGACTCTGAACCCATGGTCAGTATCGCACTGAGCTATGACTGAGACCTGTTGAGAGGCAAAATGTATCAGTACTGTAGTGGTACATGAATGCAGCTATGTAACACCTGGCTGGGTGGCTAGCACCTATCTAACCTGCTGAGAATACAGGCAGCAGAATGTGTGTTTACCTGGAAAAGCCTGTGTAGATTTGCTCAGAATGCCCCAGATGCATTGAAGGAAAATGGTCCTGGCAGAAGTTTTTTTATAAGTCTCTTACCTGTCAGTTTAAGAGGCATTTTATTTGTGACAGGAGCTGCTTTTTAGTATTTGCTCGTACGTCCTCCAACATAGTAGTGACTCCCCAACCCCACTATTGTTTTTTCAGGGCACTGGGCACTCTTACACAACTCTCTGGTGATAGTTTAGGGATGGGACAAGGGAAGGAATATAAAATTAAACTTACTTTGCAGCTCGGCTGATTCACCAAAGAAAAACTTAGATCTGCAATATATGTACAAGTAAGTGCAGAATAGAATATCGTCTGGCAAAATGTTTTCTTGTCACGTGAGTCTTAGTCTGTGATATCGTTTTGTGAATAAACCACTTAACAACAGTAGGGGAGATGCTGTACTTGCGGCTCACAGGAATGGATCCTGTTTAAAACAGATCTACAGCCAACAAGAAATTTTCCCACAAAATGTATAAAAAGAGGACTTTCCCCTTAGGATTCATTATATGGCATGTGAACAGTATCGACATCTACTGATTTATGCAAAGCTGAGCGAAACATCGTGTTTTTAGCTCTCAAGTGCTGGGAAGCCTGGCTGCTTTGTGGAAGGGCAGATGGCACAAATGGTTTCACTTAATCCTTGGGAGCCTGAGCATCTAGTTCGGGTCACGGGAGGAATGGGTGAAGTGGTCCCAGCCTTGCACTGGTGGGCACGGGCTTTCCCTTGCACAAACCATGGGGCTGGACACTGTGGGCAGCCCTTGCTGTGCTGCTGCCCAGAGCAGGGTTAGCACGTGAAGAAGAGGTTGGGCTGGCAGAGCAGAGCAGAGATGCCTGTGTGGAGACTGTCTGCTTTCTTTGCTGCAGCCACAAGTTTTTGACAAATCTTATTTTTCACAAGAACACTGGTTCTCCAAACTATATAATTCATGAGATAACACTGAAGACATGAAAACATTATTGAAATATGCTTGCACGGGGAAAGCTGGATCCTGTGTTATTCAGCTTAATGAAGTTAAAGTAGGCAGTTTACACGTATGTATGATCTCTACATAAAATTTATCAGTAAATTCTTTGGGTTGTACTTGTAGATCATTGTCACAGAAGTAGCTCTATCAGTGTAAGTATAACTTATAACCCTCTTTTTATAAAGCCACAAGTTTTCTCACTTTTATTTTTCTTGCACTGTGAAAGTAATACCACTTTCTAGTGCAAATTGAACTTCAGTAACTGTTCTACTGGTTTCTCAAGTTGTTTGTGTAAAGAATACCTTTGGTCCTAACTTTTTGATTACCTGGGTATTTGCAAAATGATTATCATCTAACATAAGCTGATTGCATTTGGCAGCTTCAGCTTAAAATAACGTCTTTGTTGAAGACGGTGTGTCCCTTTGAGTACCTTGCTTTGCTGTAACAGGTGTCAAATGCAGAGGTGCTGTTCCATCCTCACTGAGGGCAAATGGAGCTTTGCTTAGTTCTTCCCTAGAACACTCACATTGAAGCTGCCATTTCTCCTCTGAATTATTAATAATGCATCTTCATGTTTAAGTGGCCTTCTGGGAACATCATGCATACTTCAAAATAGTTTGTTAGTGAATGTTGGCATGCACATGTGGTGTAGGACTTGAATGTCTTGATTTGTAAGCTCTCTGGGGAGGGAACTATCTGTGTCTGGTACAGTGCACCCTGACCTTTAGCCCCTGTTGCAGGACAAATAGGAGGGAAAAGAAAAAAGGGAGAGATTTCAAACACCTTTTGGTCAAAGGTTTCTGACAGTACTTCCTATTGAAGAGTGTACAATGGGCTGTCAATCATAGTTGGGTAGTCCTTATAACCTTTCTGTTCTCTGACCGCCTTTTTCATGCAGCCCAGTTTTCCAGTCTGGGTGGTAGATCATAAGGGTCAGCAGATTGTGCAATAGTATTCTTTTTTTATAAGATAATGTATGAGATCGCATCAGCCTCTGGCTTAATTCCAGTAGCTTCAGTGGAGTTATGCCAGGGGTAAATCTTTCTCATGATTTTCACAATTGAGCTATAATTGGTGTTTAGTCAGTCTGATTCTGTTAAGTGTGGGTCAGAAGGTCCGGGCGATGCTAATCCATCTGCAACCATACATTTAGGGTAAAATAACTCTTGGAAATAAACTTCAGTCCTCCACACGTCTGGTAGATGCTACCACAGCTGCCAGGCACTCAGATGTGTTCCTGGGGCAGTGAGTGAAAGAGAGAAAAGGGCCTTTTCTCCTTTCCTCCTGCATCCCTCGCCCAGCAGCATCCCTGGCTGAGAGGAGAAGGCTGGTGCATCTGACAGGCTGTAAGGGTGGCACAGCTTCGAGTTCTGCAGGAGAATAAGTAACTGCGTGTGGGTATGAGTGCCTGTTTTTAATGGCATTGCAGTTTTCCTGGAGATATATGTTTCTCTGTTTCTGTTCTGAAGATCTTCTGTCTCATTACTGGAGGGAGTTTTAAAAAAAAAATAGTTGCTTGACCTGTATGAATAAAAGAGTCTGCACTGGAGAACCTTCCCAGAAGGGAAGCAGCAGGGTCTCACATGCTTATAGGAACTTTCTTATACAGTAGTTTGATTTAAGAGTGCAAATATGTAACCCTTTGAGCAAAACTACCTTCAAGAAGTAACAAAATGTGAACATATTTTGCATTTCTTGGAAAAATCAGCAAAGTTTCTCTTGGAAACTGTTGGCTCCAAAAAGCTGGACATTGCAATCTACTATAGCTGGCTTGGTATCAAATCTGTAACACAATATTCAAAGAGCATAACAAAAATACAAAGAAAAAAAAAGAACACTCCATTCTGAATTCATAAAGAATACCTAAAGAATACACCTTTTCTTTACTTCCATCTTAAAAAGAAAAAATGTTATCCTGGAGATCCATCCCAAAGCAATTGATAAACACTTTTTGAAAAGTGTTGCTGTACTAGATCCTACCACTTGAGATGGATTCATGGATTAAGCCTTGACTGAATTACTTTATTTACAGCCAGTGTATCAGCATCATATTTTTCAAGTGAATTTCAGTAGAAATTCTAAACCTCTTATATTGGACAATATACACCAATGAACTGTAAATATAAGTTTCTTCGTATTTTCTTTCAGTATTGCAATACAAGAGTAATGTATGTCATATAAATATATATTAACAAAAAGAGCGAAAACAGAGCAGTGATAGGTATAAATTTTCAAATTTCTATTCCAAATTTTGCCTGCTTTGTGTTAATTAACTTAATCTTTGCAGCTGAGTAATGAGTTAAGATGTCATAAATCCATCTTTAGTGCATTATTTGTAAGTCAGAAAATGTGTTTATATGATCTGAGGGTTGAAATTGTTTTTTTCTCTTCTCTCGTTTAGAGAACAGCTGTGCTAGCCTGGGCAGTGTAACTCAATACAGCACAGCATATTTTGTCCTGGTTTATTAGCACAAAATCGTAATGGCTGTTTTGGAAAATGTGCTATGAATTTATCTTAAGGCTTTCACTCTGGAATAGTTAATTCCACCTTACAGGTCCTTGGCACTTGACTTTCATCTTTTTAGAACAAAGCACAGAGTCTGCGATTTGATGCCTTGAAGTCAGCAAAACAAACCAGTACTTTAACAGCAGTGTTTACTTTGATCTGTTTTCAGCATTTGTGCCCTTGCCTTTCACGTAGTACAAATTGCTTTACCAGAGCAGCGGGGCAGGAGCCCGTAGACTGTTTTTGTAGTTGGTTTCTGTGGTGATACTCAGCCTTCCATGGAACTCAGGTCTCCGGGGACAGAGGAGCCTCTGCAGCCGCCGTCACCTGGTTGCTGCTGTCAGAGACCTCAGAGGAACTCTGCAGGCTGTGCCCGCGGTCATGACCGGCGCAAATAGAGCTGGCCAAGTCATGCCAGTGTAAGTTTGGTAGGCGTGCCGCCTATGGAATAGCTATCTTTTTAAAGTCTGGTTGATTTTTTTTTTTTTTTTTTTTTTTTTTTTACAGATTTGATAACTTATATTGAAAAATGCATTCTAGCAAAAATGACAGAATTTCTCTGTGGTGCATATTCTAGTTGCAGTTATACGAGGCTTTGTTGTTGGTATGCTTTTTAAAAATTAATTTGGAGGTTTTGTTGTAAGGTTTTTTAAGAATAGCTTTAATTTTCATCTGTGACCAAGTTGTCTTATTCCTGACAAGTTAGTCATGTGTTATCTGGAGGAGCGTGTGCCAGAGGAGGCCGCGAAGGGCAGACGTGAAGGGGAAGGGGAGCTTGCTCTGACAAACAGCTGCTGAAGCTGAGCCTTGCAGAGAGGACCATTGCTGAGACACAAGTCCAGGAGGTCTGGCCAAACTATTGATTGCACAAGCAAAATGCTGGCAGTGCAACAGCTCAGAGGTCAAATGAGCCTTTCGCTGGGAGCGAGGGATGTGTTGGACCACGTTGACTTATTTTCCTGTGCTGTTGTTATGCTACTGTCTACTTGGTTTTGGTGCTGTCCCTTAATATGTTTTGAAAATAACACGGTCAGAGCAATAGCAGCTGCCTGTTAAATGAACTAGGTGAGCAAACAGTGCTTTTAGTCAGATTAATGATTCTGGTTTAAATTTCTTCTGGTATTTTGTGACCAAACCACTCATAGAGCTGCCTGAGATGCAGAAGACTTTGATGGAGTATGTTGCTGAGAAGTACAAAATTTGTGTATTTTATAAGGTTGTTTGAATTTCAAGAATAGATGGATAATATATCTTTTTAGATTCCTCATTTTAAAAAAAATCTTATATGGGAGTTTTGGAAAAAGTAATCAATTTTACCACAGGGTTCAGTGAGTTCAGGATTTCACATCATGTCTTCATATCTAGCTGTACAGTGCTGAACACATGTAGGACTGGTTTCTGGTGGAGTTTTTGGGCAATGCTTCATGTAAATATTTAATACTATGGATTCCGCCAGTGAATATACAAAAAGGAGGAGAAAATTTCTAGTTAGCTCTTCTGCTTTTAATTAGAAACATTTTGTTTGGTGGTTTGAAGTGATCCAGTACCTTTCTATTAATTTGTGGAGTGTTTAGCAGGTGCTGTGAACTGTCTAGACGCTTGAGAAAGGATGTGCCTTGAGCTAAGACAGGACAGAACGGTGGCCAAGGAAGGGAAGCACCACCTGGGGTTCAGCTAACATACGGTTTAACTAGAGCCACAGTGGGGATGCTTGGGCAGAAATGACGTTTTGGTGAGAGAGCGGAGTTTGCTTGAAAATCTTTCCAAGGACCAGGAAACAGTCTCCCGTAATAGATACCACCGTTGTGTGTCATCAAGCTCAGACTGTGTTGAGGGCAATCATAGATATTAGGGTGGGATATAGTTGCATTACACGGAGTCTATTAATTGTTTATGGCTTCTCAATGGGAATGGTCAATGGGTATGGTCCAGGCTGCTCCTCATCAGCGCTAACTCTGAAGTAAAAGTTCATTATGAAAAATACAATGGCTACAAGGGCCCTGAAAACTTTATGAGCAGCTCCATGTTTGGTTTTTTTTTCAGAAGTATGCCAAGAAGTATAGTGACAGGGAATATATACACCAAGAAATATAGTGACAGAGGCTGCTGCAGAAGCATGCTCACATTACTTGTATTCTTTCTCAAGTTTATGCTAGGAATATGAATTCCACATTATGTGATTTGTTGCTGTCCTACTCATGAGCAAACTGAGGAATTCAGTAGTGCAAAATTACATTTACTCTGAAAATTTTCACAGGAACACTTAATTTACTTATGAAAAATGAAATGATTTTGTGTTAAAGTCCTGTAGCTTTTCTTAAGGATCGGTCTGCACTTTTCAGGCAGAAATGTAGGAAAATTCCATTATGTGATATAACTTATCCTACAGTTCCAGCCAAAGGCGTGGATAGATATATCACCACTTCTGAATAGGGCTCAAACTTTGTTGATTATTTCCATGCATGTATGGAAATAATCATAAGTGTGTATTATATGCATATTTAATCTCCAAAGCCTAAAGGAACAGCAACTATGAAATCTGATCATAGATCCAGTTGCAAAAAGTCTCTGATTTTCTCACTAAGGTGGTGTGATTGCTCTGTGCGCTCTCTCATGTGATCAAACCAAGACGCAAGAATCTTCATGAAGTCTAAAACATCTGTCTTGTTGGATAGATGTTGGCTTTGAATAAACCTGTCTGAGATCAGCTGAAACAGAGATACTTCTCCATTTCCTTATTACCCAAAGGACTTGGCCTTGCTGTTTCTGAGATGAAGTTTTCAGAGTGTGTTATAGCAAAAACATTTAAAATTTCTGATAGGCCCTTCTTTGCATTGACTTGAAAGACAACTGGGGTGCAAACCCAAACTTAGTGCCCCTATTAGCCAGTGTGAGGGAATTCTTACTGTTTTTCTGTTCTTGGTTATTTAAGCACATAAACTTATATTATAGCTCATTACTTCTGCATTTACATTAGTCTTCCTTTAGTATCAGAAGAGACCAGTTATCACTGGGTGTGAAAATGTGGCTATGAATGCATGTGATAAGAGTGGACGTGTTTAATATTTACTCCATTTAGTATAGTAGATTTTCTCTTCGACACTTTGAAGTTCAGAGAGTTTGAAACTGAATGTGCTTTATGCCATTTGGAGCTGAAAAAAATTTCAGAGTAAAATTTGAACTCGTATTTGCCAGATCAGGACTGCAAAAGGTATAACTGTGCTACTTTGGTAAACTTAGATTGCAGTGTTTTTATTGCTTTGTAACAAAATATAACTCCAGAACAAGGTTATTGTATTTAAGAGTTTAAACAGCTTTTTACTAATTAGCTGTGATTACAACTGAAAAACCACAAGAATTAATGAAAGCTTTTTAATAGCCATGAATTTAATAGCGGTTCTAAACGCCTTTTTCTTTCCACTTTTTCCCTCTCAATTTCTAGACAGAACAACAAAGTGGGAGCCTCATAAAACAAATAATTTTATCTTCTTTCTTATTTGCAGCTAACAGAATTATTTTGGCTCTATAGCCTGATACTGTAAAGTAGTTTTTGTAGCTAAGATCATGGCTGTTTGGAATTTGAAGTCTGCCATCCTGTTAGCATTCAGAGCACTAACAACCTGCAGTTTCCTAAAATGAGGTATTGTCTTGTTTTGAGGCAGAGAATGGAGAGAAATGGGGTCTTTGGAAGACGTGGTAATCTGTAGTAATCTGTTTTTTTGAGGAGTGGATAAATGCAGTGAGGCTTCCTGCCTGGAGGAGCCAAGCAGTGGGGAAGGTGGAAGGTGTCGGTGCCCAGCCTTCCTCAGGGCAGAGCTGGATCAAACCCTGTTTCACTGTGGCAACTCGAAACATTCAGTGGCCTTCAAGTTTCTAGTACATTCTGCATTTGAGCACCTGCTTACTGATTGGTGTGGTAACGCAGCCACTTGGTTGTTGGCTTTTTCACAAGTTCTTAAGTAGCAGGAAAAGGTATTTTCTGCTCTCCTCCAGATGCCTGTCAGACCTGGGACCTGGGTTTGACTTGCACTTAGCAGTGATGGTGAGCTTTTTGCTTTGGGACGGGGGCGGGAGGGGATAAAAAAAATAAAATAAAAAATAAAATAAAGCAACCTAACTACCTTTTTCTTTTGGAAAGATTTTTAACAGCAATGGGTACCTAATATTGTTTGGTCTCTAGCTTTAGTTTGCCAGATGAATCCACCATTTACTTTAATGGTAAGCCAACTGATGCTTAAACCACTATGTAAGAATAACGCAATAAACTACACTTAGGGGTTTCCATGTCTCAGATTTCCTTTCAAATTCTCTAGCAGGAGACAAAATTGATTCTCAGTCACCTGTATGCTCATTTCTGTGTGCCACCACTCAAGTTGGTGGTTGTGTTCATGTTTGCTCCCTCTGTCCTTTTCTAGAAAGAGCTGTGACTCTGTCAGGGAACCCACCTGCTGCTCCCAGTTGCGAGACGTCAGCTTGCCTGCTTAGCCTGTATGATATATCATCCCTCCATTGCACTCTAAAGCTTTTTTCCAGTAAAGCAGGATGCTAGCTGCTAAAAAGCTTATTAGGTACTGCAAAACCACTGTGATTTCAATTACAAGTTTTGTGCTAAAAACTGACAGGCTGTTCTCTGTCCTGCATTTGGTTGGGGTTTTGCCCCACATTGGCCAATTTCTAGAAGGGCAGCACTGGGATATGAGGAGCTGGGCAGGAGGGGCTTCCAGCAACCACAGACTGATTGCTTATAAATCACCTCTGACAGGTTGCCTCACTTTTGTGATGTCCATGTGCCTGAGATCATTTTCCCATATATGCTTTTAGTTCCTGAAGATGGGCATTTTCTTGTCCTAATGTCTGTTAAAATTTCGGTTGGAATTCCTTCCATGAACTAATATAGTGCTTGCTTGTGTTTCTGGATTTGTTCCTCCTGGTTTTTGTTTGCTTAGTTTTATTTGTTTTGCAGGTTAGATTTATGCCCTAATAGCATCAGCAAATGAGGTTTGTAGTCTTAAGCCAGCTTAGGTTACCCTCTAGAAACCAGAAATCAGTTTGCTTTGCGATTCTCTTTATCTCCTTGTTCTCCAGCTCGCAGCTTAGTGGTTTGACCTTTTGCGTAAGCTATTTTTCATCAGCATTTGCCAAGGTTTTCTTAAACACTTTAGCAGTGCTTTGCAAGTGTAGAGCACAAATGTTAACTATTTCATTCTTTATATTATCTGTGCTTTGTTGACTGATTTTTTTTGTAAGTAGATTAGTCTATAATCTTGAGTCAAGAGGTCCAAATGCTGAAAGCCGTAATGTATATAAAAGCGACCTTTGACTCATTGTTCCAAATTCCGATTTGATTTTGCAACTTATAAGGAAGTATTAATGTATTTCTCTATTTCTCTGTAGGTCACGTTACATTTGAATCCAATTTCATCAGTACATATTCACCAGAAGCCCCTGGTGTTCCTTCTCAACTCTCCTTTGCCGTTGGTCTGGAAGCTAAAAACAGAAAGACTGGCACCTGGAATCCGAAGAGTTTTCTTTGTAAGTATACACAGTCCCCTGGCCTGCTCTATATCATAGCTACCTGTCACACAAGTCATAGAGTTAACAGCATTCGTTTGGAAAGTTTTCAAACATACACTGAAAAAAACCAAGTTAACAGGAGGTCAAGTTTCAGTGTAGGGCTCTGGGGAACAGTTAGGTGGTAGGGCAAAGCAGTTTGGGAAAGTACCCAATTACTTGTTATGTGAATTCAAGGAAAAGAAAGCAAAACTGCTTTTTCAGAATCTGCATATCGTGTGGCTATTAACACTAGCAGTCATTCCAGTTCTAAAAGCTGCAAGGTTAAATTTCTAATCAGGACTGGCGATCTGTTATAATTTTACCAAAATGCAAAGAGCCTCAAACCAATGGGAAATATTGTGGGTGGACTCTATTTGTGTGGTCTGTGACCAAAACAAAAATCTGTATGTATTGAGCTCAATATGTACAGTTACGGTTTATATCTCTGCTGAAGCTTGGTCTATTAAAATGACCGAGCTAAGCCCAGAATGAAGTCATTTTTATTTCTCAGAAAGACTGGAGCACTGCTTATAATGTAGGATCCAAATATTACCTAGTATTTGTAAATCATGTCCTTACAGTTTGCCAGGACATTGAAGTTTGCTATTTGTAGTGAAACAGACAAGTTGTTTGGATTAAATTTTTAATGCGTGACATCATGTCTAATCACGAGTTGTCTTTATTAAAGTTGCAGCTTTTACTATACTCAACTCTAATTGCAGAACTAAACTTGATTATTCTTAGCTATATCCTTATAGGGTTTTTCTTCTCCAGCACAGCTGACAGTGGTAGGCAAGACTGGTTCTGCAATGCCTGATGAGAAATTAATGGTGTCCCTGTGCATCAGCGGGAGGGGAGGATGGACAGTGCTGCAGCATTGGCACACTGGGAAGGGACACTGCTCTCTCAGTGGTGACATGGTTGAGTGTTCCAAGAGTCCTGTCACTTGCTGGACACCAAAAGCTTTCTGGGATTGTTTTTCTTCTTGTCATCATGATACAAGAGTAGGAGTACCCTTGATGTTATGAACTTTGAAGGACTCCATCAATCAGTGTGATGCAGATTGGCACAAAGGGCATAGACTTGTTTGTATTCTAAGGTATTCACAATCTTAGGTTTTCTCATTACTGTGTTAGAGATGCTTGACCGTTATCTTCTTGTTGACCGTTCCTGGTATGTGTCCTTAATGCAACCAGTACAGTTGAGGTCTGCTCAGAAAAAGACTGAGGAACAAGATGATGAACAACAGTATGATAAGAGTCCTCACTCCTCTCCTAGAGAAAAGAAACAGCACCTTTCATCAGTTAATCAAGTCTTGGACCTACTTTCAGTTTAGTTTTGATCTCCTCCTACAGTTGCTACATCATCACTCCCATTTCTTATCAGCTAGTTGGTGGGCAGCTATCTCTTCCATTCTCTTCCTCCTCCTCCAGGATTTTCCCTCTTCCCTCATCTCACCTCTGGGAATGAAGAGGTTCCCTGCTCAGAGCCACCCTTTTCTGCCCTCTAATTGTGCTGGCATGGCTTGGCTGGGCTCTGCGCAGCCTTGTTGGGCTGCATTAAGGCATAGGAACAATAAGAATGTGCCTAAGGCCGCGGCTGCCAAAACTGTACCATTAGCTAAGCGTTTGCCCCAGAAACCTGTTTCAAGCTCTCCTGGTTACAAAAACAGGCTTGAAAACGTGAGCAGCACCACTCACGATTTGGCTGAACAACTGAAACTGTGGTGATTGGCCATTGCTTTTCCACAGTCCCACTCCGCTCACAAGGACAAATGCATTGTTTTCCCAATAGCTTTCTGAAAAAAAGAGCACAGAATCAAGCAGCACAGAAAACATGGGAAATGCTGCGGAAGTGCAATTTGCCAAAAAGAAGTGGAGGGGCTCTAGTTGTGCAGCAGAGCTGTTTGCGTTGGGCTGTGCCGGTTTGCAGTCCCTGGGACTGCCTCTGGCCTGGAGGAGCCCGGCCCTCTGCAGAACCAGGGCTTCCTTTTCCAGGTGAACTGTGGGGCAGATGGACACACTGCTCCTGCCCTGGAGTGGAGCGGCTCCCTGCCCCCTACCACAGCCCTCTGGTGCCGAGAGCTGAGCCTGGGAGTGTAAATAGCAGCTCCGAGGGCTGCAGCGTGCAGAGCTCACTTCCTTGGCCCTTGTTTGAAAATACTTGGCTTACCCGTGTACTTCTGCAGCTCTGTCTTGTTCATTCTCCTTAAATGTACAGCCAAGCCAGAAAATTGAGTATTTTGAAGATTTCAGATTTAAAAAACCTTTTTGGATGTCCATGAATTCAAAGCTCAAAACAGAAATCTGTGTCATGCATACCGTAGAAGTGTCATAACTATTGTGTCTGTCTCTATGGAAGCCTCGGGCAGGACAGTCATTGACCTTCCGGCTTCTTCTTCAGACTTTTCATACAATAACATTCATTCAAAATTTTATTTATATACTGTATGTAAAGTATGAATTGAACTGGTTCATTGATTGATCCCTGGTTAGAAGGTTAGGTAGCATAAAGAAGCTTAAATGGCAAATTCTGGGACTTGCTGCTGATAAAGACAACACCTCTAGAGCCAGGTCGAAGTTCATAGCTAACAGATCATGTAACCAATAAGCCCTAGCTTTCTTTTTATTCCTAGTTATTATTTTTTCCCTGTAAAGCATCATAATTTCTTAAACTGTTGCAGGGAGGTGTATTTTGAATAAATAAATAAAAACTACGTATTAATTGTATTAAAAGATCCAAGATGTTCTCCAGAATATGAGCAGGTAATGAGTCTGAACACTCTGTAAAGTGCTGTAATTACCATTGTACAGGTGGAGAAATGAAGGTACACTGAGCTTAAATGATGTTTATATTGGAGCAGAGGATAATTTAGGGCTGTATGTTCTCAGTGTCCTCAGTAGGAACACAGGCTACTACTGTCACTCAGTAAATTAATTGTTTGAGTTTCTACTAAAACTAAGACACTGCAGATTGCTTTATTTAAAGGAAAAGATGAAAAGATTTAAAGCTTGTGTCTGCACGTATCAAAAAAAACCCCAGGAAAATACTGTACTGCTGAGTAGGGCTGGAGCTGAACTTCTTATCACGTTGCTCAAGCTTGGATTTTTGCCTTGGGCCTGGTCATCCATTAGGCAGAAGTTAAAATGAATGGGGGAGAAAACCCAGCCTTTGGGTTATAGAGGGAATCACAAAATACTTTCTCGGTAAGCGTTTTTCAGTATAAAAATGTAAATTTGGTATATACTTGTGGGTTTACACTTGTTTTTATCATGTGATGCTGTCGAGGTTTTGATTGCGGGTGACAATCCAACCCTGGCAGATGTATTGTTAACCTCCTCTCCCCCCCTTTTCCCCTTCAGCCCCTCCCTCTCCCCCCTTCCTACTCAGCACAGGCAATTGGGAGGGAAAGGACAGAGAGAGAGTTGGAAAAAATGAAGAATGTTTTACTAATGCTACTAATAAGAATAGAGAAAATAATACAAAATATACAAAACCAATCTTGAAAGGCCCAGCAACTGCAGAGCCAGCACCCAAAGTCCTGGATTAGACTCTGTAGCCAACTGGAGCTGGATTCAGTCTCTCACTAGGCCTCAGTTCGCAGGGATGACCAGCAAGGTCCTCTCCTAATGTCGGCCATAAGGAAAAGGGAGGAAAAAAGGGCTGAGATCCTCTTGATATCCCACTTCTATATGAACTATTCATGTGAATGGGATGTTATACTCCGTTGGTCAGTTTCTTGGTCACCTGTTTCTTGTTGCCCCTCTTGCGAGAGGTGCATGCATGCTTATCAATAACTTCACATTCCATTGCTATGTTCACCAAAACATGTATCTGGTTTTCCAGGAAAATGCAGCTAATATGAAGGCTTTAGCTGACAGGCAAATTCACTAAAAGAGAAACTTGTTTTTAACAAAACCAGGACAGATGCACATCGCTTCCCTCAGCACAGTGACTTGTCACATGCTTTTGTCTTCATGGAGGCAGCTCGCAGGTTCATTTTCACAAAACGTCCGCTGGTGGCTAAACTTTGCAGTGGAATAAATAACATGCCTCAACCAAACCAAAGGGTCTGTTCTGGTAGCATCAGGATTTTTTTAATGTCATATTTTGAAGACTTTTTTTCCAAACTCCTGGCACTGAATGGAAGCGCGGTGGTGCTGGTGGAGTGACAGTGCTTTGGAGGAAGGCGTCTGAGGGCATGGGTGCTAAAGGGAGTTGTTCTTCGCTGCTCTCTTACCTTATTGTATTGTAATTTTGCTTCTCAGGGCATCTTTCCCCATCTGTAAACTAGAGGAAACACTAGTGAATAGGTTTTTTTTAAAAAAATCGGCATCTTGATAAAAACCTGACATAAATTTCTGTATGCGTTAGAGAAAAGTGAATCTATGGTAACTGCATAGTGTGGTGTTAACAATACATTTAGCATAGACAGGGTTATATATATCTTGATGGGTTAAGTAGGTGGTGCTGGGAAAATTATTGTGATTTTAGTCAAGTCTTGAGTTTATTCTCAACATGTTAAAAATAAATATAGCTAAGTATTATGGCATTTCAATCCAAAAATACCTGAAATGGGTTAGTGCATGAACTCTGCCTGACCTAAGTAAGTGAAAATCCCGACTTTGATTACTGGTGTATCCAGTTGTATTAGTCTGATTGGATATTTTTACATGTCACAAAAATACAACAATTTGGGAATGGTCATCTTCTGTTCAGGTGTCCCTGGGCTGGACCATCAGCCCCTCTCATCACTCAGAAGAGCAGTGCATGGCTGGGAAGCTCTGCTTCATTCAGCAAGGGGAATACTTAGCATCTGTGCTTTTTTTTTTTCCTTAGTAGGAAATAAGTGCCAAAATTATATTATAAAGGAGGAATAGGAGAGGAACGTGAAGGACATTTTCTCTGGTGATGAGGCTGGTTAGATTATGACAGTTTGCAATTTTATGTAAGCTAGGCAACACCTGTAGAAAATGCTTATACCTGTGATCTTGTTGCAGGTCAGTCTTGCAGAAAAAACTTACCATACCTCTTCCACCAACTTACTTTTAAGTTGTCGTATAACAAATAATTTCCTCCCTTTACATCAAGTCATTATTTCTCTCCTTCTCTGAAAGCAGTTTATTGCAAACGTGCCTTGGCAGAAAACCAGGAGTTTTATGAAACTGCCCATAAGGAGGGTTTTATAGGTGCTACTCAGCAAATTATTTTTTCATTTAGATTTGATAACTTTCTCAATTGCTTTTATAGCCTAGGAATGCCTTTACTGGGCAAGTGAAAGTAGTGAGAATTAAATCAGTGAAAGAAGAGAACCAATCCTATGTGATTTCCTGGCAGAAATCACTGTTAGAATAGATCCAAACCCCCCTTAAATATCTACATATGAAATGTTATATTTGATTTAAGATGTGATGTTTCAGCTCTTTCTCTGAGTTAATTATTCAGGCAATTGAATGAGTAAGAGTTAGGGGTGAGAAAGCACTTATGCAAGCAAATAACCTTACTCACAAGAACCCCTTTAATAGGACTGAATGTGTGTGTTAAGTTGTTAAAATGGAGGAAGCAACAGCAGTAATGATAAATAGAAAACCAAATCAATTGCTCTTGGCTTAAGATTTGAAAAAAGAAGAGAAAAGCTTTAAAGAAGAATAAGTGATGGAATTACGAGTTTAATTATTAGCCATTTCTGTATTTCTAAGAAGAAAAAAGCAATGTTCTCATTACTTCAGCCAATAGCTGGTTTATTCCTTTCACTTCATGAAAATATGGTTCACATATTTTGGGTCTCTGCCACCAAACCACAGGCTGTTCTATGGTTTGCACTAGATTTTGGATGACTGACAAAATTCACTGAAAAACAAGTGCTATTTGTTTTCCTGTGCCTAGTATTTAACGGGAAATCAGGAGGCTAAATTTCCAATCATTGGTTAAACAGACCCAGATGTGAACAGAGTGCTCTGCGAGGAGAAGAGTGAGGAAGGATAGGAAATGCATGACTAGTGATAGATTTGGTCTAAATAGTGACCTTTCACTATTCAAAGTAAAAGCTGCAGATTTTCAGTGTTGTGTAACAGTGTGAAGAGGAATTTAAAAGGACGTTTACATTTCCATAGAATCCTGGGTTTGTTTTTTTTTTTTTGTAAATCTTCATGGTTCTTCTGCTCAGGAGCTGGAAACAATCCTGTAGTTGCCCTTTTCCACTTGGCAGAGTTCATATTCCCCCTCCCACTCCCCACACCATTTCCTCGCCTTTTGAAAAATGTGAAAAGTGTCTAATTAAAAGCAGTGTTTAGTAAACAGTAACTCTTATTATGCTTTTCACAATAGTAAATTTGCCTGGAGACTTTGTCTCATGGCCCGATTCAGCCCCCTGCGAAATCCTGCATTTCTGAAGTCTATATAGCCGGTTTACTCCCAGAAATATCAGGGAGGCCTCAGGCTATGTATGGTGCTTGTTCTTATGTTCTTGGCAATAGTGGAAGGATTTTGTCGGAAGTACAGATGGCAGAAAATGACAGGGTGGTAAATACATGTTTGAAAGTGATGCATTGTCTGCATTCAGTAAAAGGATTTAAAGAGTACAATAACCATTGCAAGGCATCTTTAAATATCTAGGTGGTTTTCTGATTCAAAGGTTGCTTCACAAAAGTGTTACAGAAGGGAAGGGATATTTTTGGCTTAGAAAGCAAGACATAGTACATGAAACAAATATGCAGCATATAGTAAAAAAAAGGTCTATATGTGGTAGTGTGATGTCCCAAAATAGGGAAATTTTATGATACGTAGGTGTCCTCTGCTTCTACTGTTAGCACTTTCATTTGGGCAGAAATATTTCAAAAATACCAACTTACCAGTAAATTTCAGAGGAAGGACAGCAGGTCCCCGTGCCTTAGTGTCTCCTTTCACGGCATGTTCAAGTCTCGCATTTTTTTGGAGCCTAGTTTACTAAGAGTATCACATAGGTCATAGTAGATCTTCTTCTGTCCCAGGTGATGTAGGCCATCTTCCAGCTTCAAGAGCGGGCTGCCTTCATGGGTCACCGCTCCAACCAAAACTTTGTGTTGAAATTGTGGATGGGCCAGGTCTGGGTGCTGCTGCCCAGGCCTGTCACTTTCAGAGCAAAGGAGGCTGATAGTTAGGGAGACTTGGCCTTTAAGTTAAACCAGGCTGCGAGACTAAGGAAATAAACAACATACTGGTGTTTAGTGGCTGACATATGTTCCCAGTCCCATCTTGCAGAAGGCTGAAGGGCCTGGAATCTGTGATGGTCTTTAACCTTCGGTATGGTCACGGCTCCTTCCCTCTGCTTGCTTCAGTGAACAGGGGGTTTAGCTAGTGGAAGTTTACAGAAGCAGGCTTTTGATTTTGGCAGACTATTGGTGTTAGAGATGTGTAGATAACAGATCACCATCGGCTGTGTTACTGCGTCATTTATTCCAGTGGAAACTATGGCTGCAGTTGCATAGATATGGTTTAATTCTTCTCTTCTTCCACTAAACTGAATCGAACTTGAAACAGAATCCCTGGAAAAGCTTCTGCTACCTTATTTTGTTCAGATCAAACGAGTGTTACCTGGAGTCTATTAATGTGTTGTTAGATTAATGTGAGATGTGTGGACAATTACCTGTGTGCAATTAATAAACCTCTGCTGAGTCCTAAACTTTGGGAACAGGTTTCCCCTTTACACAGGTTTTTTTGTTTCCTTTTTATCAATCTAGTAATTATTCCATGAGGGTTTCGAAAGTTGCACTTGCTTTGACACAGTATCAGCTTTGATGGAAAATCCCAGGATCTTCTTTCTAGATACATAAAGACATGCAAGAGTCCGATCCTACAAGGTTCTGCTTTCATCCCAAGAAAGTGTTGAGCAGCCGTAATTCCTATCAAGATCTTTGGTTGTTAGTGATCTGAGCATCTCTCAGGAAGAAGAATTAAAATCTAAAATCTTGTTAAGATAGTGCTGCTTTTTTACCTGTTTGTCTTAAAAATGTGAGAACTGGCAGTGGAATTTTGTGATGACTGTAAATGGTCTTGAGAACACTAAACTGAAAAAGAGAAATTTTACTACTGCCTGAAAGCATCACACTTCTGTGGCTGGTAGGGACAAAGCTGACAGATGATTCACAAACGTTGCTCGTCATTTCAAAAGCAGCATGTTACTTACTCACTTACCGAAGAGTATTGTTCTCTTGGTGATTACTGTATGTTATATGGGGATTTATGAACAAGAAAAGATATATTTTTGAGTTTCTGAATACCTGATACTTTTCCATACATGGCTTTACTTTTGCTCTGTAAGGGACCAAAGCACATCAAAGTACATTGTCAAAAACCACCAGCTGAGTCTGAACCCCATGTAGGCTGCTCTGAAAGCTGGTTCAAATTTTCGAATTTTCTTCTGAGCAGATTTACTCCTCTTCTACATGTTCCACCACAGGTTCGATACTGTATAGCTCAGATAAAAATATGAAGGATGCTGCTTTTCTTCTGCTAGTATATTTGCCTCAGTCTTGGCTTTATGGGTGGTTTTGTTGGTCACTTGTGCTGGAGGGGCCTTGGTGGGTAGTGGTGGAGCTGTTGCTGGGAGGGGAGGAATCAGTTCACGCTGTGGACAATTCACTTGTATTCTGAGTCATCTCCTAAAGGTGCCTACCTCTCTCTCAAGGCTAAATTATGAACTTGCTTCCTACTTGGGAGTCCTGAATTATAACTCTGTTAAATACTTAAAATGTCATAAAGCCAACAAAGTAAATATACCACTTGGATCAGGTTCAAAGGAAAAAAAAAAAGGCAATAAACATTTAAAAGGAGAGAAGGAAATAGGTAAAATAAGAAACAGAAGACTGTATTTTGAGTGTGTGCAGTGTTCACGCTCAGCAGTGTATACAGTTGAGATGACCCAGGGTTGGTTCTGAGAGTTGTTCCGTCTGGGGAACAGTAACTTATGCCATTTGGCACTTCAGGTACCTGCTGTCCTGGACTACCATGGCAGCCTTGAGAGGGCAGTTTTTGTGAGACTGGAAAGTTTTCTTAAGGGGTATATAAAGCTGGCTGTCTTTTTTTTTTCTCCCCAGCATGAGGGGCATCTGCTTCCTCACTTCTGTACAGTGCAAAGAAAATTACAGTCCCTGTTTGCCCCAACGGTCAGCAAGGTAGTAGTGTGTGTAATCAAAATATGTTCCTAAACATGTTTTGTTCGATAGAATACTCAGGTTTTGGTAGCAAATCTTTAAGATACTGTACTTGATCTTTGTTTCTTCTGACTGCAGAAGAGCCCTTTGAACTGTGGTCCTTGCTGTGGTTGGTGGCCATGGCCAGTATCTTTTGGTCTTGCAAACTGATTTTCCACATCAGACTTGGAAGTTTCCTCATTTAGCCTCAGAACTGTGACAGGGGACATAGGTGAATTCAGGGGCAGAGGATATTTCTGGTGCAGTCACTTTTAATGTCCCCACAACAACAGAAAGAAGTAGAGCTGGGGCACTTTTTCCACTCTGCAGCCTCTGAAAGCAACCACTGAAGGAGAAGAAGTGAGGAGATAAAAGTGGATGCGGCCGCAGTTTCTTAATCACCCCGTCAGCTGTGTAATGAGTGCTCAGATAAAAACAGTTGATATATTCCCAAATATTTAAAACATCCTTTGATTTTAATGCTCCAGTTTATCCTAAGTATGTTAGAGAGAGCTGCTTTTGGTTTGTTCTGAAGTGTAAGTAGTTAATGTTCAAGGCAGGTGTTGAAACAGTGATGGTTGCCTTTTTTGGAAGAGTCTATTGAATTCTTTCCAGAAAAAATAACGTGCTTGGCTCACTTAACCTTGCCTTAGGCCCGTGTAGTAAAAATCCCAACATTGGCAGGCACAGCAGAATCCTGCTCTCCTTTCTAAAACCTGGTGGTGGAACCAGCATTTCAAATAGACTTTACTATGTGATTAAAAAAATAAATTATTATAAGCTTCATGTTTATTCAAAGATGTTTACTGTATGATCATCTGGTGAGGATGCTTTTGCCAGACTTTTTGGTTGCTCTGCTTTCTGTCTGTTGGTTCCTCCCTACCAGGACTCAGTAGCTTTGTGGTTCATTGATAGGATCTGCCTTGCAGGAAGACATTTGTCCTGCTGCAGGATGATGCAGAACGTTTTCAAGTTTTAATTAGTAAGAAATGGAAACCCAAGTGTATTCTGAGGAAGAAAGCTGTTGTGCCAGCAGACATTTAAATATCTTAAATCTTAGACAAAGAAGACAGTGAAAATGCATTATTGCAAGGTAATACATTTCTTCGGCCAGTATTTAAAAGGAATATTTTCTCTCACACTTACCTCAGGTGTCTTAAAGGGTAACACAGATACTTCTTACTCTGATACTGACTATAAAAAGTACTGGAAACATTGTGAAATAGTGTAAATGGAAGACAACTACTGTACTTATTGGATAAACTGTAGTATTTTTGAGGTGTTTAAGCAGGTTTTTTCCTGAGAGTGGAATGCCAGCATCTACTCAATATCCCTGCAAAATAATAACTGGTTAAGTCCTTAAAACCTGCAATTTTTATGCATGGGAGATTCTTCTAATTAGGCTGGAGCTCTGCAAAGATGTCCCAGATGTCTTGGATATAAAGACATGGTTGCTAAGAGGTGCTCTGGATGCGACCCCTGCGAGGCCGGGCCTGTGTTGTGTCAGTGTCATCGCACCAGCCTGTGTACACTGTAAAATTAAATGTGTTAGGAGCATTGTAGAGAGGTCCCATAAAATCAGTCCATGGTATAGCTGCTTCTGAGTGGTGAAAGTACAAAGTGAATGCTATTTGCTAAATACGTTTTAAAGATAACTGTGTTACTCTCATTTCGTAGTATTGTAGGTTTGGGGGCGTTTACTCTAATGGCAGAGTTTGCTTTCTTATTTCAGAACTCTGAGAGTATTGAGAGAATATGGTATATTCTGTGTTATACTGAATAAAGCCAATTCCATTTAAAGGAAGTGTTTTATGGTAGTCATATGAAAAACAACAAATAAGGCAGATCATTGAGAATTGAAACAGATGTTAGTTTAAACTTTGAAAACTATTCTGGCAGAAGAACTCCTAAACTGTTTTTTCTGACAGGTCTGGTCAAATTGAACACTGAATTACATGGGTCTTCTCTTAGAGGAGAGGATGTGATATGTGTGTAATAGATGCTAATGTAATAGCTGGAAGCACAAGGAAGAACTTCCATGTGCCAAAGGGTGTAATTTGTGTGTCTACTTGGACAAATATTTGTAGGTGCTAAACAAACTGACATGTAACATCCTGAAATAGTGCTGGGAACTGTAGTTCCAGGGAAGGTAATAGGTGACTGCTGGTAGTTAATTTCTGTAATTGGAACCTGATTTCAGATAACCTCTGTTAAATAGTTGCTATTGATGTGTGTTGCTTAAAAGGTGGGAGAGATACTTACGACCATTATCCTGCTATAACATGCAAATAATGCAATAAAGCATTTCTTCTCTTCCTGGATGTAAAGCAACAGTAAATACCTTCCCATTCTCTTAGCCTTTCTCTTTCCTTACTCTGTATTTCTGTTGCCTTTTATCTGTCACTGAGCTTTGGGCTCATGCGTTTTCTGATTTTGGGGTTACTTCAGTAGTTCCGAGTTTTATTGAGCTTCACATCCTTCTCTGCCTTCAGTTCCTCAGACCATCTTCTTCTTACTCTCTCCTGTTCTCCTAGAGGAACTTGTCTTCAGCCCCCTGAGCTCAGCTCAGCTCCCGGGCAGCCCTGCACCGCGCCTGCAGCAGCTCCATTTCGGAGCCCTCCCTTAGCTGCCACGGGCTGATGGGTGCTTCATTTTAAAACCATCTTTGGAAAAGGAATCATTACGCAGATGTTAAAAAACATGAAGTTTAGGCATTGTTGGAAATAAGCCGTAATCACCTTCAGTGAATGCATTTCGGTGTGACATATTACATGGCTTAAACATGCAGCCTGTCTGTGCAGATAAATGTACCACACTAAAAATACGTTTTTGTTCCCATCAGGTGTCTTTAGGTTCCGTTGTTCAGTTTGAGAAGGGAAACTTCTCCTTGTCCGCAGAAACGGAAGAAAAGGTTTTTCCTGAGAAAAATGAACATCTGCTACAGTGGGCCCAGAAGGAATATGGAGCAGTAACATCTTTCACTGAACTCAAAATATCAAGAAACATCTATATTAAAGTAGGAGAAGGTAAAACAAAAAAACAAAAGAACTGGTAGGCGCTTCTAGATGTTGATAATAAGTCTTGCCATAGTATTATTTCATATCTTTTATTTTAATCTTTAAACATACCTGTCATTTTGCAAGAGATGTGATATGAAAGGGGAAGGCAGACAAATAAGAGCAAGTGTAAAGACCAGACCTTGGAAATAGGCAACTTTTAATGGATTCTGATGCTGTAATTTTATGCTCATTAATGTGGATATAATTGGCCAGAATCTTACAGAGTCAAAGCTTCACCTTTTAGAAAGAATAAACTACTCATGGTGATTGTTTGGGTGCCTTAATCTAAAGGACAGAAGTAGAGAACCTGAGGGAGGGGGTAATTTCTAGAAAGACCTGGGTTGCATTTTTTTCAGTATTTGTGTGGATAAGGATCCAGACTACTTTAGGTGAAGAATTATTGCTTTCTTCACCAAGATGAGTTGCCTCAGTCTGATGTCCTTGTGTATTTTCATCCCATGGAGAAATATTTCCTGTCCCTGTGAGCTGCATGCCAAATTCATCAGGTGGCCCAGGGCAGGTGGGAGAGCACTCCAGCTCTTCAGGGGTTTCACAGGTTCATATTAAGGTGGGGTTTGGGTTGTAGCTCTGTAGCTGAGTGGTGTTGGAACAGCTTAGCAATGTGAGCCTCTGCAGCACCTTCTGGCTCATGCTTTCCTGAGCTGGCTGCCGGTCACATAGCATATCTTCTGCAGGGGAATTCCACCTGAGCTGGTCATAAACGAGAGCCATGGCTCTTCTCTTCACTACGTGCTTGGAGCAAGGCAGTCAGTTCATTTTCTGGAAAATATATTGTTATTAACAGGAGCTTTGCAGGGATAGCAG
This sequence comes from Patagioenas fasciata, assembly GCF_037038585.1. Lineage (NCBI taxonomy): Eukaryota > Metazoa > Chordata > Aves > Columbiformes > Columbidae > Patagioenas > Patagioenas fasciata. Next base: position 32,222,331 of record NC_092525.1, read on the forward strand.
ACTTTCCTCTATTGTGTAGAATGATGATTGGGGGTGAAATTTTCTTTATCGCAGGTATGGAATATTTTAAGATGTCAGTGTTCTTTACCTAACGGCCTGCAGTTCACTGTTTTTTTTCGTTCCTTGAAGAAGTCATCCAGGTTCAGGCTAAAACAAACATCCAGCTTTAGGCTAAACCAAAAGCAGCAACGATAAAGGCTGGCAAAAGTGAACTGGAACTCATTTGCATTGCAGCTAGTGGTCCAGATATTTTGAAACTAATTGTTGTCTCTCGAGAAGTCCAGTGATGAGAAAAGTAGAAATCAATAAAACATTTCATCAACATCCAATGAGTACTGGTGGGCTGAGCATTTACTAGCAGAAGCAGCCTAATTTAGTAGTACTTCAGCAATATTTCTAGAGAAACTCCTGCATAGCTGAAAAAATCCCAAAAACCTTCTGTGGAGAAAAGATTCTTTCCTAACCACCTGTATCTGATCATTTGATTTCCTGAAGCGTGAGGCTTGCCCCCCAAAATCAGAACATGCCTGTATTGGTTTTATCCAAATCCTGCCAAATTTGTACAGGATTCCCCTGTGTGATTTTTGTTCTACTTGGCACCAGTCTTGGATTTTAATGCCAGAAAATCATTCAGAAATATATTTATTAACTTATTATAGTGCTCTTGGAACGTATACATGGGAGTAGTGGTCTCTGTGTTGCAGAAATGAACATTTAATTAGATATGTCAAAAACCAGATACAATTTTGTTTGTTGATTTGCACATCTCCAGATGAACTAGGAAGCTAAATAGGAGAGCTTTGCATCATCTTCAGAATGTGTTAAAACATAATTTAATTAGGAGCAAGTACACAAAATGGAAGTTGGCAGGCAACCAAAATATATGGTTTCTGAGAAGGCTCCTACAAACTAGCTGAGTTGTAACCATTTTTTATTTAAATTCCTGGCAGAAGAATGATCGTGGCTGTATGTGTGGGAGTAATGTGTGGCTGTATGTGTTCAGGGCTGGAGAGAGGGTCGGTTCTTGAACTGCAGCTGTCGAGCAAGGAGTTCTATGGAAACCATGTGGGATGTGGAGCTGGTCTGCTGCTCTGCAGAGCGAATGATGGAATCACTGGATTCCACAAACCACAGCGTATGCTAATGGACATTTCAGGGTTTTTCATACAAAACTGACACTCCTTGAGTGCTTTAGACAGGCACCCTCAGCTGCCAGTCTGTGAATCACAGCTAGTGATACTCATTGTCTATAGGTGGTCATATTAAGTAGTTTTCTTGCTGTGTGACCAATACAGAATTTAATGGCAGTATTCATGTAGTTGTGTACTTTTCAGCTTCAGTCTGAAACTGGAAGATGCCACTTTTTAGAAGTGGAGGGTGTAGCTGAACACAGCAAACAGAAACTGCCAGCCGGAGGACAAAAAAGTCCAAAGAAGGGTGATCTTTCATAGAATAAAACTGCTTCTGATGCAACAGGTCTTTGAAATCACTTCTGAAGCTGCAAATGAAAGGCAGCTGAGCAAACCAGCAAACTGGGTCAGGGCCAAGTATATCTGAATCCTGTCAATTTGAGAGAGTTGCCAATCAAATAGTGCAGGGATTCTGAGCACATGGAGAACTTGAAGGGGCCAGAATGAGGGTTTGGGGGAAGAGGGCACAAGAAGTGGTGTTCTTGTTCTTGCTTTGATTTGTGCAATGAAGGAGATGGCAAGTGATTGCCATGATAATTGCTATCAGATTCTAGAAAGTGGGACTGCTCGTGGTGAAAGTTACGTTAGTATACATTTTTCAGCAGAAATCAGTTGGATTCCTCATGCTTCAATGAGATATGATTGTACAAGTCAGGAAGACATATCAGTTAGCTAAATGTTACCTAACACATCCAGTACTGCCAGTGTTAATCCAGGGCAGATGTGCTAGCCTGGAGGGAGCCTAATTTCAATACATTTTTAGTTAAATAAGAATAAAAAAAATAGTCAACTGTAACAATAACTGGAAAATGTACTGTCTGTTTACAGACAGTAAGACTGTGCTCCTGTCCTGGCAGAAGATGAAGCTTCAGTCCTGACTCTGAATTTTTGCCTGTCCACACTAGTGACATATCCTGCACAGCAGACTTGCTTGGTTTAATCCTTGCAGGTGATTGCATTGTGTCAGGCTTTAGCTGTGTGTCCTGCCAAGAGCTTATCCCCTCCCTGAAGAGACCTCTGCAGCCTCTTCTCTGCTCCCGCTCATACCCTGCCAATAAATGTCAGTCAAGTTTCTGATCTCTGTTGTGCTAAGGGCTAATAAACTGCCAAATACACCCAAAAAAAACCCCGCCATCAGAGTGGCTGAGGAAAGTCACAAACACTTTGCTTATCCTGAGTTCAGCTTTGAAAAGCAAGCTTTGCTTCAGTGGGATTTTCAGTGCTACACCAAACTGCTGCTGCCCAGGGCATCTGTCTTGAAGAGTGACACCTGATTAAAACAGTGCTCATTTTCACAAAAACCTCAGGATTTTAAGCTGGGATATTCAACTTTTACCCAGTTTAGCCAAGAACCTGCAGATGACACCTAATTCGTTCAGGATAGAGCGGGCTGTGTCTCTCCTCATCTGTAAAACAGAGGTGCTGCCCACAGGCACGACAGGTCCTGGCGTGCGATCTGCAGTCCCCGTCCTCGCAGCCCTGCTCGGGCCCAACAGGCCACTGAACTGTGCAGATTAGACAGGCACAGGGTCCGTAAATTGACTGTTTGCTGGCTGGCGTAGTAAGGTTTTTAATTGATTACAGAGACCTGCAGTTCCTTTCCGAAGTAAGGAGATAGCCCTGAAACTAAAAAAGTATAATAAGCAAAGGACGATGAAATGGATGCCCTTTTCTGTTCCACCCCAGATCTTGGTAACTGGTACAGACGAGAGTAAATACGTTTTGGTGAAGGGGAGAAGTAAATATGTACATCAAATAGCCAGTGACAGAGTTAAAATTTGGCGCAGAGGAAAGCGTGCTGCGGAGCGGAGGCCCAGGCTGGGGAGCCTGCGTGCTGGTGGCAGCAAGAGCAGCGGTTCTGGGGAGCTCCAGAGGCGTTTAATGGACATGCCAGGAGCAGGAACCAAGTTCTTTGCAATGGCAAACAATAGCACGAGTGGTAATTATCCACAAACCACTCAGAGGCTGTTATTTTATGGCTTGAATTTTGTTCTGTGGCAGCTGAGAGGCAAATACCTAGTATCTCTGCATGTGTATATACAAATTCAAGCTCAGACCGTTTGGGGTCATTTTCCATTCTGTGCTGTTGTGGGAGGAGCTGGCAAAGCTGCAGCTGCATTCAAGGCTGATCTGGCAGGGCACATACCAGATGTTAGAGGAGCACGTTGCTTGCAGAGTATGAATAGTTATGGCCTCATACAGCTTTCATAGATTCTGTAGGGAAGGCAGCAAGGTTACTATTCAAAGACTACTTTGTGTAAGATCAGGAGAACAAACTCCCCTAATTGTTTCTGCAGTGGCCGGGGTCACAGGAGTCCCTGCAAAGCTGTGTACCACACAGAAATGCGCTTCAGGGGTTACGTGTCAGCTCTCATTTTGGGAACAAATGCTGACAGTGGTCTCAACTCAGCTTTTAAGAGTTCGTCCACAGTTTTGCACGCATAATGCATTATATTTGTTTTTTTTTTTTAAATTTCTTTTTTTTTCTGTCTTGCTACTGACCTTGGTAGGAAAGCCTTCTTTGTAAAGCAAAGGTCAAAGAGCCAGCCTTTTGGAATTATATTCTTACAGGACTTTGTGTCTTTAAACAAGATACTTACTCCTTTTGTGTATTATGACAATTCATATGTAAAGCTATGTCAGAAAAAGATAGTATTTATATTTTTCAATGGAAATACTGGTTCTTGGAGTATGGTAATGTAGGCCATGCATGAGAACCTCATACCAAGTGACTATTTTTTATGTTTTGCATTGTACACTAGCTAATCCTTGTGATCAGTTAGGCAGTTAAAACCAAAGGAGGGACTGAATATCTATTGTAGAATTTCTTCATTTCAGTTATGGATATTATGGTCAGACTTCCTTAATATCAACAACTGATTTCATCCTTTTGTTACTATATTCAATTTTCCATGCACAAGAGAACTGCAGTATTTCTAGTTAACACTTACTCTGCACAATATATAGGAAATTATATTGGGTAAGGAAATGGAAAATACTTTCTGTGATCTTCTAAATATGTAAAGTTTATAATAACAAGAAAAAAACATGTTCTAAAGGGAGCTGGTATAGAGCACAAAAGTTTTCTATGAGTTAATTTCAAAAGAAAGAATTTTTGCAAAGGTGCAAAGAACATACCAAATGTATTTTATTCATTTTGAAAAATGCTCACATATTTTGCTTCAGTATTGTTTTCAGATTTCTCTTTGTAGGGCTTTTCTCTCAGTAAATACTTGAATCTGTAAATAGAAACTGTTCAGTTTAAAAGTATTAATAGATATTTTACGTCAGAGATATGCTGTGTTGTTGCAACAGTGATCTCCCTTTCAACATTAGGTTGATTTATCATAAGTGCTTATGATAGATAATAGATACACCTTTTAGTCCAAAGACCTATATAGTAGAAGATAGTGCTGCACTGGAGTAGTTGTAGTACCCAGATCTTTGTAAGCTCATACCTGTGTGTAAAGGTGCTTTCTTTTTCTTTCTCCCTCCAGATCAAGTTTTTCCTCCTTCATGCAACATAGAAAAGAATTTTCTCTCTTTAAATTACCTTGCGGGATACCTACAACCAAAAACAGCAGAGGGGTGCCTTATGTCTAACTTAATCCAAGAAAGAGAAGTTCATATCATTGAACTTATCACCCCAAATTCCAATCCATACAGGTAAAGTAATGTCTAAATAGATTAAATCTTTGAAATCACAGCTAAAGATTTCACCTCTCTGTTGAAAATCACTGGAAGGAGCCTTGAGGAAATCATGGAGATAGAGGTGGGAGGAGCGGTCTTTGCAATAAGGGTAGTTATCTCATTGCAAGGTGGTGAACCCAGAGCCTGAGAATGTTCTGGCCGAGCAACGTTGGGAGAGTAAGAAGGTGCTGAGGGGTGTGATGGGAGTGGAGCAGGTGAGCCCAAATGGTCTGCCCCTGTGTGGCACAAGTTTCAGCCCCATCCTGAACAGAGCTGTTCTTCAGCATCACCGTTGTTCTGTGTCCCTTGCAGTGTTACGCAATCACGGCCCTGTCTCCAAGCCCTCTGGGCTTTTGGCTTTGGCTGATAGTACGGTAGGAATTTGTTTTTCAGATGGTAACACTGCAAAATGTTTAAATGTTTTGGTTTTAAAAGTATAAAAGTAATAATTTTAATAAGTTAAATTCCTCTTGCTTCGTTCTTAGTTTTATGTATTGTCCACAGCTATCTGTACAAGGTTTATGTCCACAAAGAAGCACACAGAGGTGGGCATGTGTAAAACTGCAGGAGGTGAAATGAAGGTCCCAAGCTACACCAGGTCTCAGTGCAGAATATTAGTTGACACCTGTTACTTGGGGATGAGCATGTTCTTATGACATATGGCCCCATGAGATGATCCGGAAGTAAAGATTTTTTGTCAAATTAGTATTTTGGACTATTAGATCTTATTGATGCATACAAACCCATTTGTTCTACTTATTTTACTGAGGTCTTGAAAATCTGGATAGTGTTCATCTATTTTCCAGCAAGCAGTAGGCTGGACATCTGTTTTCTTTTCTTTTTAAACTAAGTGTATATCCAGAAGTATTGGAAACTGAATACATGGCTTAATTCCTCAACACACGCAAGATCCTAAGCAAAGTAATTTCCACAATTTAACTGCCTAGGCAGACACACTCCCCAGTATAGTATTTGTTCTTTTTTTTTTCCTTGGTATTAACCTGCTTAATTTGTCTTTTTGCCTTTTTTTTTTTAAGGTATTATTTTGAGCCTTAATGCAGTTAAAGCCAGAGGGAACTGAAACAGCTATATTTAGGCTCTGTAGTAGTGAAATAAGAAAACAGTATTTATTTTATAAAGCTTTATAACTAACCTGCTCTAAGTAATAGCTGAAATGAGTAGCACACTTCTTGTAAACAAGAGGCAAAAGTATTATTTGTCTTAAAAGTATCTGTTGCTATTGTTATGCAAAATGATTTAAGCGTATGTGGAATAACAATCTGTTTTGCACATGTTGTGTTGCCTGGGATAATCTCCAGCATTTTAATCAGCTGGCCAGACAGTGGAAACATGATGGATTGGAAGAAGGTTGATAGCTGAAAATTTCTGGCATTCTGGTCTAACTTTCTCTCTGTTTTCCACATACAGTGCTTTCCAGGTGGATATAATCGTTGACATTAAACCATCTCAACCAGGCGCCAAACTTGTCAGAGATGTCGTACTTATCCTCAAGTGTAAAAAGTCTGTCAATTGGGTTATCAAGTCGCATGATGTCCAGGGAAAGCTGGAAGTGATTGTAAGTTAAGGCACCTTGATTTTTTGAGAAATATCATACTGCAACAGTATAGAGCCCATTTAAATGTGATATAGTGCTAGACTATGTTGATTTCTGAATCCAACCATATTGATTTCTGAATAAATCTTTTTCTCTCTTAGCTACTTTTTAAATTATTACAGTATTGCAAGGATTAAATAGCGAAACTCTATTAACTGTATTAACTTTTAATGGATGTTAAACTGACCAGCACATCACAGAAGCCAGGTGGTTAGCACAAGAATTTAGGGTCTGTGTCTTTTTGATTTCTGTTGAAATACCCTAAACACAAGGTTGGATGTTCATCTCCCTTTTGCTGTTACTTTGGTGAGTGGATCTACAGGTTCATCTCAGAAGCTGGAAAAGATGCCTGTGAGTGCAGAATGGGTAATCCCAGATACACACCACACACCCATGGCCCTTTAGAAGTGGAAACTTCTAAACTCCTTCCACTTGTGTTTGTGGTAGTCTCTAGCCCTCTTCCCTGCCAGTGCTTCTTCCCCCACCGAGTGTTTGGTCAAATTGACATCACCTCTCCTCAAACTGCAGATAATAAGTTTTAAAAAAACTAAACCCAGGATCTATAAAGATAAACTTCTGAAACTACAGGGTGTTTCAAAAAGACCAATTTCAAAGATAGAGTGATTTCAAGTTGGGCCCATCTTTTTGAAACGCCCTGTATACTCACACGTAATTGGAATTTCTGATTCGGAATGATTTTTGTGGCTCAGCACCATTTCTACTAAAGAAATGTGTTTTCTCTTGCTCTGAAATAAAAAAATAAATAAAATTGGACTGAACTTGCAGCCTATAAATGTGTGGCCTATTTCTGTCTTAAGTGATCAGTTAGGAGCACATTGTTGATTTGAGATGAATGTTTGCTCAGTACCACCAAGTGGCCTCCTGATTAAAAGTTTTGCAGTAACTCAGATACATTTACAAACTCCAGCTATCTGTATTTATAAGAATTTTACTTTGCTTAGTAGCTTTTGCCTTTTAATGTGTGCCAGGGCAATTCTGACAGAATCCAAAAGCTGCCTGATCTAAATCTTCTAAGAGGACAGATTGTTAGGCAGGATTTCATGCTAGATTTTGAGAATCAAGGAAATAAAACCAAATACATTGTGGTGTTGCTCAGAAAATTGAATGGAGGATGAAATTCCCTTTTGATCCCTGACACATCTTTATTTTATGGACAGGAAAGGACGTTCTGATCATTCTGTAGGTTCTAAATAATCAGCCCTTAAAAGAGAAGGGTCAAGGTTAGTTACCTAGGAGGAAGGGCAAAAAGCAATGCTTGACTTGGAAGTTTTGTTCTGGGTTATTACATGAAATTCACCACTGTATATTTGGGCCTATATGGATCTACTTTCACAGGATAGAGGATTGTGCATTACTTCACTTCATGCTTGGAGATAGCCAAAGTACCATATTTAATATCCATGAAGCTGCCTCTTCATGGATGATGAATTTTCAGGGAGAGGAATTCTAGAGGATTTAAAAATGTCTTAAGTGCTGCACTTGAGTACAGAGAAGCGAGGCTGCTATTCTTTTTAAAGTTCTTTGTTAATTATTGAAAGTATAAGTAAAAAGTATAAGTGAAAATTCTTTCTGTAATAAGTGGCAAAAGGTAACATTTTTTTAGATTAACAAGAAGAGAAAGTATTGCTATATATGGAAATATCAGTATATAAAAGACTTTGCATATTTATGTTAAGATTTGTGAGTGACTGTTTGCTAAACTGCTTTATTTATATAGATGCTTCATTTTCTGAATGTGTGTTTGCTCTCCTTTATTTAGAGGGGGGTGTGGGAGGGAACTACACATCCCCATGTCACTAAAAAGCCTGTACATCCAGCACTTAGGATCTGTTCATATCTCTATTAAGCTGAAGGCCTCTCCAAGCCCAAATTTAGACAATGCATAAAAAACATTACTAAACAATTAGGTAATGTTTCACAATGTTCTTTTATTAGTTGAAGCAGTTCCACACAATTTTCCTAACTTCTTGCCCTCAGTACGAATCAGAATTGTCTTGAGGGGATTGGCAAACCGAGAGGCAAAGGTTAGTTCTAAGCTGCCTCAAACCCCAGCCTGGGAGTTATTAAGGTCTAAGTTTATAGGCAAAAAATGAAAAAAGACTTTTTAGGTAATCTCCCAGTTTGCTGTGTTCTTGAAACTCTGAAAGAGGGTGGACATAGAACTAAGTAAAATGGAAACAGTTTAGGTAAAGTAATTGCACTTAATATACATGCAGTGCTTTCCTCCCAGGCTGAGTTTAACCCCAGTCTGCAGTCTGTCCTTGCATCAACCCCCAGTGCTGTGCTGGGTGTCTCTGTACTTGTGGTCTGTCTGCTGTTCATGTTGCTTCCTTTGGGTTCCGTGTCCTTTTGCAAAGCACAGTGGACAAAGGAGTGAAATTGCAGCAAGAAAGTAAGTGTTGCGAGGAATATAGAGTGAGAGAGGTGACATGCACAGAACAAACCTGTGAGGGTTTCTAAAGCCTGGAGGCGCTATCCTGTACACAAGAACAGCTGCCCACCAGGTTCTGAAGAGGTGTCTCTGTTCCGAGCAGGTTAGTAGGTGGCTCTCCCTGCCTGGTGTTGGCAGGGCAGGCAAGTGAAGGAAGGCACGTCTGTGCCTGCAAGGCTTTCTGCTCCATTTTGTTGCATTGGGGTGACGCAGGACTGGACATTTACAGGCTCAGCATGGAGTGGAGAGCTGTAAACAAGCCCTGGAAATAGGCAGATGCCAGCTAGGAGAGTAAAATTCTGAGGTAATATTTGCTCTGCTGTCTCCTCGTTCCAAAAGAAGGAAAGCAGAGAGGGAGATCCGGCAAAGTTGGGGTAGCATAATAATTCCAGCCAGTCAAAGGTGTGCGGCAATATGAAAATATGAAATAATTCGTGGCCAAATTTGTATCTGTTGAAGAATAAAAGATTATTTGATCCAAAACATTAGTAAGGCACCAAAATTAGGATACCGATTCCTTCCTTTTTTTTTTCTTATCTTCAATAGCCTTTGCTGGTCATTGGTAACTGTACTGGTACCAGTATCCTCAAACCATGCACTCTGCACCTAAAATTCCTTCAGCTTCCGTTGTGAAGCTGTGAGTGTTTAAAGAATGCAGAACTGGGTCATTAAGAAGAAATGAGGGAGAGGAGGGAACTAAAGGTAAAAACTCTGCCATTCCATCAGGATGCTTCATGAGCTTTACTCACATCCTTGTTCAAAAGCTCTGTTTCTCAGATCAGGTAGAGAATTGCACTTGAGCTCTGTGATGCTGGGTAGCGGGTCCATGTGACCACTGTCTAAAAGCGATCTAAGCAAAAGGGATCAGTGCAGTCAATCTTTTGATGTTCTGAAGCGAAAAAGAATTAGGATTTGTTCACATTGAGGGAAACTAATGGAGATTAAAAAAAATGCAGCCTATATCATGGAGAAGGTGTGGAAATGAGTTTGTCTTTTGTAGAGCATTCAATGGTATCATCTGCATGTAGAAAGTGCAATTGAGTCACATTGCAGAAATAATTGAAAAGTGGGTCGTTGTGCCTTTCCTGCTGTATGTTCAGCTTGTTTTGTAGTTGTGGATGTGATTGTTATAGTGATAATAGTAATGTTGTGAATGTAAAAATAGATATATATGTATTTAGCTTTGTGTGAATACATGTTTAAGATGGGCAGCACTTAGAAGCAAGTTAAAGTGTAGTACCAGCGAATATTTTCTAACTGCCCTTCTAACAGCTGGAGGTGCTTGTTATGTTCCTTTAACTTGCATGTTTGTACAGGAAAACTTGATGCTTTGCAAAACATTTACAGTAAAACAAAAGCTAACTGACTGTGTGACACATCTGTGTTCAGTGGCCAACTTTGACAAGCTGTTACTTCTAATAAGAAAACTAAGAAGTCAGCAAGTACATTTATGAGTTTGCTGTATCAATGTATTTGCGTAAAACTTAGACTGTTAATTAAATTTTACATTTTATGTGCAGAAAGTATATGTTGTCTTTTAAGTAGTTTGGCGTTGCGTAAATGTGCATGCTGGCACTTATTGCTCTATTAAGCATTTGATTCAGTCCTGTTTAATGCACTCACCATTTTGCAGGAGGCACAAAATGTTTCTAGTCTGAAGCTCAGTCAGCTGACTCTAAAGCGTTAGCTGGTATCTGCTCTGCTTCATGAGCATGCTGTGTTTTGCCTTTTTCAGTAATGCATATTTGAACAAAGGTTTTCCCATGTGTAGCTTAAGTAATGCTCTAATCAAAGAAATGAAGGGGGCATTTGAAAAATCAGTTGTCGTCTTGAGTTTACCTCACCTTAGAAGTCATTTCAACTCAGGTTTGAAGAAAATATGACATTATACAAATGCTGTAAATACATCTTTGTCTCATTTAGGGATTAACAGTTTCTGACTACCTTGATTTATTGTACTCCAGGCAGAGCCTGGGAGGAAGGGGGATTTGGTTTATCCATGTCTACAGCAGTTCTGTGCCTGAGGTGGCAGAGCCTGGTTTATGCCCCAGGTGTTTTCAGTTTACTGTTATTTAATAGAGTAAAATCGAGTAAAAAAACATGTTCAGTTAGTGTCACTATTCCATTTGAAGTATCCTTAAATGGTAAATCATCAACAAAATTTTTCTCTGTTTGCAGACATCAAATAGCGTTGGTTTTGGAAAGGAAACAGAACGATCCATGACTATGAGTAAATCAGTAAGACCTGATATTCCCTCATCGTATGAGAGTTTGATCAAGTGGGCTTATGAGCATAACTATAGACCTGTTACTTCCTACACAAAAGCCCCCGTTGCTAACAGATTTCATCTGCAACTTGAAGATACAGGTGAGCTTGAAGATTGGCTTTTAACATATAGAAGTAATCTATCTTGTATTTCTGGGAATGTGATGATTTGAAAGGTGCTTTCTCAGTTTTGAAGCTTTGTTGTTGGGGGTTGCCCTGCTTCTACTGCTCATCATCAAGAATGCCGGAATCTAGGAATGCTGGTTAAAATAAATAATCTGTGGCTTTTTAATGAGAAAAGTCCAGGCAAATTGTCTTCTTTCCTGAAATGTTAGTGGAATTAGTGGTTATAGTTTATCCAGCTCACAAGCTGTTATAGTTGACCATGCTCAGCATTCACTGGAATGGGCTTCAGCAACTGCATTGTTGTTTTAGTGAATAAATCCAGCTTTGGGTAGTTTGTTTATTTTGTTTTGGTTTGCATGTTTGTTTGGTTTGTTTTCAGAAGTATAAGCAGAATATTTACTTTAGGCAATTAAGCAATTTTTTAAATTTTTTACAGACAAAACTGGTTTACCAAAGAAGTCTGGGCAAATAGTATAAATACAGCCATTAAAAAAAAAATAACTATTTGATCAAGTAATTGTGGATGCAAAGATATCCACATCCATTAAAGCTAGTGGAGTTGCATCTGCTTTTTCACTAATTCTGAATTTCAACCACGAATAATATTGTTTAGCTGTTTTGATAAAGCTTACATTCATGTTAATTTTGTCAATTGTACTCTCATAGGTCACAGATAATTATCTGCTTGGGCCACGTTTGAGATTTCTGTCCTTAGCAGTTGTGTGTATAGGCCCAGAGATAGTGTTCTAATTTACTCCATATAAAGTTATCTTTCACTGAACTTCACTCTGGTTATGTAAGTAGTTCCACCACAGTGGAGTGACTGAATTTGTCATGGGGCAGGTAATGGAAGAAGTTTATTTCCAGAATGTGATGTTTCTTTTACCTTTTTCATTGCCTTTTGCATATAACAGGCCCACTCCTCAAAGTTTATTTTCAGCTTAGTGAGGCAGATTTCTAGCAGGGACTAAATATACCACTATTACATGCACCAGTAACAGCTGAACCCTTAGTGGAGGAATTGTGACTAGGTATCTGAAAAATACAAAAATACTGCTATGGATGTGCTTCAGGAGCTTCCTTTCTGGATAATATTATTTTTATATGAAAATTATGAGTTCTGGATACTTTTAGGAAAAAATGTCTAATAACTTTATGTTCTTTTTTCTTCCAGAAGAGATGAATGATGAAGAAGACCATTCCCTTCCTCCGGAGCTGACAGAACTGCTCGGTGTTAACCCCCTGCCTGCCCCAAAGAATCCTGCATTAAGTGATGGCCTGACTTTTCCTTTTCACATTAACAGAGGAAGGCATGACACAGTGGGAGAAGGAATCTTCCCATCCAGGGATTCAGTGGATACGTTAATAAATCATGACTTTGGGCATTCCCTCTCAAAACATAAAGAACCTGAAGAGGTTCAGGGCAGTGCTGATGTGGCCCTGTCAATAAAGTGCGATGACAAAGTCATGACAGTAGCTGTAGAAAAAGACTCTCTGCAGGTTGGTGTGATCTCTTATTCTCAAATTTGGGCAGGCTTTTTTGTGCAGACCATTTAATTTGCATTTCGTTCAAAAAAGCAAACATTCTAGGATCTACAGCCATCACCACCCAACCCCCCCAAAATAGTTTGATGAGGAAACTATACAGTAGATATTCTTTGCCATAACTCAGGGCCGTGTTTCCTCTTCCCAACAATCCGGTAGTTTGTAGAGGGATTTCTGAGTAAAGCTTTGCAGAATTGGTTCTGTCAAAAAACTACTGTACTTGACCATCAGTCAGCGTTTTTAATCTCCAAAGCACAAAGAAGCTGCTTTTGATAGCTGTGTGAGACCTGAATAATCTCTTTGCGATCTACCAAGTGACAGGTTGCTTGTGTCCGTTTGCATTGTGGAAAAGAGACAGCATTTTTAGCTCATTTCAGACCAGACAGAGTCAGCATTATTAATCAGCAGCTTAATAATGAACCTGTTGTTTTCTTTGTTCCATGTTACATTTATTCCATGTCTGTCATGTATAGCAGCATTTTGAGAGTGACCTTCCCTGGATGTCAGTACAATGAGCTCCACTTGCTCCTGTCAGCAGCCATGAGCAGTATTCTGAGCTGCACTTTAAGCAAGAACCCAACACAATTGTGTTTCAGCCACTTACAAAGTGCCTTTGTTTCAGGCCAGCGGCTATACAAGGACAGAACTCTCGCTGCTGGATCACTCTTGCAAAGCCAAGATGAATGGTACCCATTTCATTTTGGAGTCTTTGCTGAACAAGTGCGGGACTCGGACAGCATACATCTTGAACAAGATTGTTTATTTTAACTCTGTGAGTATATTACAAAGAGGATCCACCTTCTGCACTGCACATCATATTGGTACAAGGAAGCTATTATGGTTTGCTTTAGTCTTAGCAAAAAGGAGTCATCCTGATCTCTTCCTGTCCAGCTCAAACTTAGTTGCAGCTACAGTCCTGGTATTCAAGGAAGTACAAAGGCTGCACATTCAGTGTGCTCCTGTGGTCAGATAGTATCCCAAAGGAAAAGGAGGAGTTGGAGTTAAATACTTTCTCAAAATTGCATAGCTGCTCTTTGGGGGTGATCTGTACCAGCCTCAGAGAAACTGCACCAGTTTTCCATACACACCTTTGATGTACCCTTACATAAGCAGAACTACAGAGCTGTAAGGAGGAACAGGAATGAAGTTTTGTGGTTGCACAAAGCAATGCAATTTAATTCACATGCCAAATTATTTTAAGTGAAATTTTTTCTTTCAACATTGTGTGTGAAAAAGGCTTTGAAAATATGAGGAAAAGACATCTGTGCCTACATCGCTCTTATAATTTGGATTCGTATTTGCTATCAGTTGATGTATGTGATGAAGGGACTCTTGAATACTTGTATATGAATGATGATGCTAAAGAGCCCAGTTAAGTTCCAAGCAACTGCTGCCAGATTGGCTCAGCTTATGAGCTTGAGTACAGTGCAGCTAATCAGGGTTGGGAAGTAATGACACATTTCTCTGGCTGAGCTTTCCAGTACATAGAAGTAACCTTGGCAGATGATGGAAAGCCTGTGGTCCAACCCAAACACAGCTGAGGCAATCTGATCTGACCTTGCCTGGTTAAAACTGTTCTATACTGGCACTTCTGTAGCACCTAACTTTAGAAATGGTCCCAAACCAAGTTTGTGGATAGAAACATCTTCAAACTACAGAACAGCATGTGTCTGGAGCTAAATACTGTAATTGTTGTTATGTTCTATTGTGGCCCAAACTAACATGGATATTTGCCTCCCCTTCTTTCTCCATCATGTCTTTTAATAGCCTTGGCTACTCATTTAAACACCAGTTCATGTATGGTATCTTTCAGAATTTGGGACCATTTTTCCTAGAAAAACAATCACCATGCAGTGGAGTCTCAAAGAACGTAGATGTCACTCCTTAGCAGTTGTTCTATGTCCAAAAAAACAAAGATGAAGTCCTGGAAGGGAGCGGACTAGCTGAGGAGCCACAGGGCATACAGAAGCAGAGTGCAGATTATTGGAAAACAAAACCAGGAATTTTCAGGTGAAGAAATGGAGAAGTGTGCAAAGGAGGAAAAAGAAAGGGGAGAGGAAATCCAGTAGAAACTCAGAGGAAAAACAAGTGGAAGAGGAAGAAAGGGACACTGTGGTTTTGGGTGTACAACTCTAAAAAAATATACACAAATGACAGAAGAGAAAATCCTTTAATGACCCCAAAACTTTAAGTAATTTTCCATGAGTGCATTATGGAAAACTGCAAGTCGCAAAAAATCGCTTTCGAAAGCCATTTCTTTTTTCATTGTTGTTTATAGAAATACCAGAAATAGAATGGAAATGCCAAGCTGCTCATTCAGACACCAGCGCTAAGGCTGGTGACTTTTCTGGCTCTGAGTTCTGGAAAAAAATTAAGTGGCATTCTCTAAACATAATCTACACATCTTACAGGCTCAGCACAAGGTTGTTTAAGATGTACTTTCACCATCTGCTTAGCTGGTGCACTTCTTTTGGCCTGTGCATTGTTCTGAAGGGAGAAGAAAATTATAAGCATGAAGTGGGAGTGCTCAGTTATCACCTAATTTTATGCGTTTGCAATACCTGTTGTGCAGATTGTCATTCAACTGTCATCACCAGCTGAAAGCAGCGGCTTTGATGATGATGACATGGAATCAGGTGATAATGGATTTCCAGGGGACGCTGATGAGGGAGACGTTACTTTCTCAAGCTGGCCTGAAATAGCGGTATGTTACTCTTGGGTTTTCACCTGGCAATACAGAAATGCCTATTGTAATAGGTACTTCACATAAATTACGTTAATTGTATAGCAATTAATTTGTATTTAAACACATTTCTTCTCACTTCTGTTTCGTGTGACTCACTTGAAGATTTGCCCTAAGTATACGAAACATGGGTGGGCCTGTATTGTACACTTCAAATTTGTCCTTGTCCAGCTACCACTCCTGCATCAGGATGTTATTGTTTTGTTTTGTTTTCATTTCAGTTTAATTGCACACTACACCAGCCAGAGGATGACAGAGGCATATCCTGGCCTCCTGAACCACACATCGCCAATGTGACCTTCAACATGGAGCTGTACAAAACAGATCTGTTCCTTGCTCCCTCCCAAGGACTCTTCTCTGTTGCTGAGAATGGGCCAATATATGTAGAGGTAACAAACTGAAAAAGGTTTTCAAACTAATGGAAACATTTTGCAAGGCCATGTACCTGGGCCAGATCTGTTATTGTCAGTTGAAAGGTCTTGTTATGCAGTTGCTTTAGGCAGACAGGTGGATACTTTGGCTGCAGACAGCAGAAGCTGTGGGGTACGAAGGATGACAATGTTTGGGGTCAAAACCAAAGAATTCCTACAAAATGAATGAACTACAAGGTGAATTGGTCATTCTTGCCAAATCTGCTTTTCTGTGCAGAACTTGAAGGTGCTCTCTGAGCTCTTGCTCTGAACTGGCATTTCCTGATTAAGACTTCAGGGTTCATTTTATTGTGTAATATGGCTGAACCTCATCTGAAAGATGTAGACATGCGAAAAATGACTACAAGTGTCTTTCTTCCAGACACTAGCGTTCTTGAGTTACAAAGTTAATACAGGTTTTGATCTCTCTCCAACCCACTTACAAACACCAGTTCCAATCCTTTCGAATGGTGTCACACAGCTCTACATAAACAAGACCAGCAAAGTCAACAGCCAGGTACCTTTGACTTTAGGTGCGTTTTGGACCTGGTAATATTTCCATGTATTTCAAACCAATACAGTCAGTGTTTCTAAAGGTGGTCATGTGAACAGAATTTTGAATTTTTCAACTAACGGTAGGCATTAATAAATGCAATATTAGCAATGAAGTAGTATCACCAGTTTATAGATTAGCAACTCATGAGCGGTGAGCTATGGGTTTATAAAACCAGGGAAAGGAGCAGATTGACAGATGTGCCGTGTTTCTCTTGCCCAATTTCATTCCTCTGTGAGCCCACACCGCACATGATAAACACAGCAGCTCATTTGACGTTGGCGCAGTTTTCTGCATTTTTTTCAATGTTTTGGGTCTCTTCCTCGTTTTCTACCCAGTGAAAAGTACTTAAGACAGTTGAAGCAAAAAGAAGGTATGTCACACTCAGTTAAGAATATGTTTATAAAAGACACGTTATCTTTTTCATTTGGATAAAACCAGCTGCTTCCTTCAGCAATCTGGGTTGAATCCCCCTGGCTCCAAGCCCTCTGGATTTGTCTGGTTCTGGAGCTGTTTATTCAGACAGATGTTGTGATTTCTTCATCACCTGTTCTGGCAGAAGCCTCTTTTTTTCCTGTTTCTTCTTGCACACTGGAAAATCTGTATCAGTTTTGAACTTCTGTGACTCCATTTTAGTTGTTATATTTTTGTTTCTGTTTTGCTTTTGTTATTAAAAAAATAATTTGGGGTTTTTTGGTCTATAAATTGCTTAGGTCAGAAACTGTGAGAGCTCTTTATTTCCCTTTTCCTTCTCTGCTAAAAATTTTGGGGATTTTGTATTTGAGTCTCTTGGCTTTTTTTCCCTTGGTTCCCTAGTGTCATTTTCTTACCATATTTTTGTCTCACCTCCCTCCTGTCGTTCTCTTCTTTCCTTGAGATATCATCCGTCATTTTACTTACCCAATGCTGTTTTATGATACCATAGTATGCCAGTCCTCCTTGCCATAATGTCTTTTTTAACTAGGTTGCACCATCAGCTTTTTTACCTGTCGGTATCTGTAGCCTGACTTTCATTCATCACTATTTATTTCTGTTCTTTTTAGATGATCTTCTTTCTTGCTTAGATGCTTCAACACATCCCTTCATCTCTAATTTGATTGCTGCTCATATGAAGGAGAGAAAAAAAAAATGAGAAATGCCTTTATTCACTGCACAACTCATAGCATCCAAAAACTTCTGAATAAATTGCAAGAAAATTTGGCATGCCCTTCTTTAAATTGATGTGCAGCACATATGGATTAAGTATACATTTAAGGCACATTTCTTCTAAAACACACTTCTTCTATTTCTTGTGGAACTGTTTTCATCAGGCAGTGTTAACGGTTAGGCACAACACCTCTGTTGTTTATTAAGAGCGACATGCTTAATTTGTTACAAATTCCATTTAAATTATTTTCCTAATTATTCTGTAGCACTTGTTATGCACATTTCAGTCCAACTGAACAACATCAGTGCCCTGGAAATTTGCAGTCTTAGTTATTCTTCATAAAAGAATATGAATTTCAGTGTTACAATAAACTGAAAGGATCATTTCACAGAAATTATGGCTTTTTAGAGGCTCTCCCGCTCCCCCAGTCCAGGAATGCCACCCACACGTCAGACCATGACCTCCCCTCTGCCTCTGCATTCCTCTCCTGGCTGGGGGTGGGTTTACTGTTGTGTCTGTTGCTTTTGCTTTTTTCTCTTTTACACTAAAGTTTCAAACAGATAGAAGGACGTGGAGTTAGTAATTGAGTTCCCTGCAGCTCCGTTCGAGTCTGTGTGTCTGAGGGATACACGGCCACCTCGAGTGGCAGCCGCAGCCATTAACGCCGTGTCTGATCTGCACCGAGTGTTTCATCTGCTGTATTTGTGCAGGGTTATGCTATTGAACAGCTGCTGGTTTTGAAACCACAGATTTACACTCTCTGACAGTCCACCTTTAACATTTCGCCTTCGAGTGGTTCAGATTGGAAGTGGCACTGGAAAACTGCTTAAAAAATTGTTGAAAATGTTAATGAAATGTGAACTAAAAATGTCATTTCTGAGATCTTACTGTCTCTTTCTTTTTGATGCAGGTGTCTGTGACTAAAGCTGACAGATCCTTGGGCTTTGCCATTCAAACGTGCTTTGTTTCCCCGTTTTCAAATCCAGATAGAATGTCTGACTACACCATTATAGAAAACATTTGTCCTAAAGATGAATCTGTTAAATTCTACAGCATTGAGAAGGTGAACCTTCCAATACCACATGCACAGAAGGACAAAAAAAGGTTTAGCTTTGTATTTAAACCAATGTTCAACATCTCACTGCTCTTTCTTCACTGTGAATTGACTCTGTGTACAAATAAAGACAAAGATACTCAAGGACTGCCAAAGGTCAGTAATTTACTCAAGTCCAACCTTTTGATTTAGGTGAAAATAAGATATATTTTCGTCTGAACTTTGAAGTGAATAAATGGCTTTCTGTGGAGTTGATGTAATGAACATGGTATCTCTAGGATCAAGATCTTAATAGATAAAAGTTATGATGCTATGCATTTTCACTGCATAATTTACAGTTTCTGTTTAAATTGAATTAGGCGGTTATGTGGGATAAGTAGAAATTCCTTTTTATTACACAAGTGGTTCAGATTTATCTTTGCTATCCATATCCAAAGCACAAACAATGTTAGCTTTAATTTCCAAAGACATGCATAATATCAGATAATATTGTGATCTGATCGTTACAAAAGAGAATTGCCACATTTTGCTTAAAACCAGTGGAAATGACTGTAAATTAGTTGTTAAAGAACATGTTCTAAGAATTTTGGGGTTTATGCACGTTCTCCTTAAAGTGTTTTTTTTTTAAATGATGATTTGTCATTGTTGATCAACACATATGTTGGTGGCTACAGTTTTGGGTACGAGATTTAAAAAAAAAAAATCAAAAAATGAAATAATTATTACTGTTTAAGTTTGGTAGTAAGACTCTCATAAAGGTTAGAGGATCCTTGATGAAGGCAAAGGTTGCATCCTGAAACACAGCTAAGCATTACCTTTGCCAGCATGTTACACAGGGGTTGTTTGGAGGTTCTCCCCCTTTTTTTTTTTGTAAATAATATAGAATAAAACTGATAATGAGGCAACTGTGCAGCTGGCACAGCTGTCCTGGCAGAGGGGGGGCTCTGAGCTCACATGCTGTTTTTCTGCCCACAGTGCATTCCTCCTGATGAAGCTTGCACCTCTCTCAATGTGGACATGATCTTGGCCATGATGCACAACAAGAAAACCTTCACCAAGCCCCTTGTTGTAATAACACATGAAGGAAAACTGGAAGGTATGAAAATGAGCTTGAACTGTTCAAAAAAGCTGTATATATATATATATATTACGTTGTGTAGCATACAGTCACTTGAAATGCGGGAGTATTCCAAGTATGTGGCATTGTATAATCTAGTGGTGATACTGTGTTTGTAAAGTGTTATTTGTTTAGACTTTTCCCTGGCAGCAATCATCATGGCAGTTCACTGACATTTTTTAACTGTTCTTATTGATCTCTGGACATGTGGTTTTGCCAGGCGTTGAGAAAGGAATACTGTACTACACAACAACATGGGTTTCAGAAGTATGAATATAGCAGTAGCACTTCAAGCAACTTCTTGTTGCCCAAGAAGGCAGCACTTGCTCCCTCCTGTATAATTTCTTTATTGTGCTTGCAAATATCTATTTAGGAATAACAACAATGGAATTACAAATTACTGAGGTTGCTAAAGCCTGATAAGTTTGTAAAGCAAAGGAGTGGCTACCAGAGAGAGACTCGTTAGATTGTTAAACTATTAAGAGCAAAAGATGAGATACACAAAGGTGTCGTGGGGCTTGTTTGATTATGTAGTCTTCATGGAAAAAACTGGTTGAAGGAGTTGGAAAGGCTGAAGAGCATTATGAGATACTGGTGAACGGCATGATGAGACTATACTGTCACTTAATAATATGCCCTGTGATGGGAAATAAGAACTGTTTTCACTGTTTCATCTAATTTTAAAGCTTTTTCTTAGTGGATCCCTCTGACAACCCCATCAGTCATGTTGTGATGCATTTGTAGAAGAAAATATATTTGCATTTTTTCTTTTTTATTAGCATGGGAGCTTAATTAGTGGCTTCACGTGCACATCGGAATCTTCCAATTGTGTCCAAAGGCTGTTTGAACTTTGGAATGATTTTTGGGGAGCATCAAAAGAATGGGGATCAGAAGTCCTTTAATCGCCATTGTACAGTGCGTGCTTTTTAGTCTTTGAATAATTATAAATACCATACAGCATTGTAAAGGGTATAAGCAACAGCTGTTTCTATTTAACTCTGCAGATCAGCTAATGTTTAGTTTGGGGTTTTATTACAAATTTATTAATACAGATCAAATCTGTTATGAACTAAAGGCAAGTATTCAATCTGCCAGTGTGGTGCAATTAAAACTGTGCTTTGGGTCTGATTCTGCACTTTTTCTTTTTGCAAGGCTCTTTTTTTTTTTCAGTGATTATTCCATTGAAAATGAGTAAATCCTGCAACTGAAGTTCAGCTTTCAATAAACAGACTTGTACTCTGAGCTCTTTTGCCCTTCCTATGTGTGGAGCATTGTGCGCAGCTCCCGTCTCGGGCTGCACTCAGAATGTTGCCTTTGTCAGAGGCACAAGGTCTTAGTGTGCAAAGATGAGCTAAATTTATAAAGATTAGTTACAAGACGACAGTGTGATATTTTGTTGCATTGTGGGTGATTTAGTCTAATTGTGGGGTGCGTGGGGGAAATCTCCCCAGCATAGTCCAGCTTTCAGCCATAACACAAAGTGGCACATTAACAACGAAGCTTTGCTGGTGTGCACTTGTTCTGCAGTGAATCAAATAACCCCTTTCGTAAAGCCAAATGCCACTGGTGGCCAATATGTAAACCTAAGATTAGGAGAAGAAATTATATCGCATTACTGAACAGGAAAATTTACATCTCGGAGGTGGTGTTCTTCATTTACTTTCATGTGAACAGACCAACTCTCATTGTAAAGCATATTATTTAGGTTACTGCCAGGGGATCTGCTCCCACAGCCAAATGTAGAAGTAACGCACTTGACGTTTGAAAAGTCAGAACAAACTGGTCATTGCAAAGTTGTCATGTTTTTATTCAGACATAAACTTATGGCTGTCATTGACTAACAGAAATCACAACTGTATATCTAAACGAGAATAACTGTTCCTCCTCTCCTAATTTTGTTAGTTATTTGCAAGCTCAGTTGCTTATATTTTTGCAGTAGATCCCAATGGAAGTGTCTAAAATCTAACTCCATGCCATGTTCTTTCCCTTTACATTCCTGCATTGCACACACGTGCTCTCCCCCACTTGAATGAAAGGTGTATGGATGTCCATTTAAATGCTAGGAAATACGTGTTCTCTTGAAATAATCTACGGATGTCACTGTTCAGATTTTTGCTAAGCGTGGAAACTTTAGTTTATTATTTCTACAGTAAGAGGAGACAGGCCATAGAAAAGAGGTCAAGTGAGCAGGTAACAAGTGCCTCTGTCCCACAAATGTATAGAAAATCGTGATAATTTCTAAAGGCTGGCTGCTGATATTTTTAAACTAGATGCTTTTCCTGAACCTCAAGGATTTCCACTGCTTCTGTGTTGCTTGGAGCAAACCACATTAAAATACATGTAAGAACTGGTTGAGTGGGAAGAATTGATAATGGGCTACCCAGCCTATCATTAATTAGCAGACTTTGTTTTCTGTAGAGCAGATGACAGGATGAGCATGGAAAATTCATTCTTCCCTCAGCTCAGAAGGCATTTTCTTGGCACTTGGGATGTGCTAGTGGAGTGTTTGGACAGTTTCATAGTGCCCTTACCCATGTTTGTACTGTTCAGTACCCCTTGGTTGCAGCCCAGCCCTCCTCGCAAATCTTACATTCAGTTGTGCTTTGGCTGTTTTGTGCTTTTGATGACTTTCCAGCTCATTTGTGCATACACACACCTAAACCCACACATCCACACAACCCTCCACGTGCTCACCTGTTTCCTAAATACTGTTCCACCTGTTTCCGGCCGAGAGTGACCTGGAAGGAATATTTGTGTGTTAGAACAAGTGATAATAATGCAGTTTAAGACTAAAACTTGAGTTTGGATTTGTAGGCACATGTGTCTAATGATCTTACAGGATATTGCTGGCAGTTCAGTGCTGCCATTTGGATTTTAGAAGTTAGAAGCATAGTCTCAGTTTAAGAATACTTTAAATAAGTATGTTTACGTAGCAATTAAACTTTTCTTCCAGTTGCTAAAGATACAAAAACAAGTATTGGGACAATCCTTATCAAATCCTTCTACAGCTGTTGCACCGAACACACACAGATATGTCAGAATTAAAATGAGATCCCTGGGTTACTGGGCAGTCCAGATGCAGCTAAGCAAATAGATCCTCGGGTCTGAAGCCAGAATCTCTGGCTCTTCTGCTTGAGGTGGCATTCTTGGAGAAAGATAAGAGAAGTCAGTTAAGCAAAAGAAGGGAAAATTCTTCATTTCTTAGCACATGTTTACTTGTCTCTTTCTGTTACATGCTGATAATGATGATGATATTTGATATTCTTGCCAACAATAATAGCTTTGATACAATAGCTATGATCTTTTATTTCCTATATATAACTAAACAAAACAAAACAAACACCCAACTTCCAAAACAGAATACCAAGTAGGACTCAGGGAAATGTGTCAATCAACATATATTGGATAAAGCAGTGTGTATTGTGCCATAATAGTGACTTTAGAGGTGATAGCCAGTGTTTGCTTTTAATTTCCTTTTTTTTTTTTTTGTGATTTAGCATGCTGGTACCTCCTGTTCATTATTAGTGAGTAGTTACATGAATGTAATCACCTTAAACCGGCCTTTGCAATCTATGCTCTTTAAGAGCTCCACATTCAGCAAGCCAGAGTTACTGCAGGTCAGACCTCATGACATGTGGGTGGGAAAGGTTGCACTGTACTTGCCAGCAAAATATATGATGCATGAACTATACTGTAGATATGTTCCCCCAAGGAATGATCAGTGTATGAATAGAATTTTTCTGAGCTGAGCAAGATTATTGAATTCTGGATGGTTTTCCTGAAGTTCCCGCTTTGTAAAAATTACAATAAATGTCTTTCTGTCAGATCAGATCCTGAAGGCTGCTTGCATAGTTTGTAGGCTGTATGTGGAACACTGTCTGATTAATGTTTTCTGGTGTGTGTTTGTTTGTTTTTAAATCAGATTCGTCTCTTCCAAAGCCAAATGTCAGACAGCCACGTAAGTAACTCTTACATCAATCTCTTTTAAGCCTGAAACTTTTGTCTAGAAAGTATTAGATCAATGAAGAAAATTATCTTCAAGCTTTATGTGTGTGTGTATGTGTGTGTGTGTGTGTGTGTGTGTGTTAAATTCTGGGACAGAGCAGAATACTGACTGTATTGCTGATGGAGAGATTCCCATCAGCATTTGGAGAGAAGGTCTGTGACCTTTTGTGTATGTGAAATTTGGGAAAACCCTGTGGAGAGTTTCATCCTCAGCAAGTTCATTTGCCGCTGTGTGTGTGTGTGTGATTTCCCTTTCTCTGCTGAGCCCCGGCCCGGGTTCGAGCCACGATGCCGCAGGGAGCCCGTGTCCGACTGCAGCCTCGCTCTCCCCTGCACCGCAGCTGCCACCGCCTTTGGGTTTTTTATGTTGCTATGGCGTAGTGAATTAACTGGGATCAATTACTGATCCAGGAAGGAGAGAAAAGGAGAGAAGCAGCACTAGATGACAATAATAAACAGAAAAACAAAGATGATTTGCAGCCAGAAACAAGAATGAATGGAGAAAAGGGAAGATTAGTAGAGGAAGAGCAAAGAAGGTTTTTTTCCTCTGCTCCTGTCCCTATGTCTTTGGGATCAAATTTGCTCAAAATAGCAAAAGGAATGGGAAATGATTCTTCTACCACTTCAGCCTCCATGTGACTTTCTCCTCTTCACTAAGTTTCCTCCTTAAGAGGACACTAGCTGATGCCTTGTGAAAAAAAAAACACAGTTGAGTTTAGGATAGTCTTTTCTGTTTGAATTTAAAATGACTCAATGTGGCAAAAGGAATCAGAAATACCTTCATAGAAATGAGAGAAAAAACTGCTAAGCTGCTATCTGTCAGATGTTTCCTATGCAAACTTGATCACAGGCACTCAGGAATGGGTCCTGAAGGCCCTTGCCAACAGGTCCTGCTGGAGAAGACATTTGTCAGAAGAGGAAAAGGGGAAAGGCTCTCAGGAGCTGATGGGTGTCTGTAGGGACATCTGCTGGATGCAGGAACCTGTAAAGTGAGATTGGTTGTGTTTTGAGGACTGTAATTCCACTGAAGGACACTACTGAGGAGATCCAGTCAGCTCATTTCCTGGCCAGCTTAGTCAGTAAAATGTTTTTCACTGTTGTGCACTGGGACACATTAAAAACACTGAAACTAGAAATCAATTTTTTAAGAAGAAATTTCCCCAAAAGAATGATTACTATTTTTTGAAGTGTTTCTACTCACCAAAAAGAATAACACAAAAGCCCAAAGTTTCTCTATTTGGATAGTTAACATTGGGGGACAATACATCCAGGAACCAGATGCTGTTACCCTTGAAATGGCACTGCAAAAGAGCCTCTCCCCTAGAAAGTGATTTCCGCGTGTGTGTGTGTATGGTTCTATTTTTGTGTTCTGGAATTAATTTCAGTTATTGAAAGCATTGCCAAATGTGAAAAACAATTGTTTCTATTTATGCTTTTGCTGACTTTTTGCTGGCATCTCTTCCCTCTTAACAGCAGTTCCGTTCTCCACCTAGATTTCAGGCGGAACTTGCAGGAGATATAGGGGAAAGTTTGTTTGAATTTAGGGCATTTAAATGAAAAGCATCTTTTGCCAAAAATCTCGACCTTTTTAGAACACATTTTTAACATAAATGGATATTTAATTGAAAGCAAGTTATTAACAACCAACCGAAAAAAGCTTAATTTTTGCGACATTTTCCAGATTTGGGTGTGCTGAGCTGGGGTTTTGCTTTGTGATGTGGAACAGTTGGTTGGGCTGAAGCCAGTCTCTGAAAGCATCATTTCTGTTTCCTTGCTGCCAATCTGCTAGTCTGTTCCTTAAAATGGTGCTTCATTACCTGTGAATTTTTAAAAAAACTTTTCCATGGAAGTGTAAGTGTGAATTTTTGTAAAACGGCGTTTGCCACTGGAAATACAAAGTCCTTACTATACGTGTTTACCTTTGTAGCCGTGTTCTACGGTCTGGACACGCTGACTGTCGTGGGTATCGCCTTTGCAGCATTTGTAATCGGAGCCCTGCTGACGGGAGCGCTCTGGTTTATCTACTCGCACACAGGTGAGTGCGAGGGCTGATGCAGAGCTCGGCGCAGGCCCTGCCGCAGGACACGTGCTGTGGTCTGAGCTCCTGCAGATGGGA
Source organism: Patagioenas fasciata (assembly GCF_037038585.1). Classification (NCBI taxonomy): domain Eukaryota; kingdom Metazoa; phylum Chordata; class Aves; order Columbiformes; family Columbidae; genus Patagioenas; species Patagioenas fasciata. Next base: position 32,248,360 of record NC_092525.1, read on the forward strand.
GGGAAGGAGGGAGAGGGGCCAGCCATGGCCATCCTGGACTTTTCTTCTTGATCTCTGTTCTTGCTGGGGTGTTTTCCAGCAACTCCTCCCATGAGCCTGTTGGTGTATATCAGCAAATTGGTACCCGCCCTTCCCTGAAGGGAGGTGTTAAGCTTACGAACATGGTTTAAAATTTGCTAAAATGATTTTAAACATGAATCTTGAAAACTCACCTGGGATATGAGTAAAACTGAGTATTCTTGGCTTGTGTGTTATCATTAGTAACATCTCTGTATCTCAAATTTAGTTAACAGTTCAGTTAATGGATACCTCTTGGTGCCCATATTCCTTTTTAAAAAAAAAATTGCATTTAATAAATTAGACTGATGTGACTGGGAGTGTTATCAGTACAAAGAATTGGCCAAATGGCTAAGAGAACGCTTTATTTGCATAGACATATTCTGAATATAACTAGACTTAAAAGTGTTTCTTGGACCTTCATTACACACAATTTTTGCCCCAATTATTTACTCCTCTGTTCTTCAGCTGTTACATTAAATTGGTAGAAGTCGTGCCTAATCTCATTTAATTGCGTCCAGCCAAATAACCAGGAATGTGCCTGGGCTGGTGCAGCCTCTATGCATGGATAGTTTTTCAGTATCTCCTCAGAATTTTTTTCCGTACTAAACTAAGTTAGCAGCAATACAATACTGTATTGGAAGAGGAGGGAGATTTGAGAGCTTTTTCTGTAAATCTGCAAGGTGGTACAAACAAAGACTGGGCACTGATGTGGCCTTGATTTGCACCATCTGAGTTTGACTGCTTGTGGATTACGGGCTATCTCAGGATTTCTGCAGCACGCTGGACTCTCAGCTACTTCACTTTTGACCTTACAAGACCCTGCCAAGTTCTCTGGGAGGTGGGGAGAATGTGAGGTCAATTACTCCAGACCTGTGCAGCTCTGGAGCGCTGGAATTCTCCCCTAGCCCACTGCAGGGTTTTTTCAATATCTAAAACATCATGGAAGCTGTTTAGGAGTGAGAATCCAGCCCTGTCAGGTCAGAGCTTCTGTAAATATTATGACCAGGAGCTTATGTTAATTTGGAAAAAAAAAAAAACCCTGTGTTTTTTTTTCCAGTTGGCAGTACAACAACTTTGTATAAGCAGTTTAATACTTCTGAATGTATCAGCTGTGTATGAAGCTTGTTTGGAATTGAGACAAATGTGGAAAATTTGAAGGTTGTGATAATATGTATAAATAGTATAATTCTGCTTCATATACTACTGAAACATTGTGGAATGAAAGGAAGTGCATTTGCAATGAGTAAATTAAGCTAAGAAGGTAACTTACAAATAGGTAACCTTTATTAACAAAAAATTAAAAGAATTGTTAAATTAATATTGTTGGTCCTGCATTTGTGGAAGTTCAATCTCCGTTCATATACAGAACCATCTATAGACACATGTTGTGCGTCAGAAGTCAAGGAACACTAGCCAACATCATAAATCCTTCAGCAACAACAGGACTTGGACCAATCCCATTAAAAGGATTACATTAACAAAGTACATCAGTCTTAGTGACCACATACAAGTAGTGGAGAGGGCGACTGCTCTGCTTTTGTGTTTGAGAGATGAAAATAAGTGGAGAAAAAGGCCAGAAAAAAAGTAACAAACGAGAAGAAAGGAAAGAAAGGGGACATTTTAACTCATCAGGTCAGAGAATCACGGTAATGATAAAAAAATGTCTAGGAAGTTATCTGGTTCCAATTTTCAAAGGATTTCGAAAGTGAACCTATGTTGCTGTGTACGTAACTTTTCTCTGCATAATATCTTGTATCTAAAAAGCACGACTTGCAGCAGAGTGCAGTGAAAGCTCTGGCAGGGACCGTCCCTTAGAGGATAACTGCTGTGGCAGACAAGATAATCCAGCTGCACTGGAAACATTTTAGAGCTGGCTGCAGACTTTTAATAAAATGAGGGGAGAATTCATGCATTGCCGAATTGTGTTCTGAGATCTCATCTCTTGTTGCAAGTAGCACTGGGTTTCTAAGACATGATTTAGACCAAAGGTTGGAAAATATTAGTTCAGTCTAAAACTGTGTTTTGGTGATACTCAGAGCATGGGCGCAAGCTACTGCTGGTGGAGAATGGCAACTTGGGGTGTGTGAAGTAAGGTTATTTTTGTTGCTGTAGTGCTATACGCAGTACAGCAAAAGGCCACCTTTTTGCTGGTAGTGAGAAGGTTTGATGATGCACTTTTGTTGGAATGTCTTTACTGGCAAACTCATTTTAGCATGGAGAAAGCTTTATGAGCTCTTTTGTTCATCTTGAAAGGCCATTAGCATTAAAACCTCAAACAACTGATAGCAGAAAAGAACTACAAAATAAGTAGAACTTCGCCTCCAAGTATTGAATGAGTATTGTTGTTGAGTTTTGTTCATGTAGGGCTTTTGCTGATTTTGGTCATGAAAAAATTCTTATGAGTGTAAAAATTGTGTTTTAGAATACTCTAGATTCTCTGAAACAATTCAGCATGGAGTACAGATGTCCTAAGATACACAGGTAGTAGGAGGAGAGAGGGGGAAAGCTGGATTATAGCAACAGAGGAGGAGTTTTAGCTGACATTTTTGCAAAAGGACTCCATACTATTTGATCCTTTCTCCAGTCAATTAAAGGATGAGAGGTGGCAGAAAACTTTTCACAGCAGTGTTGGTCCTGCCTAAAGAGGACCCAAGAACAAAGCAGCAGAGATTTGCCACAATTAACCAGATTTACCTGGTGAAGAAGATAAAATTTTGCAGTGTGCATGGATGCAGAAAACTTTCAAAATCTAACCATATAAATATCTATCAATTTAATATCTATCTTGATAGGGATAATTGGCTATATTTATGAAGGGATATGCACAAGTCCGGTTAGTTAATGAGACTGCTAAACCAAGTAAACTGTGTTAGAGAGAACTCAGTCATTTCATTCTCTTAGAAAGCGTGCTTTCCTTCTTCAGGCAGTGTTGCAAGTTAAGAGGATAAAATGTTCCAAAATCTGAGAAGTTAAAAGTGTCCTTCCTCCCCCACGTCTCCCTTTTTTTATGGGATCTGATTTAAAATAAACCAACATAGCAACCAATTATATTTGGCAAATGGAGATAGAAAAGCAAACATTCAGACTTCCTGGACAGGGAGTACAGCTGGCAGCTTTCCTAAGTGTGAATAATAAAGTGCATGTTGTCGCATTCAGATGGGTAAAAGCTTGTTTACTGTCAATAGATGAGACATGTCCATTTTGAGCAGTTCTGATTGAGTAACATGAGATACATGAAGATGTTTACACATAAAAGACAGATGGGGACTGCCTTTTCAGTGGTAGCTTACATTTCTTTACATTCTTTTTGTGAATATTCTTTAAAAAAACTTTGCTACAGATTAGCTAGGTGTTGAGGAAATAAAACGCAGGAAGAATCAGCTGGTCCAGATGTATTTGCTAGACTGTGTTCATAACGTCACCATGATTCGGGTTCTTTTTTTGTCCTTGAGGACACTGAGAGTTTGTTCAGCAAGTGATCGTGGTGTATCAGAGCTGCTGATCGTGCTCTAGAAATGGGGTGCTGCAGAGGTGATTGAGTTACAGCAGCGGGGAGGAGGCTCCCATCCCAAACTGAAGGGAGGGAGGCGAAGGTGCCTCAGCAGATGCTTTCCAGAGGACCCGGGAGGAGCAGAGCGACCGCTTCGCACCGGGGCTCTGGCACCGCGCTTGTCACTTTGCCGTGAAATAAAAACAACATGTGTTTAGCTTATAAATGAATTTATGGTTAAACGCATACAGATTGCATTGACATGCCGAGGCTGACGCAAAGCTGTGTGCAATCATGTGGTTTGTGAGCTGGGTGACAGCGGAGCTGCGGGGAGGGGACTGGGGGCCACGCTGGGGGAGCCCCGCGGCCACCCTGGCTTCTCGTCCTGCTGCTGGGGCTTGGGGTCCTGCCTCGCTGGTTTCTGATGTTTGTGTTAGCCTGTTTTGTTTTGGTGAAAGGGAGTTTGCTTACCACTGCCTTTGTAAATATATCCTGTAGTACAAAAGGAAGGAAGACTTGTACACAAACAACTGGAGGAGAAGGGAGCAAGTCAGGAGGGGAAGGCATCCAAACAAGGCTTATGCGAGCTTTTACAGCGTGATGACACAGATGCTGATTTTATGCATCTTATTCTTATGGCTTGCAAAGCCGTTTCAAATGCAAGTTAGAGCTGAAACTCGATTTATTTGCAGGTTACTGGGGGTAGATTCTGACCTGCTGCACACGAGCAGAAACCTGCTGCTCATGGACAAGCTATGTAGTTATTTCTTACACTGAGAAAAACAGAAACAAAATCTGCTCACAAGAGTAAATAACTGAACCGAGTGCTGAATTCAAGAGCGAGATCCTCACCCTCTTTTTAAACATTTCATTGGCTTTTTGGGCACTGTGGTTTAGTGGTTTAGTTTGTTGTTTTTGTGCCCTGTCCCGTCCCTTTTTTCCTGCTCATTCCTAAACCCGTGGGGTGTAAGGCAGGAGCTGTGCATTGTGGGGCCCTACGTGCACTCTCAGCTGTGGCGGCGGTGTGAGCTAGCAGCAAACCTGCTGGTTTCTATTACAAAGAGCGCTTGCAACCTCTCCTGTGAGAAATCCCCAGACCTCGCTTGTTTGTAGCAGCCCTCTGAGTACCGAGCAGCCTGCAGAAGGACGCGTTGTGGCCCGAGACACAAAGCGTTAAAGGCAGCATTCCTGGGGGCTCTGGCAGCTGGGCAGCAGCACGGGGGGCACGGGATGTGCCCGAGCAGCTCCTGCGGGAGGAAGCTGCCTCATCCCAGCCCTGTAACCCTCCGGATGCCGGCAGTGTCTCCAGCCTTCAGCCTGTCACTGGAGCAATCACTGGGGAATGGGAGCTTTACCAAATCTGGAGCAAGGAAGAAAAATTGGACTCTGCAGACCTGGCCCATGGTGTCAGGTTTTGGATATAACCTAGGGCAGTGTGGAGCAGGAGATCTGTGTCACTGCAAAGGAGATGTACCAGCCTTTGATTTTTCTCAGTCGTTCCTGCCCACGATCCGGAGAAACATTTCTGCCTTCTCCTTTGCTGGGAAGGCAGCTGTGCCGGTGGTGGTGGCTCCAGCAGCAGCAGTCTGTCCCTGTCACTGCGCTGAGGTCACAGGTTCACATCCTCCGAGATGAGCTCAAGGGAGGAGGCAGCTACAGTGCAGGTTATATAAACTTAGTCTTGCCCATCTGTTTTGCAGAGACTATTTTGTAATATTTCTAAGGTTGCAGATTTGAGCGCTTTAACTTGAAAAATGCCACAGTTATGGTTTCCTACACAGCCTCATTATGATCATTCACATAATGGCAAAATTTTTACTTCCATGCTAGTTGAGAGGAGGATTTTTTCCATAGGATCCCCGCCACAGGTGCAGAAGGGGTGTGAGAAGAGCAGACAAAAATCTAGGTTTTGTCAGGAGCCATAAATCTGGCTTTAACTCCTAGTGCTTTATTTGGTAATCCAAATAACAAAGGGCTTTTAATTTATCATCAGTAAACAATTAACAAGAAACAGTGAGGCTTGTTCTCACTACAGGCTATAAGTACTACACTTACTGTGGTAGCTGTAGGGGAACTTCCTGCATGTTATATTCGGACTAAATCAAGTCAAGTTTGCAGGGTAGCCTGTTGTTTTTCCACACAAAGAAAACTGGCCATGTCTCAGGATGTGTGGTATCCAGCTGATTGAGGAACGTTGTCTTCAGCTCTACTTTTAGTAAATATACTGCTCTATGAAGTGGCATTAAAACTAAGCCCTGCGTTTCATTGGCCTTTTTCCATGAAATAGCAATGCTATGAAGTGGTCTGAGTCATGTAACAGGACCCATTTGAGTGACAGCTGGAAACAGAAGATGGACAGTGTCTATCTTGACAGTTTCCATCAGCTCCTTTTAAAATGCCTAAGAAAACAAGAGTATTATTTTTCCCACGTGCATAGCAATGCTAAGGTGCCAAAGTCTAGTGACATTTTCAACAGTACTCTGCTTGAGGTCTGTCACCCAGCATATTCACTGCATGGAAATGCAAACCACCAGAAGAGGCAGACTGGGAAGGAATGGGTTAGTGTTTTCTATGTCAAATAACATTTTCAATTTCCCTTCTCCCAACCCCGCTTTTTCTGTCCCTTTTCCGGCAGGGGACACAGCGGGAAGGCAGCAGGTCCCCACGTCCCCGCCAGCCTCCGAGAACAGCAGCGCAGCGCACAGCATCGGCAGCACCCAGAGCACGCCCTGCTCCAGCAGCAGTGCCACCTAACCGCCGGGCAGCGCCACGGGGAGCAGCGCAGGAGGGCACGGCTTCGGAGGACTGGGTGTGGACATCAGCTTTTGAAGTTAAAAGGATTGGTTTGGTTGCTTTTGGAGAAAAAAAGAAAAAAAAAAAAAAGACTGATTTTCTTTTGGGGAAGCCACTGTGTGTGAGTGTGTATATGTGCACACATTGCATGGGTAAACACAGCCTGATGGATCTTCTAAAGCATGTTATGCTACATGTGACAAAGCTACTAATTTTACAGTACTGCAACCTGTTTTAGGGGTCTGTGCGCCCTCAATGTGAAATCTATGCCAGTTTGGAAAAATGCTGCTTTGTCTATACGACCTTTTTTTTTTTCTTTCCCTAAACCTTCCCATTGGCACAAGGTATTCATTAAGGGAATTCAACAAGATAAGCAGAACAAAGATGTTCTTAGGTCAAAGGATTTCTATTTGTCTAAGCAAGAAAGCCTCATGGTCAGATTTCTTTGGTTAATAAGATTTTATTACTTCAACTATGTTTAGCCCTTTTGAGTAACCTTTGTTTTGTTAAGCTTACAGCTACAGCATCTCATTTGCTTTCTGGTTGTACTTGCAGCTTCAGGTTTGTTCCAGGTATTTTTGTTTTAATGTGCATTGATTTGCTAATTGGAGAAGAGCACACTCTAACATTCCCTTTCTTGTTCTCTGGGCCAAAGCTCTTTAAAAAGAGATTTTTTTTTTTAAATCTACTATACCAAATACAGGCACACACAAACGTTAAGACAAATAATGTTCTTGTGCACTAACAGAGGTGTGTGTGTACCTTTAATGGCAATGTCTTTATACAGATAGATGTATACATAAGTATACAGAGCCTAACTTACCACTTTAACAATTGGAAAATTAGCTCAGTGTTCCTTCCATACATAAAATATATAATGCATATATATTATATATATATATAAAAAGAAAAAACAACTATCTCTTTAGTTTATAATAGGTTGACAGAGGATTTTTAAAAGGCGATTTGGTTCTAATCCTCTATCTAGCCCAAATTCCCTTTGAAATAAGAGATGGTTTTGAGGGCACAAAGAATGCACAGCAGAGATGCATGTGCAGAATACTGCCCATCAAAATGAAACTCTTAAGGTAGTTGTGCAGTGATTTGCGTAAAACTGTTCTATGAATATTGCAATTGCATAGTCCCAAAGTAGTGTCAGAATATGGAAATGCCAGAAAGGTACTAAATGTCATAGTGTTGTTTTTAGTGCCATTGCCATATCTTGACCTTCAAATTGATGCCAAATGAAAAGAAAACAAGACACTTTTAATATGTAATTGTTTGACTGTTATGTTGCCACTTTGTAATTGTAATGTGTTCTACTGATCCTTCTCCTTTGAGGAAAAATAAGCATTGTTTTCCTCTAAAAATGAGATGAGTAACTTTCATGAATTTTAGTGAAGGTTATGTGTTTTCTGCAAGAGGAGAGGGGAATTCATTACACCAGAGTGATAGTCTGCTCTGAAGTCTGAGCTGCAGATTTCTTTTGCTGATTGTACACTTGTGCCTTACTGATGCCAGGATGGTCTAAGTGCAAGATACGCAATCGATGAAGTGCCCAGGATCAGGTGGAGTATTACTCACTTTAAAACAAATCTGTTACTAATCCTGCAGACATTTATGCATATGAGTAACTACACACCTCGCCCTTGCTAGTAGAAGCAGATGCTCAACTCTACACATTATGACTATTCTCAGAGTCCGTGGAGATAGTCACTGAATGGAGTTACACACTTGAAAAGTGCTCGGTGTTACCAGGCCAACGAGTAGTCCTGGTGACACAGACAGGACTGTCACGGAAGCGTAGTTATCCCATGCGTAAGGGTGTGCAGGATTGGCTCTGTTACGAGGTGTCGGGAGGATGAATGTGCTACCTGTGTGGTTGACGAGAAAGCGCTTTGCCTAACCTTCAGCAGAATGTATTGTATAAGCATATTCTATGTGTAAAGTCTTTAAAGATGTCTTCAAAGAAGACTAGAGTCTTTAAGTTCAATCATAGCTATATTTTACTACATTAAATTTCTGTATAAAGATATATTTAAATGTTTTAGATAAATGTAAGTTACTCTATATGAAATGTTTAATTTCAATTACTGTGAAATTTACATATTTTGTAAATGCTTTTCCCTGTTTTAACCCTTTCCTTCCTCAGATATTTTATTAAGTAGTTTCTCATAGGAAGTATTAGATTTGGTTGTTGGGATGGACAGGTTGAAAACTTTTATGTAAAATAGATAATTGTATATTTTTGAGAGATACGTGCTGCATTATCAATGTTTTTTATCAAAAAGTTACTCTAATTTTAAAATAATTTACAGATTTATATTTACTGTTGGATACACCAAAAATATATAAAGATCAAAGATTTGATTTGTTGGCTTGTATTTGAAATAGGGTTCAAATTAACTGAACCTGTTGTACTCAGCTATTTAATTCAGAAATGTTAATCAATCTGAATTAATTGTCTATCAGAGGTTACCAAAAACTGCATGTAATTACTTAGCAGATGGAACAGCCATTTCTGCTTCAAGAAAGAGAGAACCAAACCCGGGCATTCCCAGTTACAAATGTAGTACCGGGCAGCAGCCCTTAAGCCGCCCGCAGGTGGGATACTGACACACCGATCAGTTCTGCTGTTACCGCGGCCATTCGTGCCTGCTCCGAGGTTCTGTGAGCGGTGTGGTGAGCTCCTGAATGCGTAACTGCAAAGCCAGCGGTTCCCTCCCCTGCCAGCCCTGGGCTGGCTGTGCCGGGCTGGCCAGCGGGACGCTCCTGTGCTGGCAGAGGCCTTCAGAGGGACGGGCTGGGTGGTAAATTCCAGAGTGATGGAATCGACCGTGAAGGAACTTCTTACATGATAATGGGAGGATTGGGCTTAAAAGGGACACCTTCTGTCTGTAAAAGCTATTAGTAACGTACTTAAACTCCAAAGTAGACTGCTTGTTGTGTCACGCGTCGTCTAATCACTAACTCTAACCTTTTACAGCATTTGGTTTTGGACATTACTATGTTTATGTTTCAAGAAGTCAGATCTCTGTGTGTTAGGGTGGTTTTGTAGCGTTTTCCACGTGGAAATGGATCTTGCAAAATGTCTGTAGATGCTGATGATTGTAACCTTCCCCCTGCCCTTTTCTAACCATTTCTGTCCTGTATGTACCGTTCTTTCTGTTATGTATATCTACCTCATGCTTCACAAGAAGACTGTACTGTTGGTTGTGCTGACAGCCCTTCATGTGAGGTGACTGTTCTGCCCTGTTATTGTTTGTCATTTGTGGGGTTGTTCATACCATTATCAGATCTTTGCTGCCATGTTCCTACCAGTTCCAAATGCAATATTCTCACCTTTGAAGAAATAAGTACATTTCTTTGAGATCCAAATGCCAGATGTTTTTACAATCAAAGAATGGGAGAAATTTACTTGTTAATACCTGTGGCCAGTCTGAACACCCCATTTGTATTTCATATTACATTCAGTATTTTGGAGACTTGTGGAAATGCATAGTTGTACAGTTTTGATAACCACAGTGTCATGTCATCTTAGTCTCTTGTGCATAATAAAGTATATATCAATTTATTAATAACTGATGCTGTGATTCATTTATTTGAACTTGTAGAGAGCCAACAGCAGTAGGTCAAGTTCTGTCTCACTGCTGTGTCCTCGTGTCCCATAAGCCTCAGAGGGAATTGCGTGTGTTAAGGCAGGGTTTGGTTTTGAGTGACCACCTCCACTTTCTCCTTTCTGTGTTCTTTTATCCATTGACTTCAGTTGGCTTCTCAGTATCATGACCTCTTGCAGAAACCAATAGATAAATATAGTTAAATGCTGCTATTCTTTACTCTAATTTCAAGTCCAAATCTCTGATCCTGCAGACATTCAGTTGTTGCATGTCAAGGCACAGCCTCAGTCTCATCCTGCACAAAGCCTGGCTTGAGCACAGTCATGGCTGCAGGTACATGGGAGGCACGTCAGCAGGGCTGAGATGTGCTTTCATCACTGAAGGTCTTCCTGTGCTAGAGCAGATAGTTTGGCCATGCATCAGCAGGGTGAGGATTGGGGTGTTTACTGTGCTGCTTATTGCTTTATTTCCTGTATTTCACGTGCAAAATATTCTTTATAGGCACTCTGGGGGAACCAGCCTCAGTGGTATTTCCCTGGGTTATTCAAAGGTCGTGGTTATTAACTCACAAAAGAGAGTTCCCTAAGAAAGGGATCTGAAGTATTTAATGATAAAGATTCCTTCACTAGAGAAAAGGCTGTTAATTAGAAGCAGTCGTAAGTTACATGTTGCCTAGGACTTACAACTCACAGAGGTACAATAGATTTATCGCTTTAGTTTTTTGCATTAAGACAATTTTTTTCCATTGGAAATGAGCTCCGTAGAGGTGACTCTCATCGTGAAGATACTGGGACTGTTCTTCACCTTAAAGATTTGCATTTTGACTGAAACATGGTGTAAAAGCATGATCAGTGTCTCATATGAGGAACTCATTTTAAAATGCAATTATTAGCCAACAAATTTTGATATATTTGCATGTGTGTTTTTAGACATTAAGAAGTTAGAGTCTTAACCACGTTACAGTGTAAGCATCAGTGTTACGTGTGTTGCATGTGTCAAGCATTTGTGAGTGAAGCAAACACTTTGGAGATTCAAAAAAATACCAAGTGCCAGTTGCAGAAAAAACATTGTCCAGAGCTCTTCCAATTTAAACGATTAAATTTATCATAGTGTTCTTTCCAAGACAATATAAAATGAAAATGAGCCAGTATTATGACAAATTTTCACAGCTGTCACTTTGTAATTGTGAAGCAGATATGAGGCTGGAAGTCTGTTTGCACCTCGGGTTTTGTGCTGTGTTCCCAGATCTCCAGCTCTAGACTGCAAACCTGTGTTCATTTGCACTGTTCGAATTCTTTGCATAAGAAAGATCAAGTTGCATCACTTCACCTACCCTAAGAACATTGCGGCTTAAATTACATTTTTATGGTCTCTCATTCGCTAAAAGTCTTCAGGGAGTCAGTGCAAAACGTCCAGAAGATGATGTGCGCTGGGGCAGCTCCAGCCCTGCTGTGCAGCCGCTCTCGCCTGCCTGGCGTTTAGTTCTGTGCTGCGCTGCAGATTTACCGTGATCAGGAAAAGCATAAGGAGGAGCTGGTTTACAGATAGCTGAGGAAGAAAAGCAGCACAAAAGTGTTACTCTTGCACATTTTTAAAAATGACATATTTTTCCCCCCATTCCATTATTTTGGCACGTATATCTGTAGAATTGGTTAAAAAATATTTGGGTGGAGTCTGACTCTGCTATTACTGCTGCTCGTGGACTGCCAGCTCTAGTAAAGAACACACTGTACTGACAAAAAATTAAATCCATATTTTAAAAATCAGAATATTGAGTGTGAAGTAGAAAAAGCTGATAGCACTTAAAGTTGCTTTAAGTGGCTCAGCAAACTCACTCTCTGCTCTGTCAGCCGTGTACATTTTTTGTGGTGTGCCTGCTAAAATCCAAGTGCCATCGCTGTGAGTAACTGTGGTGTTCCCAGTTCTCTTAAGCGTTTAACTTCCAGATTTGCTTTGTGAATCGGGTGAAAGGATCAAAAAGTTCTCGGTCTGTCCTTTAGCACAAGCAGGCATATCCCATGGGGTTGTAAGAGATTGGGATGTAGGGAAAGTCTGTGCTCTACGCGATATTTTTATTAGTCCGCCATCCTACAAGTGATTAGTAACATTAGCTGTTAAGAATTAAAAATAAACAGGAAGATTTAAGAGGATCATGCACACAGGGCATTTGCACCAGGAATATTTAGGTTTTCATAAAATTTTTGAGTGCCAAAACATGTCATAGAAAATTTAAATCACTGAAAGGAAACTATAAAGTAACATGAAGGAAGCAGTTTGAAAGTGTCTGGAAATGGGAGGCTGAAGACTTGTGCCACACGTGGGCCTGACAGGGGCTGGAGCTGGCAGGGTTCCCGGGCCACCACCGGCTGCTGTGACCTGCCCCTGGCATGGGGGTCAGGGTGGGACAGGATCCAGGGCTTGGGGCGTTGTCCATCCTTGAGATATGCCCTTTATTAACAGGCTTTTTCAGACAAATAAGGTTTATGTGTAAGCTAAGCAGCTCTCTCTGGCTTTCGCTTCAGGAAGAAGGTCCATGAGATGTGAAAGGCTCTGGTCAGGCGTCACTGAACAAACAAGAAGTCATGGAGCTGACGCTTGGGACAGTCAGGGGGCATGTGTGCACCCTGTGAGGAGGAGAACCGGTACAGCGCTCGTCCTGCCTTCTGGGGAACTCCATAGCTAAAACACATGCTCTGCAGTCCAAAATAAAAATCTCCATTGTGAACGGGAACAAGCTTCTCCCCTTCCCTGCCCAGCTCCCGCAGGAGTGGGGGGCAGGCAGGCGGAGGGGCAGCCCCCCACCCTGAGTCCTGTGCCTTCCAAGACAGGCTCTGAATGGCAGCCTGGGGCTCCGCACCGTCCCAAGAGGGTTTTGCAGTGGAACTTGAACAAAGCGGGAGGGGAGGTGGCTGTGAGCACGGGGATTCAGGGGGGATGGCTGAGCGGTGCATGGCAGCATTCATCAACGGCTCCTCAGGGGAAGGGAGTGTTCAGGGGTAGATTCGGAAGAGGACACCCATGACAGTCCATGTCTGCCCAGTGGGAGCTGTGAGATGAAAGGCAGAGCTGTTGTGGATCTTTTTTGACAAAATTAAATATTGCTGTTTCTGAAAGATGCACATGGGTTTTGATGAAGAGGGAAGGTGTGTTATGTTTTTAGCATAGTAGTGAAACTGGCGTCTGATGGAACCGCCATGTGGGGACCCATGAGGGCCCCTGCACCCTGTGCACAACAGACCTGTGGTGGTACCTCCGCAGTCTGGGCCTCTGGTCACAAAACAGACCTCTCCTCACTCTTTTGTTTTAAGTGGAAAGAGACCCAAAGGTGGGGTTTGGATTCCAGGCCTCTGATGAAATGTTTCAAACCTTCTCTCAGAGCCAGAAAACATGCTTCTCAGGCAGCCCGGGTGCACAGGGCAGTACAGAAAAAGCCAACTACTGCAAGATGATGAAGGGCACTGAAGACGTGAAAGATGGTCAGTAGAGAGAGACAGAAACAGGTACAGCAAGACAAACACGTACATAAAGGAGGTGAGGCTGTATTTTTATTTTACATAGACCAAGCTGGCAGTGCCCTCAGTCTGATGACGTGGGGAGCTGAGGTTGGTAATAAGGGATGGAAAAAGGAAGGAATCCATGGTGAGGTTGTTGTAAGTTGTTTGACAAAGAAAGCTGGATCAATGTTGTGATTGCAAGTATTATAGCATGAGAAGCAGAGTGTGCTTGTTTTGTCAGGGGAGGGCTGAGGGATGATGACACTGGAAAGTGTGTACCCCACTGACATGCTTTGTACCATTACAAAGCAAAGTACACCCATGTTTTTACTGGCAGCACTTAGTTAATTTTTTTGTGACTTCCCTCATGTGTGTCCCTGAAGTGAGTCATATTTTACTAAACGTTAAACAAGGGTCTGTCATAAACCAAGAGGCTTTTGCTGGGCCAGCTGCCTGGCCCTTCTCCTGTCCCTGTGGGCCGTGGAACGCACAGGGTGATCTGTTCTGCGGACAAGGACTGATTTCTCCTGCTCACTTTGTACCCATCACCTGCATCATGGGATAACCCACCAAGGAGACTGTAGTTATATAATGAGCTTCAGAAATGTGGTTCTGGCAAGGTAGTGTATATGGTTAATTTTGTTTTCTGGTAGGAGCAGGGTTATGCGAAGTTAATTCCAGAAGATTTCTCCATTGTTTGCTTCTGTAAACTTTCATTTACAGCATTGTTCTTTCATTCAAAGGTAAAAAAAAAAAACAACAACAACAAAAGCTTAAATAAATATTTACATCATAGGATAAGAATACCAGATGTTGAAAGTCAGACCTCATACTTCTGTAGTGCGTACTTCTTAGTCAATATCTGGTTAAACAGCTGTCAACCAAGAACAAATTAAGCTATTTTCTCTTTTAGAAGCTGTAAGAAATCTTAATTACTGTGTTCATTTGAGTAATGACAAATAGTATGTTTACATGGACCTCAGCTACATTTTTATACCTTTCCTGAGCTTTGAGCAAAGACAAAACTGTGACACCAAAAAGCTGGGTAGTCATGCAGTTATGTTTTTAAATATAAATGCACATGTATATACAAACACATGTCATTCCATCTAGTAGTAGAGGAACTCAAGAAGGGAAAGTGCCATTGTGTGTGTGTGTGTGTTAGAGGACAAATGCACGTGGACATGAATAGTGCAGAAAGCATCTGGCGTATGCAAGCCAGAGCTCCGGTGAACAAGCGTTTTACATCTGGAAGATATGACTCATTTGTGCTCTTTTAAAAAAATCTTGAAGGTCTGGAATCTCTTTGCTTCGTTCAGGCAGTTAGGGGAGCCATCAGCTTTGCTTCCATATGGTGGCCGGAGGCCAGCAGCCCCTGGGGTAGCTCAGCACACCTTGCCTGTCTCCTGTAAGGGTACTGGGGAGGTTCTGGAGCTGTTCTGTTCCTAACTGAGCAGCTGCAGTTGGCCAGGATGAACCTGGATGTCCATTTTCTCTAGACAGCATTGCTCAGTGTGGGGTGCAGTTCCTACGAAAATCATGGAGTCGGATGGGAATTAACTCATAAATTCTCAGAACTTATCTGTGCTGGTGGTGCCAGTGTAGAAATGTGATGTCAATTTATTTTGACACAATCAATGAAGGTATGAGTTACATGGAAGCAGGCTAGAGGAGACCAGGGCCACTGCCATGCAGGTGTGAAGCTTCTGTCTCTAGGTGGGATAACCAAAGTGTGGCCTTCTGCTTATAAACCTTTAAGAAGATTTTTCACAGTATTGAAAGAAACCAGTGTGTGTAAAACTGGAGGCATTTGCCAGCATCCAGGCTCAGTGCCACAGTTGAAGAAAAAAGAAGTGTGTGTTGTTATTCGGAGTCCATATTTCATTTTTAGAGCAAACTAAGGGCTAGATTCTCAACTGGTATAAACCTGCTCCTTTGACTTAAGTCAAATTCTGTCTGTTTACAACAGCAGAGCATCTCTCAAGTGTATAAACTGTTCTTTAGCACTGATTAACAGAAATATAATCTGGCAAGCAGCCATTTTGGACAGCTGCCAGTGTACTCCAGATCCAAAGATGATTCCTTGAACCCCAGCTCTTCCCTCCTTCTTTAGACTTTTATTGGAAACAGGACCTATTCCCTAATCTCTGAAGTCATATTTCTTGCAACTTTAGTTCAGCACACTACCCACTTTATCCAAACATGTGAATTCTGCTCTGCAGCTGTAAAGCCTTTTTCCTCAACTCTAATCAGTATTAAAAGCTCTTATTTCCAACTGAAGTTCTCACAACTGTGGTGCTGGACCTCCTGCTTGCATTTAAGTCAAGAAAGCTCACATTTCAGACCAGCCAATGCAAAATGCTGTACTCATTTTCGGAAAATGTGTGTGTTCTGAGAAGCGTGTGCAAGGTAGCAATACACTAGAGCTATTCTGGCTTCAATTAAGTGTGTAGGTTTCACTATAAAACCCCCCAAAGAAGGCTGAAGCACGTGTTTTGGGCAAGGCACACGCAAACATACGAGTAATGTGTTTGTTAGCCACAGAGATACTCTACAGCAAAGCCCACAGGCTCTGTCTGACACTGCAACACCCTTGGTGGTTCAGTACCTGATCGCAGCACACACAGGACGACACTTGAGATCTCCTCACTCACAGAGGGGCTGTGGGATTGCCCAGACAAGTACACAATTATATATTTGACATGTTGTCTTTCTGGGGCAATGTCACTCTGGTCGATGGAGAGAAATGCTGCTGATGTGCAGAGCGCTGGGCTGTCTTTCCCAGGTGCTGTCACTTCTGAATTTGTGAAGCCAAATGGCTTCCAGGTTGCTGATGGGCTCGCTCCTGACATGGGTGACAGCTGCTCGTGTCGCTCTTCTAAGCAACACCTGGTTAGAGCTCCAAGGAAAATGCTGGCATTAGTCATATGTGAATCAGCTGTAACTATCCCACCCATTATAAACCCAATTTACAGTGCCTCTTTCCAGATGTTTGTAACTGGCAACTACTTTAAAGCGTGTCCATGCTCTGGCCAACATGGGGCTAGTTAGCCCTGCATGTGATGAAGTCCACTTACCAGAGAGGCTTGGAAGCTGTTTTAGTGACCCATGTTTTCAGGTGGGTTTCTTTCTCTTTCTCCCTTGAGCTCGTTGCCATTCCTGTATTGAGTGTTGTCTGTTCACACTTCTGAGCACCATTTTTGGATAAAGCAAGCACATCTGCAGCTTGACTCTTTTGCCTTTGTCTTTTGGAAGTGAGTTTTTAAGTTATGTGACCTCACCGGAGACAAAGAAGTAGCATGTGGCATTTGAGCTCTTCAGTATTAAATATTTCCAGGAAACAGTCTGCAAACAACATATAGGCTGCAACTTGCATTTGGGGCTCACCAGATGCCTTGGAATAGCAACCAAAATAGTAAAATCACACGTTGGTCTTAGACAGGTAGGAGGTAGGGGGAAAGAAAAAAAATATTAAAAAAAAAGAAAAAGAGAAGCTATGTGGGCTAAGGATGTCAGTTGTGTTGAACTCTTTGGGGAAGATTTTAAGTTTGTGGAAAAAAATTACAGTCCAGTTCTGTAAATACAGACATGTGAAGTTGTTGCACAGTGCTAAAATATTTTTTCAAGGAATTAGAGTTCTTTTATCAGTCATCAAATTAAAGGAAACATCTCTCCATGTATCACAGGCTATGTTTTCAACATACTCTGATTCATTGTCCAGGACTAAGATATTGTAGGGATGTTCTGTGAACTACTCATCTTTCCTAGGACTGACTGCCTCAGAAGTACACACTGTGTGACCCCTGAGAAAAGGCTTACACAACGTGTGATTCAAACTGAGTCTTTAATAGGAAATCTTGCATTTTCCCTGAAGCCTAGCTTTATTTTCCTGAAGACTCCTAGTGCTAAAATGCTAAAATTAAGCCTATTTTAAACTGCGTTACTGAATTACGTCATGCAACTTTATGCCTTTGACTGTGAATTCAGATATATACTAGCAGCCTGGTGAGGAAATTTCACACCTTTGTTTTACTCTTCTAAAGTACTTGATAACTTCATGTGGATGTCATTGGGATAGTAAAACCATGCTCATGGAAGGGTTGCCCATTTCTTTTTGATCAAAGCTGCATATAAATCTTGCAAAAAATCAGGTTTTGCTCTCCATAACATGGTAATAAGAAACTTTCACTGCTGATGTTAATTAATAAAAACATTTCTCCATGGCAGTGTTTTTGTTTTGGTGTTTCTATCAGGCCAATGCAAACAGGGAAATGCCAGAGAGTTCAAACTGTATTGCCTACGAGTATGTCAGTAGTATCTAATACTGCAGGTCTATTTTCCAATCAAGGCACATGGGGTTTTGTGTATAAGTTGTTGGAGCCCTAGTGGGAATTTCTCATGTAAATATCACTCCTGCAGATGGGTTGAACAATTGGCTCTTTATTGTTGATCTCTGTTTATCTATCTTCTACCTCTCACAGTTTGAGTTCATTTTGCAAGAAAATCAACTTGTGCTTTATTCCTTTCTTTTTAAATCCTGATAGTGACAAACAGGTCTTAGCAGCCTATTTCTTGTTAGTTTTTGCTATTTCCTCATACTCCAGGTACTGCAATACATGGAATTACATTTAGAATAAAAGGTTCACACGTTGTAAATTTGACACAGAAAATATCTATTTAGACCACTTTGCTTGCATGTCTGAGACATCTGGAAGTTTGATACAGATTTTAGAACAGAGAATTAGTGCTGATTTCTGTGACACAACTCCTGATTATTACCTGAGTGAGTCAGGTTCTGGTACCCAGACACTGGAAAAACTCAGAGCAGATCTTGATAGATCTAAATCCAGGAGACTGGGGACATATTATTATATTGTTTGAGATTTACACAATCTACTTTAAGCCCTTTTGGGGCAGTTTATATCTGCTCTGTTTCATTTAGGCATCACTTCTGAAGAATGATGTTTCCTGGCCAAAATGCCATTCAAGAAAGACAACCTTGTACTTCAAGTGGAGCAATGTAAACCGCTCTGCGGGGCACAGCACAGTGGCGAACCCAGATCTGTCAGTAACCCTGCCAAGGCATTTAACTTTTCTCTGCCTCACTTTTCTTTCACATGAGGCTTTCACATCCACTTCAGCATATTAAAGATGATGCATGTCTGAGATCTGACATTCTGGGGGGGAAGTCTCTGTTCTACATTAACTCCTTCGGCAATCTGCAGTAAAATGTGAAAGTTTAAAACACTTCACTGTAAGTGTTTTCTAATTTTTCTTGCTGAAAGGCACATTTTGCCAGGTGCAAAAAAAAATGTAGTCCTTCACTGTATTTTAAAGCATTAAATCAAGAAAATTTCCCTAAAATTTTGAAGTATGGATTTAATGTTCCCATTGTTAGTTTTCCCCATGCTATCTGCAAAGGCAAAACAGTGAAATACTCAGTACTGTTTCCTACTGCAAATAACACCATGAATTTTTAAAAAATGAGGCAGTTTTATTACTAACGAGAGAGATGTCTGTGAAGAAGTGGAACTTAGGAGCTGTTATTTTATAGGCACAATCCCTTTATTGATAAAGCTGACTGAAAAAGCACTGTGCATTTGTAAATACGTAAGCTGTCTTAAAGGATAGTACAGAAGATATAAGAGGCTGTTCTGCCTCTTTTTTGCTCACAGTTGTTATCCAGTGTGTTTACAGCATGGTGCATCTTTCACAGCGTGCAAAATTTGTCCAAGAGTGAATCTGCACGTCTGTTACGCGTCAGGCTGTAAACTAAACACTCCCAGGAATGGGAGGCACCATGAAGGGATTCATGTGGTGAGGAAACATCATTGTCCAGGGTAAACTTGAAACAACTGTGTTTTGTTGACTCTATATTTCAAAACTAATTGCATGTTCTGAGATCACTTTGGCTTTGAGCGATGAATGCCATGCCCTGTATTATTTAGTAAACTGTTCATTCTTGTATGGAACAATGTTCTGTATGTGATGTAGAAAACATCCCTGCTTAATACAGTTGATTTGTAGGTGAAGAGAATTAGTCCGATAATCATCATAGATGATTAAAGGATGTTGATACACTGAATCCTGCACTTCCACCAAGGCTAGTTTATTTTAAAATTCATTGTGCCGAGAGGATGAATGTTGTATCACAGCTGGGTGAATCACACCATCCAATGAGACATTCAGTACAACATACCCTCCTATTTAGAGACCTGGGTGACCACAGCTGGCGCTTCTAGAGTGGCCAAGGGTCAGAACTGCTCCGCCCCAGCTCCCAGGCTGAGCACCAGGTCAGGAGCTGGGATACCTTGGTCTTCTGTCTGCTCTGTAATTTGGATAAACAGGTTTCCTTTTTTGTACCACTGTTTTCTTTGCCCAGCTTTCGTCTGCCAGAAATCTGAACATTTGACAGCAAAATGTGCCTTTCCCTTTGTGGGGCTTTGCACTGTGGTGCTCTTGTTTTACTCGGAACAGGGGGTATCCTAACCCTTTGGGATTTTTTGGCCTCCTGCCCACCAGCCCCTGTTGCTATAACAGGTTGGAGTGTCCTGCAGCAACTGTATTGCTCCTACTCTAGGACATCTTCCTTCACCTCTAGCCAGACATGTCCATCCCACAGAAAAGGCTCCTTCCATAGACTGTCTCCTCCATTTTGAATTCTTCCTATTGTGCACTCCGCTCAGACTGGAGGGCAAGCACATTCAAATAAACACGAGTAATTACCGGTGAAAAAGCCATGTGCAGTAGTTTTATGGGGGGCGGGGAGGGTGTTCTTTACCCATTATGACTTCTCTGAAATGAGGATGAGAAATTGGAAGAAGTGTCAAAGAGCAGCTCAAACTCTTTTAGAGATTTACTGGGAGCACAGATTGCTATTTGAGGTATTTATTTTGTGTGATCTGATTCATATATGCTGGGTGCATTATGGAGGTGACTCGTTGCTGGGCTGGAGGAGGGTGAAAGAAAACAAGATAAGTTGGCTGCATCCTTGCAGAAAGCTTTGGATTTTCTTTAATAAACTCTCTGAGGGATTGCTGTCTCAACTTTTCAGAGAAATCCCCTCCTCATATTCTCAGACTAATGATTTTACTTGCAGAGGAAGACATTTTCCCATCTGTGGAGCCAGCTCGGAATAAGGGCTACAAGGGAGATGAGTAAATAGTAACGGAAGGAGAGGTAGAGGGCGAAAGAAAGATAAATTAAAATCAGAATTTCCAATATGTTGCAATTTATGATTTTTTGAGGCTGTATGAATGCTTTCCTACAATGTAGTCATCCAGATATTTTCCTAACAGAAATCCATTTAGTCAGTTAAATCAATAGGCACAAGAGTATGAAGTTCATGAATTTACTCCAGTTATCTCTCCCATACTGAGTATGCACTTACATTTGTGTTTCTACCAGAGTATGTGTTTACACAGAATACTATGTCCATAAATCTTACTTTAATTTTTTGACCATGACAGTAAGAACCTACTGCCCACAAAAATCTGCCAGGCACAGCAATCCATACATAGAGACAGTACTCTCTCCAGAGCAGGAGACTACACTACTTCATTTGAACAGTGCCTTTGGTGGAATAGGATTACGTGAAATCATTCTAATGCTTCTCCTTCCTCATCAGGTTGCCTCATTGAATTGACTAGGTTTTGGTGCCAAAAAGTAGTGTTCTGTTTTTAGATTACTTCAATTGGATTTATTCTGTGTGCCCTCTGTTTGCTGTTACAGCTACACAACTGAGCACAGCTCATTTCCCCAACTCAGTGGGTGGGTTTGTTAAATGAACATCAGTGGGTCAAGTGCCCACACCTCGACTGGGCTCCTGGGTGTGGGAGCTTTGTGTCCCATGTGGGGCTGCTCTCTGGGGCTGTTTCGTGGTACGGGATGCAGGGGCAAGGAACTGACCACTTCTGGTGTTAGAGCCTGCTCTGAGCTTGGCAGACAAAGGTAAGGAAGCTTAAAAAATTAATGTGCTGCATCTTTTCTTTTGAAAGAAGGCCTTTAAACCTAAGATTGCAGAGGTAGAGTGATTTTGCATGTGAGAGTAAAGCTATGTCCAATAGGGGAAAAAAAAGAGCCCTTGAACTGTCTTTGTTTGGCTTTTGTCAGAAATAATGTATTAAGGCTAATTTGAAAAGCTGTGTGGACAGGTCTTGCAGATGCTGAAATGGAGGGACTGCTTTAGCTAACATATGGAAAATATTTACAGATCTTACATAGTGGTGATATGTAAGAGTAAACAGAAAGTCAGATAAGCACTGAATTCCTTTATTTTCACTTAAGACTCTGTAAAAAATATATGTCTCTTTGCTAACAGGGAGAGAGGACTGGCTCAGTGTTCAAGGGCAAACTGATATGGGCAAAAATGTGCATGCTAAGCATAGTGAAATATCAGCTTTAAAATCGTTAATAATTTGACATGTCAGGGTATGTGCTCTGAAGTCTGTGCAAAAAATTATTTTTATGGAGTAGGAGCTTGCGTTATGGCTCGATGTTCTGTCCACTTCCATTTTGCTTGCAATTAATAATGAAAATGTCTCAATGACTTTCATCCTGCTCATGGTGGCAGGGGTTGTGTCTCTGTGCAGGCCGGGAGGGGGCAAGCCAGCCCCTGGGCCGAGTTACAGCGACTCTTCCTTTCCTTGGCCACCAAGGTGGTACAGAAGGATTTCTCATGGAAGCACAAGCCTAGGAGACCAAAAGCAGTGGGGTCTCAGCATGTGGCAGCTCTGATGGAGGGAGCAGACCCCAATATGGGGCACTGAACAGGAACTCTGGCTCTTGCCCCTCCAGCTGTGAGCTGAAGGCAAGACTTTGATACCAAGTTTGTCTTCCCAGAGCTGAAACCAGCTGCTTGGGCTCAGGTGTGGTTCCATTGTCCTGTGATTTTATACTATTTCAGCATTTGTATTACTGCATAAATCTGCATTTTCCTGCACCCAAAGCTCCCAGGAATTTCCCAGGAGCATCACGGAGGAACAGTGCTGTGCCCCAGTGCCTGAGCAGTGACTGGGAACTGAGCCTCAGGGTCATCGCTCTGGAGGAGAAAGGCAGGAGCACGCTGACAGCCTGAGCGGGACGCAGCACAGCTGGTGCTGACCATGCTCTGCCTTCCAGCAGCCAAAGCCATTCCAACAGGCACACAAATGCAGCCACGAGTTTCCAGAGTTTTGCTGTGAATTTATTAGAATGGAGCAGGGTCCTACGCAAATGGTTTCTCATTCACCTCGAGTCGTAGAAAGGTGATGCTTTTTTTTTTTTTTTAATATATTTTTAAGATATAAAAGATAACTGGCTTTCTAACAAAGGCAATCTTGCTAATATATAGGAAATTCAATACATTGCTGACTTGGTGAGGAAAAAATGCAACTTTGAACAAGTGTGTTACCAAAGCTGAGATCTAAGAAATACTGGCTTGTGTAAAATATTGGTGGTTTGAAACAATGACATTTTAAAATGTTGCTGACCTAAGGATTCTCTTTGACTTTTACTGTGTTTCTTTTGGATATGCTTAGTTGTTTATCTAAGCAGCTCTGATCACTGAATGAGGTTTCAAGAGAAAAGGTAAATAGAGGAAAGAAATTAATACAGGAAAATACAAATACCTTCTGCTATAACAACTACACTTATTTCATTTTGCAACTCTGAAACTGTATTAGAAACTATTTATTCAGTAAACTTGTCTTTGTTTCTAAAAAGAGCAGGATCGAGAATGCTGATCCATACCAAAATGCTTAGGAAGTACCTAAGATTTGTTAGTTTTGGCACAGGCCTGCAAAGGCAATTTAATGTCATCATGTTTGAAAATGAGGCATATGGCAAAGGGTGATTCAAGTGCAGCATAAGCTTGGTTAATTTACAACATGATATTTGTTTTAATAAAGCCCAGGGGAATTGGTACATAGTGCTGGCAAAAATCTGAGGCAAAATTGGATTTAGCTGTAGATACCAATCAGGAAGCACAGCCAATTACTGCCATTGCTGCATTTACTTATTGCTGCTTTAGCTTATTAAGATGACAAAATCTGCATGTTGGGGTTTTTGTTTTGCTTCTTTTGTGTCTGAGTTACTTTTTGTACGACTGTGGTGTCCTGGTCTGTTCTACGTTCCACTGACGAACATGCACCAGATCAGTTGCTGCTCAGTGCTCACTCAGTCAGTGCTGGGTCCAAAAAGAACCAGCTGTGGCTGCAGCTGAGCTGTCTCTGATACGGCTCCAAGTCTGGAAAAACTAATTCCTCTCTCTCTCTGCAGACAGTGTTGTGCAACTGCCTGAGCTCACTAAATACTTTTGTTGTAGAACGGAAAGTAACCTGGGTACAGCATCTGCTTTAATGGCAAATGGCTTGTTGAGGCAACAGAGGTTTTCAGGGCTTTTTTTTGCAACCTATGCTCTGTCTCTGCCAATTAATTCTTTTATATTGATGTAGTTACATGAGACTGGTACAACCATGCCATCTTGGCCACTATTTCCATACTATTTTGCCTGCTAAGCAGACCTGAGAGACATTGCTTTATAGCAGACCTCCAGGAACATGGTTAATTCTGTCACTACCGTACACACAAAATCAGTGTTACACAGTTTATCTGCTACAAACTGCTCTGAGGAGACATTTTATAAGACAGATTTCCTAAAGGTGTTAAATGGTACCATGAACTAAGATGGCTAATTATTAAACCATATGGAAAAATCGAATTATAAGGCAAGAAAAACAAGCTGTGCACTTTGATATGTGGTATTGTAGTGTTTCCTGAAAGTGGTGAGCTTGGCTACCAAGATTTCTATCGTCCTCCCTTTCCTGTTCTATCCCCTGTATTCCTTGGCTCTATATATTGCAGGTGGTGTTTGTTGCAAAATGCATCTAGCCCCCAAGGAATCTTGATGACTACTTCTCAACATACAATGTGCTATTTGTGCCAACTGATCTCTGCTTCTGCTTTGGGAGTTATAATAGAAATTTACCATAGTTTTTCTTCAAGAGGCTTTTGCCAGCTGCCTTCGTTTTTTTAGTGTTTACAGGTCTGCAGTTGTTGACAGCATTAACAGTGGTGTTTGTTCCCTTTCCTTCTGCAAGTGATCTGGTATTTCACAGAAACATCATCTCACCCAGTTTCCTATTTCAGGACTCCAGCAAACAGTGCAGCATTCTTGGGCTGTTTATTCTCTGGAGTCCTACTCCAGCATCAAAGACAAGGGTCCAAAATGAGGCCAATGGATAGAAGCTGTTAATGTGTTCAAATAGTACAGCATTAATATTTGTGCTTAAACTTCATTAAATACTAATGCTAAGACAAGAAAATGGCAACAAAGAGATCTCACATCTCCTGTCCAGGTACTCAAGATGGGGAAATATGTATATATTCAGAGCCAGGATAATCAGGTCAGCAAGAACTAGCTTGGGTTCGACAAGACTAATTATTAAAGTGAAAAAGAGCAGTAAGAATCAGGTCTTGAAAAAGCTACAGTGATCTTAGGGGATGTGGCTAAGACCAAGCCCAGAGTTACAGTTAGGGCGAGAAATGTAAAAAGACAAGGGCTCCAAGTGGTGTAGAGGCAAAAAGTGGCTACCAAAGGAAGGGATGGGCTGCACAAGGACTGTTGTTGACAAATTAGGGAATGACTGGTGGATGCAGAAAAAAGTTTAGTCCATGCCTGGTATTATGCTTGGGTTTAGGGTTAACAGGGAGACAAAGCCCAGGTAACACTAACCTGCATGTGAACCTTAATCCTAGTCATGGGCTGAGCCCTCACCCATGACCCTCAGTTACAACCCAGAGGAATAAAATGCCAGGGATTAAATGTTTGCACAGCCCACCCTTCCCTTTAGCAGCTGTTGGGTGCCTCACTTCACCTGGTGCTCCTAACCCTAGGAGTTCTTGTTTACCCTAAAACTAGCCCCAGATTTTGGCTGATCAGTATATAAAAAGGCCTAGTTATGGCCTAGACAAATGTTTCAGGAGTTAATTTCTTGTGTGGCTGACCTTTTCTTTTGGCAGCCCCTTTGCATTCTGGCCCTGTCTGGAGTTCTGAGCTGCGTCTCTCTCCTAACCCTATGTATGGGCTGAACCTTAACCCATGACCACCAGGCGTAGCCCAGAGGCCTCAGCTGAAATCCTTGTGCAGCCCATCACTTGCTTTGGCAGCCAGTTTTTAATCCCACAGCAGATGGAGCTGTTCTTTCAAGGTAATGAGCAGATTAGGTGGTGATTATCCAGCAGTGATTACACCATGTGCCAAGGAAAAGTACATTACAAAGAAAACATAAGACAAGAAATACCTCTTCCCTAGGTCTATCCTACTTGGCAGTCAGACAGCTTCTATACTGGTCTGTACTGGGGCTTGTTGTAGCTAACCTACTTGGCAGAGCCTCTACCAAAACCTCCTTGTCATGATCACAGTTCGTGTTGTTCTTGGACACAGGGCAAATGGCCCCTCTGGTAGGGCAGTTCAGTTTGTCCTTTCTCCAAGGCCACATTTTCAGAAGGTTGGATAGCTAATATCTCAGGATTGTGACTCTGTGTTCAACAACTCCATTTTACATGTAGCTTTGCATAAATGATTGTTAACCCAAGCCGTTCAGCTGGGGACAGAATCGCTGTCAAGCCCATGGAAATACACTAACAAATGTAATGCTGACCAAATGTCTAGTACGTTGTATCACATTTTTGAGAACAACCACGAGGTAAAATACTCATTCTTTGGCAAGGGAAGATCTCAATTAGGAGGTGCAGAAGGAATTTACAGAGCTTTGGAAAGCTCTGCGTATCCCTTCCTCTAGGGAAAGGAGGAACTCTAACGTTATTTCCTTGACTGTTTACAGCTGAAAATGAAAGCTGGAAACCCATCAGGGACACACGAATTTCAACACAGTTTTGTTGCCACAATTAGCACTCTGTAGAATATTGATTCTGAAGCCATTGAGCTTGTTCTCAGGAGTTTGTTCTGTAATTTATATTGGAGGGTCTGCATTTTACAGTCCACGTGGAATTTGCAGGATTCTTATGCATGTTGATTTATAAAAATCAAGGCTACGTACTGAGATTTTTTAGATCTCTACTGTGCTAACATAGATAAGGGTGTATTCAACAGTCCAGTGACTATTCATGCAAGGACTAGCAGACCACACTGCCTGGCCTTGGACAAAGCAGCTAAGATCAATTAAGATATAGAAGGTCATTAACAGCAACTTCTCCTTCTAGTGTGGCTGAGATGACAACTGCTGGAAACAAATGCTGATGTGAAAGACTACATTTTGTACAGCAATTTGCCCTAGCACTGGGTTTATCATGCTATTGGTATTACTGTTTGATTAAGAATCTTCCCCTGCAGTTGGCAGTGTGTTGGTGTAAGCACAGGTGCATTGCAGAATGGTGGTGTTCACACAGGGGTGTCTGAACCTTCATACCATCCCTCTTGGTACTGAGATTTACTCTACCTTGGCCAATAAAGTAGATCACAGATCTGAGGATCCTTAAGTAAATTGTATAGTACTCTACTTATCTCCTTTGGTGTGGGCACGTGTGCATGTGAGGGGTTGCCATAGTCGGTGTATCTCAGCCTCCACCTCCTCCTCTGCCTGTGTTTGGGCGGAAGGCTGAAGGGATTTTATTTTAACAAGAAAGGAAATTCCGGTG
This sequence comes from Patagioenas fasciata, assembly GCF_037038585.1. Lineage (NCBI taxonomy): Eukaryota > Metazoa > Chordata > Aves > Columbiformes > Columbidae > Patagioenas > Patagioenas fasciata. The sequence goes on from NC_092525.1 coordinate 32,275,452, forward strand.
GTTCGGAGAGATTCAAAATGCATTCTCTGCTGCAGCTCCAGGGAAGAGTTGTCCTTTCCCGTGCTGGTGAATTAGTCAAAACCAGCACCAAGAACTGTTAGAAATGAATTAACCCAGATACCTGGTAAAGTTCTTTTGAATTTGATGTGAACATTTGCCATATCGCTACTAAGATGGCACCAATTACCTGTCATTTTTTTGTCCCCATCTGCCTCCCTTGGGTTTTCTTGCTCTTTATTAGTCTTATTTCCGTATACCTTCAGCTATATTTTCTGCTGACCTGCCTGTCTGGGTTTGTTTTGTTCGTTTGTTTCCTTGTTTTCTAACCCCGAGCCCCAGTGGATATAGCATGCGATTAACACTACATTTCAGGTCTTCCAATCACATCTATTAGAAAAACCTTGCGATTAAGTTGGAGAAGCTTTGTGGCATGGGGTTCGCAGCATGAAGCTCAGAGGGATCAAGCTACTCTGGGTACTCACTCTCCTTCTCTAGAAGGTTTTGAAGTGCATTCCAAAGTATATGCTAGGGAAGAAAGTTCTCCATGTTAGCTGGCTTAAATTCTGAATGGATTTCTGGTCTCCTATCTGCATAGCAGCCACTATAGAATTAACCAGGGCTTCTCTGCCAGGACAGCTACAATCTTTTTTGGTTTTTGGTTATGTTTTTTTTTTTAATGAAATTTGAGGACAAAATTGAGGACTGGTGATAAAATCCCAGTAGTTGCCAACAGAGACTTTAAACAAACTCTTAATGAATCTCTTTCCTCCTCCACCTCTTTTATACAGCAGAAAGTAAAGCTGTGTGTTGTTTCTGCTCTGAGGCTTTTCTGCCCATCAGAAAGCTTTCCAAAGATGAGCTCTTCCCTGCTTTCTATTTCAAAGCAATTTTGGACACGAACAGTCTGTGATACTCTACTTCCAAAGTCAAATCTCCAGGATAACACACAATTTAATATGTAAGCTCTGTTTATGATGGTCTCTAATTTACTTGTTTGCTGATTTATATACTACTTCAGTGAATAATGTCTTATACAAAAATTGATTGGCAGATTGTTGGTTGTCCTTAACCTCTGATGTTACTGAGGACGTTGAACCATTAGCAGTGCTGGGAAGCAGTACGAGTTAGGCAGGAACTGGTATTTCATCATGTTGCTATGGTGGTATGAGCTTGCTGACACAGCCTGCGATGATGGATCTGGACAGTTAGCCTTGGAGAAAGTCTTGCCTGTTTAAGGACTATCATAACGAGAGGAAAGATAGCTGTCACGCCTCCAGACCGTTTCTGTATAAAAGAAACAGACTGCCGGACTGTTTTGCTAGTCAGGGTGGAAAGTGTGTTTGGTTTATGTCTCATATAAATAATAAAAGTAATAAAAAGTCACAAATACCTCACTGCAAACGAAGCGGTCAGGAACAAATTGAAGAGAAAAACAAATAGCTGACCAAAGCACATTAACTACTCAGACTGAAATCTGACTTCAGTCTGCAATAAACTACTTTATTAGCCTCTACACTTGATTTACTTGGTTGACTTAAGCACCCTGTTTTTTTCCTGCTTCTAGCAAAACAAGAACTGGTGAGGATGATGGTGTTCATGAATGTTGCCAGTTGGGGAGGAGGAGGACGGTGCCAGGACTCCTTTGCTTGTTTGCTCTTGTCCCTGCCCAGGAGACCGGACAGTGCTTGCTCTGTTAAGGGACGCTGGCAGGGAGCATGTTTCCTTGGCAGAAGTGCAACTTGCTCTATTCACACACACACAGAAAAAAAAAAAAAGTACACAATGTCCTTTCTCCTCAAATGCTGGCACTGAGCATAAGGCCTTTTCCTCATTCAGACACCAAGCCTGCCTTCCAGCCAGTGTCGTGCCCGGGTCCTGGCCCCGTGTGCTGCTGCCTGGGCCTGGGCTCGGGCTCCCGTGGCTGCAACCAGTGCCCCAGTCTCCTGTTTGTGCTTCGTCTCCAGGGGAACTGCTGAAGCCAAATAGTTCAGATTCAAATAGTCCAAGCCTTGCCATCTATCAGCCTGTATCTTGGGCAGCAGATTCTGGTGTCTGTTTCTCCAAAACACAGAGCTATTTAGTCGCTGCTTTATTTAGTCCTAATGCAGTTGTCTGGTGTCTCATAGGTACATGAAAGCTGTTGTAATCTCCTCACATAGGCTTTTGTGGAAGATTTTTGTTGGCAATGGTCAACTTTGTGTTTATAATGACCAATTCATATTTAGGTGATGCTTATTTTTTTAAGGTACTTAATCTTTAAACGTTTTTCGTGGGTTTTTGTTCTGCCAGTGCATCATTCCTCAACCTTATGCAGCACTGAGGAAAACACTATAGACAGCTTCTACTGCAATGAGTTGCCATTAGCAGAAGCCTATTTAATCCATAAGCAGACAACAGGGTTTCTTAAGTGCTTAGGAAGGATTAGAATGGTTATTGTACATATTTTAGTCATTACTACATTTCTGACCTTTATTGAATGTTTACTTCACATGAGCAAACTCAGACCAGCCGTGCTGTGCCAGTGTGGCACGTAGGGACTCTTTGAACACTGACACTGTGTTTGGAGGGACGGGAAGGCAGAGTGGAATACACTGGAGCTGTCTGTTTGCTCTTCGATAAAACTAAAGTCCTGTCATTTATAAGCACTTGGTTATGAAAGCAGCTACCTGGGTTATTCCGGGGAAGGAGTGAGGTTTTGGCCTACAAAAAGAGGCAGACAATTTTCAGATCCCTTGGCTTGTTGTGCTGTGTGACACTGCAAGGTGCCCTGCTGGCAGCGGATGTTGACGGAGAGAAAGCTGAGACTGAGCAGACTACCAGGATTTGTCTGAAGATGTTTTTTCCAGCTACCAGGAACTGTAATCTTTCCTGGCTTCCTTGAAATTCTGAGTGCTAAAATGAGTGCAGCAAATGGAAAAACTGAAGGAGAACATTCAAACAACAGATCAAATGGAGTGAAGGCACAAGCTTTCACATTTCAGGATTCCTCCAGAAATATATGGTTAGATTAAGAAAGATGTAGATGATGATACATTAGGGAAAACAAGATAGAAAATTGTGTGGTATATATATTACCTACAAAGAAAATACACACCCCTTTTAAGTCTTAAGAGCAAAATCAGTTTTTCTAAATAAGGTAAATCAGGTTTTCAGGATAGAAGGAACAGTTTTCAAAGTGTGAGGGAAGCAACAGTTCTGTGATTTGGAAGACAGGCCAGGTGCAGGATGGTGCAGCCTGTTCGCTATGACAGGGCTTCCCGCAACGTGTGTCTTGAGCCACTGCTCAATTAGCTGTTGCAGTCTTCCCAGGAATTTCTATGTGGAAGATTTTTAATAAATACTTTTTGCAGTTTATATTATTGTTGAATAGAAAAATTATTGTAATTACCAGTTATTATAATTCTCACGTACTTCAGTTTTATGTTATAAAACTTTAAATGGCTTGGGACACCGCTGGCAGAGGAACCTCTGCCTCCCTGCGGAGGGAGCTGCTGGTGGGTGGGGTGTTCTTGTACTCCCCCGAGGTGCTCTCTTTGGGAACATGCCGCTCCAAGAGGCTGACAGATGCTGGACATGTCTGTTGGTTCCCCAGGCACCCTGCAAAAGCCATCTTCTCCTTTCCACGTAGCCTGTTGGTGGGCGTGTGTTGGGCTGGATATGTTCAGGCTGCAATCCTTCATTCTGTGCCATATGTGCCTAGAGTACTACACGGGTGCCTCCAGTTGTATCCTAGAATTTTGAAAGATTAAAAAAAAAAATGTAAAAAGAAAACTTAAACTCTGCAATATCTCAGAGGAACCTGATAGGCAAAAATGTTCCAAATGAAGTAAGGCCTGGGAATGCATGAGCTGTCAAGTCACTTCCACCCTGTCATTCCTTCTCTTTTGCTCCTACCACAACATGTTTCCCTCCTAGCTGAAGGCACTCTGTCAGCCCTCCAGTGTAATTAGCTTGATTGTGCTGGGAATGGCTCTTAAGGAGCCAGCCTGGTGCTGCTAGGGTCTTTGGAGAACGACTGACAGCACGGAGCTGTGCACAATAGGTGCAAAGATGTGGAGTTTGCAGGATAGTGTGAACTTTGTGTGAATAATCATATGGATCTGGTGTATATGTTCTGGGTAATGTTTCATGCTAGAAATTTAATTTGAAGCGAGTGGCTTGAAACTGATGGTTGCTGAATGTTCTCAGTTCCCTATGGAAGGTGCACAGAGCTTGAAAAGTACGTTCCTGTTGCATGTTACTATTCCCTTCTTTATTCAGTATTCTCCTGTGTAGTTGTATTGTATCTTTATTTATGGGCTTGTTTTTTGTCTGGGGAGGTTAACTGAAACCTTATTCATAAACAAGACATGCTTGCATGTGAAGTACAAAGGCTGTGCACTCAGAAGGGCTACAGTGAGTTTCAAACAGAGCAGACAGAAGTGCCACCACTGCCCCCAACCGTAAGGCTCCGTGGGGCAGGGATGGACCTTGTTGTGTGGGCAAGTTAGCTCTCTTGGGGAATCTGATGTTTGCTTGAATTGATTTTGAATGTTTCTTGGACAAGAAAGTGTTTTACAACATAAGACCTGCAGATATATAGAGGAATTTTTTTAAAGAAAAAAAAAAAAGACACTTCTCCCTTCGTTTTAAGGGGAAACGAATTGATCTTCAAAAGCAAAATCAAGCTCTGAATGCAGGAGTGTGTCCTATGAGACTGCTTGTTCTCTGCTCCCCTCAGCTGTACTGAGATGTCCAAAATGTTAACAGGTTCATAGTTTGAAGTTGCTAATGCTAATGACAACTGACAGAGTGCAACATTTCTCTCATTGAGACCCTTGTGCAAAGCTCCCTAAAGTCTGTGGAAATGTTCCAGCTGACTTCAGTGGGCACTGAATCAGGTAATACATCACATCTGTCCAGGTCACCTGTGGATGTACATAAATAACATGCTGTAGAGGGTGTTAAAACTGTGCAGTTTATAAAATCTTCCTTTTAAGTACCAGAATACAATGCAATCCCTTTTTAAAAGTAAAAATACAATAAAAACTAAACCCACCACCGCCCAGGGAAAAACAAACAAATAACAAACAAAGAAAAAACACAAAATAAAACAAATAAATAACCCCACCAACACACACATGCACAAAAAGAAAAAAAAAGAATCCCCAAACCAACCAACCAAAAAAACCCCAAACCATAAAAAACATGAAAATCCTCACCTGGAGGACTGAACTGTTGACAGCAAGTCCTGAAGGTCTGCTTTGAAAAAAACACTGCCTCTTATTGTATGAAAACCGAGTCTAAAATCAGGCCAAAGGAGTTCTGTGACGCTAAAAGAAAACAGAATTTCCCGTTGTAATAAAGCATAGTTGAGGAGTCTGTGGGCCACTGTATTTGGAAAGAACAGGTATATTTGCAAATGGATTACAATTGCTTTATAGACTTGTTCTCTTCAGTGTTCTAAAGCTGAAGTAGTTTCTCTGAGTAAAAAAAAATACCTCCTGTAAGTACAGATATGTAACTCCTGTTAATGTTATAGAGTGGATTTAACTGCTTATTGGCATAGGATTTAATTTTACCTATTCCTGACTAGCTCTCACATATGAGCATTTTGTCAGTGAACTTAAAATTCTTAACAAACTTGTGCTTCTCTAGCAGTGGTGAAAAGTACCTCAAAATGCAGTAGCAGCACTGCAGTGTTTTCATGTGTTGGTTTAACAGAATATATGTGTGTGTGTGTATAGGCACACACATGCAAAAATACAATTCATTCTGAAATTTGGGCCAAGTACCAGCAAAATCTTGCCAGGGTTGTTTCTAAGTAGCTTAAGACCAAGTTAAAGAACCATAAACTTGCTAAAATGGATACTACTTTTAGTGCAGAAGGGTAAAAAGGGACTGGTCTGATGCTTTACTTTCTCCTTCAACATTCAGTCTTTGAAACATAGTGCCTCATGCTTCAATATATTTTTTTCAGTATCTCTAATGTTTTTTCGGACCTATGGTTCGGAGATGCTCTTTCGTAAGATGTCTGTGACTCGCAGCTCATGAAATCCTTGTTACAGCAACATCATCGGTCATTATTAGAGATATCTACCTTTTGAGCCTTGTAGGCTATTCCGATGACTCTGGCAGCTGAGGGGCAGAGCACCAGCAGCCCCGTTTTCCCAGCAGGAACTGAGCTCCTTTCCTGCTTATTAGTTCTGACATCCGCTTGCTTCAGACTCTTGTTTTCCTTCCACATGCTGCTGATCTTATAAGACCCTTCTAGCTGGTGCTGGAGATGCTCACTGACAACTTAGTGTCTTTAAAACCTCTTTGCATGCTGCTTCTATGCCGGAGTAGAAAGCTTCACTAAATTAATGACAAGCTCATTTTCAGAAACAAGCGCATTTTCCTCAGCTAGAGAAGGGTGATAGTTCATATTTTCTTCAGCTATTATGGTTGACTTCTGAGTCTTTTTACTTAAATTGCTTGATTTATTTTGGTTATCCAAACTGAACACATTCAGAACCCTGGTAATACATACAAATATTTACAGACAGCAACAACAGTTTGGAGTAATGTCCTGATAAATAGTGCTTTTCACAGCAATTAGCAGAGTATCCAGAAAGAACTGAAACTACAAAAGTGTTTCCTAGACACAAGCGCCAAAAGACAAATAGACTGTTCAGTGGAGATGGTTAATCTCCATTATGATTTTGAATTTGCTTTATCTTATTAGCATGTTATTAGCCTACATTACTGGAGAGATGTGTCATCTAAACCAACTTCCTTTACTTCCAACAGAGCCTTTTGCAGAGTGATTACTTATACCCTCTGGATTAGACGAGATCAGGATTTGAAGAGAATTTTGCATTCCATATGGGAATTTTGGGAACATTCAATATGATAAAATAGACATGTACCCAGCAAGGTTGCTACTCTCCACATCTAAACAACTATGTGCTTATACACATTGCACCTTCTCCACAAGAAAGAAACAGGATCACCCTGAAAAGACTGCCTCTGTTCCTGTCAGGAAAAATAATAGTGTTAGCAAGATTTCATAGGGTAAAGCAGATCCTCTTTCTTCTCCTTTTGGAAGTCATCAGTTGGAGAAAACAGCATGGTCCCTGCTCAGTCTCTGTGGAGCTCAGGTCATGGTAACACTGATGCTTTCATCAGATGAAAGACTTGGCTGCTGGACCTGAGGCAACCCTGCCCTTTTACCAGTTCTTGCCCCTGTGCAGGACTGTGTTCATGGTCATGAGTGTCTGCAAACCAGACCAGAGGCACAAGCACAGATGGAAACTAAACTTTTGGGGCAGAAGGAAGAGGCCGGAAAAACGTAATTTTCAGCCAGATCATCTCCCTGGTTAGGCTCATGGTTGCACTGTCGTTGCTACTGGTGAAGGAAGAGGAGAGCATTAAATCAGCTCTTTTGACAGCTGCCTGCACATGGGTCAGCATAAGGCAAGCGTAAAACCGCTGCCCCAAACTCGGTCTGCAGAGTTCTCAAGTTTGGCAGAAGCAGCAGAACCACAGTTCTCCACAGCTTTTGGTTTGCCACTTTAAGCATCCGACTTAGTCAAAACCAGCATATGGTACGGTATTCATGCAAGATCCTGATATTCAAAACAGCCTCAGATCTCCCAAGGAACTAACATGCCCTGAAGCCATTGCTATATTCAGATCTGATTAGTATATGCCCACAAAAACCATGACACGCCATAAATACGATGCCACAAATGCTACTTGATTACTGAGTGCAGCATTTAAGGCTTGGTCCCCTTACCTCCCTGGAGCTGAAATTATGAACAGATCCTAACAAATGCCTGATTGCTGCAACATGAATGAGTCCTGAAAATATGGTATCTCTTTCTGGAAGTTTTAATGAACTTCCTAAATAGGTTTTCTAAAATCATGTCGTTCACTTCATGAGGAGGAGAAAAGTGCTTGGGATGTGGAGATCACTGGTTATTGAAGTCTACATATGTTGTTATTTATCTGAAGGCCTCTAAATCTATTTGTTGCATGGTAGACCTAACTTTCATAGACATCCAAACAGACTTATGTGTCAGTCTGCTGCTTTTTCCAAGCACTCGTTTGTTTGTTCTTTCCTTTGAGAAAATCCATTTCAAGTTACTCTAATCCTTTTGACCTCCAATATGCATGGACCATCCGCTGTAATTGTCTCTTATCAGCACTTAAGTGTTTGCAGAGAAGATCATACCCAGCTCGTCCTTCATCTAGTTATAAAATAAACATCCTAGTAACTGTGTAAACATTGAGTATTCATAAATAATTGCAGAGCAGCTCCAAGCCATCATAACAGGATCTTGATAAGGCTAAACTTTAGTGCTAGAGTTAGGTTATGGTTGGACTTGATGATCCTGAGGGTCTCTTCCAACCAAAATGATTCTATGATTCTAAGCTTGTCTACATGAACTGCATTGTAGCATGATTTCTTGGCTGCACTGTGTCTATAGTAAGAATTAACCATTACCCTAGCACAGATTTATAGAATTATTTTGTAATATGGTTGCTGCTGTAAACTCTGGAAAAATAAGCCAAATTAGTACCTTGCTAGCATGAAATATACTGAAACACAATTCATCTAGATAGACTGGCATAGGCTCTTGTTAGAATTCAATACTCTCTGAGTTCTTTTGGATGTGCCACATGTGGAGGGTTTGATGTTTGCTACCAGTTTTATTTATTTGATGTTATTTCATATTACAAACCATTCATAAATCAATTGTAATGCTCATCCTGCATTTCTCGTGCATCAGTATTCTCACTGAAATTGGCATCTTTGTGTGCACAGAATGAGTAATTGAGTTCCCACTCTTATGAAGAGAGGTGCTCTATGGAAATCAATTTAAAATTCCTTCAGAAAAGTCAAGGTAAAAATGTTAATGGCTGGGTGGTGCCTTGTAGCCATGCTTAATATCTGAGGGCAAAATAGTGCTGGGGCTGATCTGTAAACGCTGCACCCAGCAGCTGCTGCCTGAGGAGCACAGTGTGCCGGGTCCTGCTGGCCGGTAAAACCCAGAAGGTAACACGCAGGTGACTCATTGCCTTGCACCTCTGCAGCGCTAGCGCCAGGCTCTCCTTTGATTTGATACATGCAAGTGGCTTTGAGAGACTACATTAGGTATCATGCCATGGGGACGAGGTGCTCTTCAGTGTCTGGACAGAGAAGAAAAAGCACAGTTTCTTAAAAGCTTTCAGAGGCTGAAAAGTAGCCTCTGAAACCAGGCTTAGTATTGGAATCAGAGATTCATCTACTGATCACCAAAAAGTGACCATGCTGTTCTCCATGTAGCACTTACCACTGTGCTGCTGAGAGTGATTTCAGTTTTAAGATGTCTGTATAAAAGTTTCTTTCAAAAAGCCTTGGTCACTTATCTCAGCAAATCCAGTTCTAACCAAGCTATGAAAAAGTATTACTTAACCTAAAGATATATTAAAAAAAAAATAGTGCAGTTAAACTAAAATGATGGAAGATTAAGTTATGGCAAATAACCATGTTAAATGAGGGTCAGCTTGCTCTCTTAATCAAATAACTTCACCAAATATTTACTAAAATAGGACAGACTCTTCTAAAAGTATAAATAGTTTGTTACTTATTTAAATAAAAGATCCTTACAAACCTTATTTGGTATGATTCTTTGATAGTGTTTATGAGAGGGTTTTTTTAATAGCAGGATTTCCATTGTGATATTTCACTAGTAAAAAAGAAGTAACATGTCAAGGGTTTTTTTCTGGCAAAGTAGATTTTCCCTATAAAAATTTGATAGAAAGCATACTACTCAGTAAATTATGAGATATGTTATAAGCACTCCATGCATGAAATTTACCACTAAAACTCAATAAATATTTAATTAGAAAGGATGTTGCCATTTGTGGGATTTTTTTGTTGTGGTTTTTTGTTTTTGTTTTTTTTTGACAGCAACTTGTAATCAGCAACTTCTAAGTACTCTCTTATCAGGGATTCAGAAACACAGGGAGGAGGGGAATGTTCTGGAAGAGAAAGTTTGCAGTCTTTTGCCCAACCATGTTCTCTGTGCATGCTAGTATTTTGCAGAACGGAATATGTCCAGAACAGAAAAGATAGAATTTTAAAATGTAGTATTAGAGAATATACATAAAATAGTGCAATATAAATGATGAGAGTAAATCGTCAAAGCAAACATGCACATTTTCAGCTTCCCTGATCCTGTGGAGGCGGGAGTGCCTGTATTTGTGGCTTGCTCCATCCTCTTGTGTACAATTCATAATGCTCCTTTAAAATAAAAGGCTAAAAAGGAGTCAGAAAATACAAATCGCTCTCTCATACTGTAGAAGTCTTGCATAAAGAAATTAAAGCATTTATGAAGGGAAAAGCAAAGTGTAATCAGAGCTTGAACACTTCTTAATATGTGGGAAAGAGCAGAATTATTTGATAAGGTCACACTTCAGTAGATGTTAACACACCGCATCCAGTGTGGTTACACTGGAAAAGTGGTAAATGTTACTAAGTGTGACTGGATGGGTGTTCAGAGACCATCCCTGATGAACAGATTAGGCCATGATTGTTTCATAGAAGATTAACGTGGATCTTCTATTTGGTTGTCTTCTGTCTAGTAGATCTCAAGATTTAGCAACTGCAAGGCCATGGTCCATCTTAGCTGGATGGAGGGTTACTTATGATAGAAAATCTCACATGAAAAAGGTTGGGTTACGTTGAGAGATTACAACAAAGACTCAACAATATTTTCAGACAGTCCATGTATGAAAAGCAATTGGCCTGAAATCTTGAAGACTGAACTGTCTGGCTGCAGACCTGGAAACACTACTATGTCTGTGTCAGTTTTGCTGCTATATTTAGGATTCTGGTTGTGTAATCTGTGGTTGTGATGGTGAGCATTGATGTGGGTCATTTCTTTGGCTCTGGTGGGAGTGGCCATGGGAATAAGATTTACCAACACTATCAACTCTACTTTCTAGTTTTCCTATTTTTGTCCAATGTTGCTCAAAGCATCTGTAGGAAGTACATGCATATTGTACTGAGATACTAATCACAAATACAGAGATATTCATTTCTTTCTTGATATGAAAATGGCCTGTTCTGAAGGGATTTGGACACAAGACTCCATAGTAAGTGCTAGAACTAGTAGAAGTGACTTAGTCCAAGAAAGGATCGAGCCCTGTGTTCTCTAGGCAAGGTCTGAAAACCAACCAAAGTCCCAGCTGCAATCCACCCAAAGCTAGCACCATGGAATAAAAAACTGGCTGCTCATTTTATTTTTCAAAGGCTCCATCCTGAAGTTCTGCCTGTCTGTGCTTCATAAGGAGTAACAGGATATAAAATTATTTTCAGTTGAAGGCCAAAAAGATTATCGATGCAGCCATAAAAAATGTGGAATATACTTCACTTCTAAAAAGTCGTGCAGTCACCTGTTAGGAAAATAAGGGTAGCTAAGAGCTAGACTGCCATCTAACTCTAAGCATAATCTCCTGCGATATTCTTTTGAAATTCTGGAAGTATTCCAGATATGTGATCAGATGATTTGAGTCCAAACGATACCTAAGCAAGTGAGGCAATAAAGAGATTAACCATAGATGAAGCAACTAGAAACATGTCAAACATGGAAAAAGGGCCAGTACCAATGGAAACAAACATAAGGAGTACAGAAACATAGCAACAGTCAGTGTTGCTGGCTACAATGAGCTTGTATTAACTGGAAATAGAACTAAGTAATGCATGGGGTTGGAGAATAAAAGATAAAGGCAGTTCCAGTATTTTCTGTTGTAAATCATGCCATTTATGGATGAACAGAACAGAAAACAGTGCAGTTTAAATGAAGAATGTAAAAAGATGGAAATAGATAAGACTGTGAATGAAATGCATTCTAGATTTAAAACTCTTCAGTGAAAGGAAATCCAAAGCGTTAGCAGTTTGTGCTTAACACAAAATACTGCTGATGCAAGCAGATTGCAGAGGATCTTTCCTGTGCAAATGTCTGCAGAACAATCGATCATGATTAAATGGCAATTTTTAACTGGTGACACTCTTTATTTGGAAGGCAAGTCCAGTGTTAAAGCTGTGTGAAATATAACGGCAAAGTGAAATGCCTTTTTAGTTTGAAAAGGGAGAGACAAGAAATAGTAGCAAACTTACAATATTTGAAAAATTAGGAGGAAAAAATCTGAAAACAGACAACAGGAAAGGAAGTGAACAGCAAGATTGCAATTCTGTTAATGCGTTTCCAGCTCTTGGGAGTTTGCCAGTACTATGTACCATGTGACTCTTCCTTCAGCAGATTTTAAAGCAGGAATATGCCTTATACCTGGAAGTATTCTCAAAGAGCTGTGGTTGTGCATGTGGAAACCCAGCTGGGCGCTGATGTAATGCTTCAGGCTTTCTGCTCGCAGGTTTCCTAGTGGGCTTCTGCATGGATTTCTTGCCATCTTATACTGTATGTGCTACAGATGGTCCCCTTGTGGGCAACAAATTTGGGTCTCTCATCTATCTGTGGGCCAGCTATTAACAAATCTCAGGGATTTCTCCTGTTTAGCAGATTCAGTAGAAAAGGTCAGAAGTGGTATTGTGTGGGAATAAACAAGTGATTGATTTACAAACAGTACAATCAATAAAAGCTCCTTACTGTAGGAGACTAGACTAAAAAGCAAGGCCTACTTACTAATGTAAGGAGAAATGTATTGCTTGTTTAACCAAAGGGTGTGTTGAAAGCAAGAACATGTTGGACCGGGGAATGAACGGCTGGGACTCATTTGATTGTAATGCTCAAAATGCCAGACAATAGCGTCAGAATTTCTGCTAAGTGAGAAATTCTCAAGAGAGCATGCTCATCTGCTGACTTGAATGAAATAGTGGGAAGAATAGCATTTGCCAAATGACTTTAATCTAGATTTGTTCCAGTGAATACTATTTGATGAGGCAAATTCCAGAATATTCACTATAAATAAACTATCTGGACAACACTCGTTCTTGCCTTCTATTAGTGCTCTGCACCCAGAGTTCCACTGAACACAAATATTTGATGGGCACACAATACATTTTGACAAAAATTGAAGCAACACACCAAAGCAGCATGCTAAAACCTATGTTCTTTATTTGGAATTGAGACAGCATGCACTTTTAAAAAAATTGTTAGAAATCACAGATACTGGGAAAGTACAGAGACAGGAAAGCCTGGAACAAACAGGAAAATGTAGAGCGACTCTAGCCATGCTAGGGCCCTATAATGGAGGAGATGCTTCTTGCACATTGACTTTTATGTGGAAATCCTTACTTTATAATCTAGGTAAACTGCTTTGCTGACTTTTCAAAAGGGAGGATGAATGGGAAAGTGAGCTGCTTTTAAACCACCCTGGCAATGTTGTTATATTATCCAAACATCAAACTGTTCGTTGTCTATTTCTGCCCTGAACTTCAGCACCAGCACAGTTGCAGTTGTAGTACCAGCAAAAGAAAACATTCTAGCAAAACGTGACTTCAAAAGAATTGAGCAGAGCGGAAGAGAGAATCTGCGTTTAAAAAAATTGTTAAAAAAATTGTAAACTAAACTGTAGGACTGTGGTAGGTATACATGCTCTATATAGGCATGGGCTCAGATTTTGATATGCCCTTTCCAATGGCTGTGTTTTATCCACAAATTTGAATTAAATTAACTTGAAAGAATAGCTTGGTAATTTCGCTCTGTTAGCAAAACAAATCTGAAAAAACTCCTGGTTTTCCCACTGTCTAGTCCCTTCATCCCCCCTCTGCTCTCCTCATAGTTCACTATCCCTTTGGTTGTGATCTTGCAATTGCTGGTGCAGTTGTGTGCTGATCAGCCTCTCTGAAGTGAGACACTGAAGTTTCTAAAAGAGTGGGAAGCTCCTTTGCTTCAATGGTTTGCTTTGCAGCAAGGTCAAAAAAGAGGCTGTGCCAGTGTGAGATAAAGGGGGAGGAGGAGGGTATGGGATGCTCATCTGCAGGAGAGGCCCTCTTAAAATAAATGTGTTTCTGGAGAAGAGGTATTATTGCTGCATCATTCAGGCATTGCATCTCGAGTGTCTGAGGTCTGTAGATTTACTATCACAATCTAGAAGGTAAATGTAGTGTAACCTACAATTGTTCATACCATATATATTTTTTTTTTTTTTAATTATTATTTATTTATTTATTTTTAATTCTGCTACAAGTGACTGAGGAAACTCACTAAAAAATCATGTGCTGAATTCCGGTCATAAGAGTCTATGGCATTTCTCCCTAGGAGATAGAGATTATCCTTCATTTCCTACTTTATTTGAGTTTTAACTTGAAACTGAAATGCTGTTGGGGATCACAAATAGCTCAGTCAAGTCTATTCTGCAAAGAGTCTTAGAACAAAAAAATTAAGAGATTAGTCACGCCAGCTTGCCAGGAGGCTATTGCCTTATATGTAATACAGAAATTGCGAAGGGGAACTTCTAATTATGAAACTGTGCACAGTTAGAGACATACATTAATAGCAGCAACAGCAGAGGCCACAAGTGAGTCAATGTTGGAGTCAGTGTTGCCCCACAAAGCCAGGAACAGATAGGCTGTGCTGTTGCTTTGTACTTCAGACTGAACATGTACTGTCAGGCCATGCTGTTCTGTGATACCTGGATTGCTCCCTGCTCTGACATGGCCAAACCCTGAACGTCTTGTTCAAATAAAGGTTTTTATTCAGGAAATCTTTGTTTATGGCTCTTTTATCATCTGCTAGGAGCTGACTTGCATATGGGAGATGGTACCTAGCCCAGGAAACCTGGACTGAACTGCAGATTCAGTGACGTGAGCCTGGAGATGAGACAGTGCATTGCAGAGTTTGGGCAGTGGTCCTGGCTTGTTGCGTCTCTGAAGTCTGGTTGTACACAGCACCTTAGGAGGGATGAAGTTTCTGTGATGAATGTGCATGTGTTATATATGTCCAATAGATAAGGTAAAGTAGCCCAGCCACTGTGAGGGGAATGGGGAAATAGAGCCTGTTCCTCCCCACGGGAGCTGCTAGCATGTAGAAGTGGGCAAAATGGGCTCCCTAATGTGTGCTGGTATCTTATTTAACATAGATCAAAATAGTTTTAATTACACGAGTGAAGGAGATGGCTAATCTCTGGAGCTTCCCATCTGATCTGAATATTTCTGTTTTTTTCTTCTACAGCCTGGGTGCTTTTTTTTTATTTTTTTAACAAAAGCATGGTCAAATATCCTGTGCTTTAAAAACCAACTTTAAATGATTGGTAAAGTTAAATTAGGAATAAACCCTTGTTCTGCGTCTGTCTCGACTGCAAATGAAGTCAAGGTATTCCAAAGCTTACAAGCCCAGATTCTGATTTTTTCTAAGTAAATTAGTACTATTGTTGTTATTATTATTTGGTTTAGATTTATAAACATCATGCATTGAAAAAATATTATATTTCAGTGGGTTTTTTTCCTATAAAAAAACACCCATCATTCTCTCTGTAGTATAACATTACTTTCCATCAGGGTAACCTTTGTCAGAAACAGAAAAATCAGTATGGCCAATATTTCCCAATGCCCCCACCCAGTCAGGAAGTTGTTGGACAAATCTGATTTAGCCTGCACGCAGATGGGTGCAGGATACTGAGGGAGTCTGGGTTTTTTCTTTCTTTCCATTGGTATCTTAAGAAATAAATAGACTTGTTAAACTCCGAAAATGTATTTGATTCCAGCTTCAGAAGCACAAGAAAACATCTAGAGAAGTAAAAATCTCCCATTTGGATTTTTCTCTGTCTGCAATACAGTGGATATAAAACCTTTTCTTTCAAATGACTCTACAAATAAATGAAATTCAGTAAATGAAAGTATATATTTTGACTTTTTAAACATGTTAACTAAAGTGGATATAATGTTGGACCCAAACGATACTTTCTGACTCAGAAATACCCAATTTTGACATTTAAAAGTTGGCTTTGAGTTTGGAGCTTTTCTCTTTGATGCTTTTTGGGGTTTTTTTGATCAGGACATTTCTCAAAAATAGTTCTTCCCTGAAGAGAATTTTCAATAAGTTGGGTTGTTTTTTTTTTTCCTCCTGACATGAAAACATCCTACTGAGACACTGGCAGAAACTTCTCACTTCCAGGTTTTGGACCAGTGACTTGAACTATTCCTAGTCGTATCAAATATCTATTTGACAGAATGCATCCTCAAGGGAATGTTATAAAATGAAATTAAGGACTTTAAACTGAGTACTCTTATTAAAAAAAATCCTTGATAAGGGATAAATTATCAGTGCGAAGGAAAATCAGCCTTGCCATTTTGCAGCTAGTCACTGGGAATCTTAGTATGGCAGGAACAGATTTGGGTTTAAAGTCAGACATGTAACAGCTGTGGTGCTGGAAAACTGGGAGATCTTATTTGAAATATTTTAAGCTAAAAGAAATGTTTTTAAAAAATCTGCAATGCTTCACAATGGTCTCATGTGAGCAATCCCATTATCTTCAGGGGAACAAGGCCATTTAACTGTTGCTAGATCTTGTCTTTAACTGGTGGTTTATTTATATTCCTAAGTCAGGGAAAAGAAAATAAAAGAATGAGAAAATCTTGAATTCTGGAGAATATAGTTGAAATTACTCGGGTCCCTTACAGAAACAACTTTTTAAAATACAAAGAAAAATACATCTGTCGAAAAATCTGAGAGGCTTTGATTTCTAACTTTAGCATAACCAACAGTTCTAGCTATTTCTTAGGTTTTTTTAAATGACCAAAACCTGTGGGGCGTGGTGTGTGGAGGAGCTGGGTGGGTTGGAGTCCCAGGGGGTTGCTGTGGCCCCATGAGCTGCAGGGGTCGGGGCGCTGACATCTGGTTACAGCAAATGGGTAACTCCTTTAAGAAACAGGGAAATATAAGAATGTTAATTGTTAATCACCAGCTCATCATCAGTGCTGAGTAGAAAAGCTGTGTTTACTAGTAACATCCTGGCGACACAGGGTGGTGAAACCCTCAGACTGTGAAGAAATGATTAGACTTTGATCCTGCTACAAACACTTCATTTACAAAGACCTGTTTTGAGTTCTAGCTGTTAGGGAATGTCATCTGCTCAGGCAGAAATGAAGAGGGTCACTAACACATGCTTACTAAATAAGAGTTTGTGACAAGTGAATAACTCCAGCACTTGCTTGGGTATGAGATGAAAATCAAAGAGCAGTGGGATTCAGGATGTCCGGTCTCCTGAGAATAGCAGGTCTGCAAGTTTTGCCATCAACACTGTAGGAATCCCCTTTGCAGGGATGGACACTTCTGCCTCCTGTATGAGCTAAACTTACAAGAACTCACTGTTCTTGCAGCTTTGCTTGTAAAAATTGTTCAAAACTATCCAACTAGCTTCCTCATTCCAGAGCTCTTGAGAGTAGAGGTAACACTGTATTAAGTGGCCGGTATGAAATTTATCATCTCTTTTATACTCAAGCTTTCATGCAAAAAGTGAACCCTGTGGCCTGGGGTGGGAGAGAGGAGAGGCGATTTAACCACAGCGACCACTTCCTCATACACGCAATATGGTGTGCTGAGCTACTTTAAAATACTTTATTTCAGCGGAGTCCTGCTCTGCAGACCTGGCAGTAGGCTTGCTTCAGTGCCTGCTTCATTTTCCTTTCCCAGCCTAACTCTTTAGTGGAGCAATTACTGCACAAAGTCCAAAGCCCAGCAAGCTGCTCTGCATTCCAGTTTCACAGGAAGTAAAATCTGAGCTTGCCAAGTCTGCTCACTCAGCTGCAGCTGCTCAGCATCCCAAATTCCTACACCCGCTAGCAAGGGGTTACCTAACAGGCCCATGTCAGCTCTATGACTATCTTTTTTAATACAGAAAAGTAGAAATGAATGAATGTGATGTGGCAGGAAGCAGCATGGTATGAAAGGCACAAATGGAGACTGAAAGATGACAGTAGTATGTTTTCGATACTAAGTTAAAGCAGTGAAATACTCACTTAAGCAGCAACTCTGAAGTCCCTGAGGCTGTCTTTAAAAGCTGTGAATGAAGGCAACCTCTAAAATTGCATGGTCAATTTATTTGACTGCATAAGCTTAAATTACCCTAACAGATGGTTTAAAAACTGTTCTCTTAAAAGAGAGACAGAAGTATTGAGGCAGCTGTCTTTCTTTTTGGAAACATGGTGATAAAAGCAATAGAGGGTTACAACAGTAACCTCCTCCTGCAAGGCGATGAGCAGTTCTGTTTTGAACCAAGGCATCGGGGGCCTGCACCAGCAGCCCTGACCAGCCTCCCCTGGGACTGGGTTTCAGCTCAAGCTTTGTAAGTCCGCCTGTCTTGTCTTCAGCCCTGGCCCTGCCTCCTGGAAGGTCTTGGGTCTGTGTTGTGGCCTTGTCTCCAGTTCCATCTCCTTTTGCTGCTGACTGGGTCCTCTTCACAAACCCTGGATACAGTTTGTGTCCCTTCTGTTTTATCAGGAACGGCTGAGGTGCCAGCACCCCGCTCTGCCTGTCCTGTTCACACCCTGCGAGACTGTGTCTTGGTTGGTGAGGGGGCCGTGGTCACCCTGTGATCACCTTGGCTTCTGTCTCATGTCCCTTCATGGAACAGCCCTACTCCTGCTGGTCTCTGGCATGCTATGCTTCACTGGCCTTTTCTTGCTGCTCAGTCACAGCCGATGGTTGTGCTGGGAGGTACTGGGCAACTGGCACACACAGCAATATGTACCAAATCTGCAGCTGTGTGTCTGCTGAACTGTCCGGCACTTCCTCCAACTGCTACAGAAGTTGATGGAAATCAACTTCATCCTGAGCAGGATTGTATCATTCAAGCATCTCAAGGAGCAAAAAAACTTGTCAAGGTGTCTGGCTGTGCAGGTACGTGGACTAAGCTGATTGCCAGCATGTTTCCCAACCTCTCTTTCCAGGTCACATCTTTTTCCCATGTCCTGAGGGCATTGATTGCTTCTTGGGATGAGCTCAGACTTTTGTTTAGTGAATTTCCTGTTGTTGTGGAGACCAGAGCAGGGGTGATGCTCAGCTTCTTCAGTGTTCTTCCTATGGTGTTCTACCAGGCATTTGAGGCTGTTGCTGCAAGTCTGAACCTTGTTGATGTTGTTGAGAAGTATTTTATAGCCTGTGGTGATATTTGGAGCTCTTCAAGGCTTGATAGCTATAGTGCAGAGATCTTAGACTTGGGCAAACGGAACTCTTCAGCAAGATGCCTGTCTTGGTTTCCTCCAAAAACAGATGAGATGATATAAGGAGGAAACTTTTTACTCTATACTAGCTGTAAAAGTTTGGGAATGCTTGATTTCTCATGGGTACAGCTGGGACGTTTGTGATCTCCTCTGCTAGAATGGAAAACAAGACAGTTCCTGCCTACTTTTTTTTTTCCTCATGAATAATCTAAAAAAAAACAAAGTGTGGCAAGCAAGTGGGACAGCCATGCAGGGTGAGGTCTGTGGTGTGGGTGCTAAGGACCCGGCTGTGCTGTACTGAAAACTGGTGTTGTGTGCATGTTCCCTCATTCTGGCTGGCCCTAAATGGCTCTGCCCCCAAAGGCAGAGCCCGCCTGAACCTTGGTAACGCCCTGCTTACCTGCCAAGGTCCTGCTCACGTCTCATGGACAGGCCAATCCTACCTGAGCCTGCAGCTCCAGCAGCACAGCAATGGCTGGGCTTCACTTTCCAATGGTTGGAAATGACCAAACACTATCCAAAAGCAAACTTGTGTTTTGAAAGGGTTATATAGTAAAATCTCAGTAAAAATCAGTGAACTCTGAACTGAGTTGTGAGATTGTCCTTTCTAAAGGTTAACTAGAAGCAGGAGTGGAGAGGGGAGCAGTGTGCCCATCCTGTAGCATTAGAATCAAAACACACAAAAGATGGAGGGGAATTGGGCCATAATTAATTTACCAGGATGCTATAGCTCTCATTTCACTGTGCTACAGTAATAACTAAATGAAAATCCAGATTGTGCCTGAGCACATGAAGAAATAAACAGTTCCTGTGCTTTTTGTAGAGAAGAACGAATTTCACGTTGGTGTGACTCCCAATGGTTGCTCAGTTTACTTGGGAATGGTCGTTATCAGGACAGTGCATTCTTTAAAGATGAACTAAACTTGTTTTTGTTTTGAAATGACATACTTCTATCATCATCAACACCCTAAGCAAGACACTTCGTAAACTTTTCTTGTATTACAGTTTTGTAATGACGAAAACAGGCTAAAATAATGTATGAAATTTAGAAGGTCATGAGGTACTGCCCCTGACTTTCAGGGCTAAATTCTCTGGTTCCTCTGAAAGAATTGTTAACTTGATGCCAGAGAATTCTTGTGCCCCAAGCCGTGCCCCATCTGAGACATCACTTAAAAACTATGGCTCTCTAGGGATGAGAAGAAGTATCCTGCACACTTCTAGCACTGTTTATTATTATGAAAGCTAATGGAAAAATCAGACTGGGAAAAGATATTATGCAGATTCTGTGCTACTAGGGAATCAAGCAATTTTATAAAGAATTTTAATCCTTTCTGCTACAGATCTCCCATCCCTTTTCTTGTGCTTCACTGTGGCTCTTTCTGTAGGGGCAGCGGAATTTGTGTGAAAACCCAAGCAGGGCTTTGGTCATTTTTCGTGCTGGCCTGACTGGACAGGTACAGCAAGTGCTTACACAAGGCCGTTGATCCTGTAAAATCCTGTGTAGAGTATTTAATAGAAAGAATTTTATAAACAATATAATACAAAATCTACCTTTCTAACTTTTATGACTTTTTTGTTATAGAGGCCTGGGGTTTTTTTAACTATAAATGAAAACATTTCCTAGTGCACTTAAATGCTCCATCTTGCATTTGTTTCTGTCTGGGGCATATTCCCGTTATTCAGATTGCTTGCACTTACATGTGTGCATTCATCCCTATGACAGATGATCTTCCTTTGTGCAGCTGAAGTTTTTGGGGAACCAGACGGTCTCAGCAAACTCAACCAGGTAGGAATGGAAGAATTTGCACATTTCACTGCAACTCTCACATGTGAAGGGAGTAAATTCATTTAACCTTTTAAGAGAAAGCCTCAGGCTTTCTTCCATATATTCTTCTTAAATGGATCTTTTAACTTGCTGCTTCAGTGTATGCTTCAGAAACTAGGAAGGACTAGAAAATCATTTATTTATTTATTTATTTTTAAATTGTGGCAAGACTTTGAGAATCTTGTGACCCTCTTACCTCTTCCTCACAAATGACACATGAATCTGCAGCTTTTTGGAAAAGAAAACTGGCAGAAACAGGTATTTTCAGTGTAACTTGATTAGCAAGTGAGTTGCTGGATGTCTGGAGCACCAGCAAAGGATCTGTGTGCCAGTTTGTAGTCAATAATGTTTTGCAGGAATGTGTTCATGTATTCACAGACTACTTATGTACCTCTGGCATAGACCTTTTTTTTTTTTTTTTTTTTTTTAAACCAGCATATCTTGCAATCTATTTCATAACCACCCTTGTCGCCTATATGTGTTGCTTGCCAGATGTAATTAATGTACAGAGTTTTATAGGCAATGCATGAGCATATTCTCTATATATGTCCCAATTCTGGCCAAAGTTGCATATTACCCAGGCCTCACTATGAACTATATTTCTGTATGAAATCCTAGCATGCGTGTGTATATTGATGGTTGTTGGAAACTTATCTTTAAAGCTTTACTGCAAGACAGAATATCTTGAAACTTGGCATACTGTTTTTGGAGTGGGTGCAGTTCATTTAGCTAAATCTGGGTCTGTCTCCTGCTCTCTTTTTATAGTCCAGGTTCCCTAGGGTAGAGGGAAGTACCTAAATGTTAATCTGCCTGGCAAGTACTTGGCAACTAGAGCTTCCCCCCACAATGCAGTTTGTCTCTAATGCAGATAACGTCCATTCGGAATAACCTGACACTTTAGGCTAGAAAAGGGCAAAGAGTTTTGAAGTATAGTTTGGAGATTAGACTTGACCATTTGTAATGCACTTGTTCATTTCTAGACACTGTGAATACAATACTTTTTTAACACATCATGAGTTGAAAAGAGCATCTTATAACAATGTTAACTGTATGTTTTTCACCTTCTCTTGCATTTTTGTCCTTGCCCACTATTTGTTTAATGTGGCATTTTAGGATATTTGAGTCAATAAACAGGTTATGAAAACATTATGTACCCATGTAGCACACAAATATATATACATTTCGTTTTCAAGAAATTTATGTGCCTTATTTGAATCAACTAGATTGCTAGAGTTTGAGAAGTACTTTTATGGCTTTGTGTACGTTACAGGAATCTGGCATTGGAGCCAGTGTTTGCAATATGTGCATACCAAGGAGCACGTATCAGCAGAGCAGAGGTACCAGCGGTTGCTGCTGGCCGGTCCTGTAAATCTGCAATACTGCGGAGTCAGCACAGGCCCCACTCCAGCAGAAACCTAAACATCTGTTTAACTTTCGGCATGTGCTTAAGCTGCTTTGACATGAGCTGCTAAGTAAAGGGGGTGGGTTTGTTTCTAATCGTTATTCTGAGTGCTTTTCTTCACCAGGTTATGCTTAGGAAGCACTTTTCAAGCAGGATGGAGTTTGTCCCCTAGCTACAGCCTGCCTTTGCACAGCAGAGCAAGATGTAGGCATGCAGTCCCAAAATTTCTCCCTTCCTATTCTTTCTCTCCATATGCTAGCTTTGCACAGACAGGAACCTTGGGTGTCCCAGCCTGAAAGACAGCTGTAGTTTGTTCATCTAAGTCTCCAGTCTGGAGAATCAAGCGCTGGGGACTGCGGGGCTGCTGGCTGCGCACCTGCCCCAGTGTACAAATAGCCTACAAAATGCTCTGTGTTCTTTCACTTTTGAATGGTGTGGTGTATTCAGTAATACTTCATTGCATAGACTGGCCAGTATCCATGCAACTATCTGAGGGACTCTGGCTGTGAAAACTTGCAGTGGGCTTGCTCCTTTTACTCCTCCAAGCTATGAAAACAAATTGCTCTTCCTTTTGGATTTAATTCCATTCCCATTCCATTTTGTTGCTGCTCCTCCTGCATGTTTCTTTCTCATCTGTTTTCTTCTGCTTTTCGCCTGTCCGTACTTTTTCTGTACTCATGCTGATTATTAGCTGGAATAATCTATGTACATATATTCTACGTATTGTTCTATAACAATGTTCTGAATTAAAATCTCAGTTGTCCTAACTTGTATGATAAAAGGGTCAAACGGAACCTTTCAAGAATTACTGTGGCTGGAAATGCTTGGAGGAAATTACATTTTCCCCCTGACACTGGTGTGATAGCTGAAAAGCTACTGGCAAAATAGCACTGCTCTCTTGAAGCCTTTCAGTTGAGCTCTCTTGGAAGAGTTTTTAAAGATCCTTCCTGTGCTTAGGTCTGTTATAAATTTGATAAACTCATTTTGTGAAGGAGGTTGTAGACGTCCAAGGAAGGGGGTGGGAGGGAAATACCTTTTGCTTACTGCTACTAGGACAGTTTAATTCTGAACCAAGGGAAATAAGGCTTAACAACAAATGGTATGTTGCTGTCAACTATGTGAAGCAGTTCAAGAAAAAAGGTCACCCCAGTGTAGGGACACAGACCAACAGGAGGATCTCCCTCCATCTGAATGATGGGATGGTAATGACTCATTAGTTTGTCTGATGGGAGTCTGAATTTGTGTGGTATCTGATAGCATCCATCTTTCAGTTCTTTGTCTGTTGTGATGAGGAAAAAATCCTGTGCTGCTGTATCCAGCTCTGTTCCTCCTGATAAATAAGCTGCATATCTTTAAAAGCCATCTATTATCCTCTGTTTGTCAGTTTTATAAACTGGAAAAGATCAGTGGGCAGAGGGGGGTGGTTGCTGCTGGCGCTGTGTGCAGGGCTGGGCAGCCCTGGGGAGGCTTCAGGCTGTCCGGCCGAGTGGGGGGACACCCCACCGGGTACAGTACATCCCTGCTGCTGCCTCACACCTGCAGCTCCTGCCCCGAACCCCTGTGTGGCCCCAGGCGTGAGGGGACATCTGCCCAGCGCTGTGATGTTCTCTGGGACTGGACAGCTGCTGGAGCTGACGATTTAGACCAATGTGGACTGTTGAACAGTGATTTCTTCTGCCGGGCTGTAAGTGGTGCCCTGAAGAGCTGCTCTCCTGGTACCCACCACCTCAAGGGCCAGCACCTTGGCAGAGCTCCTCCTCTGCACCCGCAGCTCCCTTGTTCCATCATACCGACACTTTTTAAACGTTGACAGCTGCAGTGCTTTTGAGTCCACGAGTTGGCCCTGCTGCAAACACCCAAACTAGCAGATGTAGCTTAGCACCAAGTCCCCACTTCCCTCCACCCCTTCCTTAGCAGACTTGCAGAAAGCGCTGGGCATGGGGTGCCCACCATCCAGGCACATGCAGGCAGGAGAACGAGCACAGCCATCTAGAGCTGACCTCCCTCAGCCTCGGCACCCAGCAGCACTTTCTGAAACACGCATGCACACAGGAATGAGGCCGTGAAGCCGTGTTGGGGCTCTGCTGAGCAGAGTCATCCTGTTCTCTGACATGTGAGCGCTCCTCTCACTTCCACCATCAGTAATACTTGCAGGTGTGTTTCTTGTTGTGCTACCTGATATTTTCTTTTGCCCTCTTATTTAACGTAGTCCTAGTTCTTGCAGAAGCCTTTCTCATAATTTCCAGCAAAATCATGAGGAGAAATTATTTTCCAAACTCCAGTTTGTTAACCTGAAAGATAAAAAGTAAACCAGCTGGGATTAACCCAAGCGACATGAATTTGGCTGAATCACAGCACTGAATTTCTCTCCTGGATGTTTGGAGAGTTCTTTGAACATTGCAAATTAGCATGTCACTCAGGCTGATACTAGCAATAGGGAATGAGTGACTTTCATATTTGAAAGTTGTGTAGTAAATCTAATTTTCATGCCAAAGCTTAGCGTGTACTGAAACACTTCAAGCTGACATATAGATGCTGTAGCTACAATGTAAATGCGTGGAGAGTCTCAGCATTTCATGGCCCTGATATATAAATATTACAGGGTTAAAACCAGCAAGTTGTAAGCAGGATGGTATGGCTACCTCTTGTGAATAATTAGTACAACATAAACCAAAACACTGCCATCTCACAGACCATGATTATGGTCAGTCAGCACCTGACAAATAATTGATTTGGTAATTTTGATTTTTTTCCTCATATTTTACTGGGAGGCTGCAGACAGAGTGAAGCACATCCAGATTATACTCTCATCTCCACGGATCAGTGTGCGGCCCTGGGGGCGGTGTGAGAGCAGGAGCTGTGTGGTTCAGCAGCGATCAGCTCAAGTGGCACAGTGATGTCCTACCAAATTCATGAGGATCCAAAATGGCCAGAAGCAAGGGTTTGTTAATCAGTTTTGTGTGCTCTATGAAGTGTGTAGGTGGTGAATCTTCATGGGAATGTTTCAAGGAAAAGCCCTAGGCTAAGCCTCATTTTGTAAGCTCTGAAAGAAGGCCGTGGAATGCGGTTCTGGAGCACTGTTGGTCCAGTATATTTGTGTCCGTGTCCAAAATAATTTAACAGGGATTCTGCAGTCCTCATGTTGCTGGCTGTTCAGAGATTTACCATATCTAAGTCATATTAATCGAGTCACTGGTGTTTTAGCAAACAAAAAGCATAGCAATCAGGAGGTAACTGGAACCTCTCTCCTCTCCCAGAATGGGCTGCCTGTGAGTGAGAGTTCCAGAATACTGTGATTTTTACAAAGACAACTGGGGCAAACACCTATAGTTTCAAACTACACGCTGTTTTTCCATGAAGCAACTGTAATGACTGTGACTCAGGTTACAGAGCTAGTTGTAAGCAGACCTGCAATGGAAAACACATGGCAGAGGGTTCCTGTGAAGGATCCCAGCAGGTGATAACAGCTTGGCTGTGAGCTGCGTGCAGGACGATTCTGTGCTGTGGTGAATTGTCCATGGTAAACTACTCTAGTTTGGTCCATAACAACAAAAAGTACTAAAGGAATAAAAAGATCCCCGGTCTGAGCGTTGCAGCTCCCTGCAGTAAGTCAGCCAGCAGTCCCCTCGCTTCTGGGACGTGGAAGGAGCCCCACGAGTGGCCGAGGCAGCCCGTGGGAGTGCGATGGCAATCAGAAGGCAGGGTAGCTTTTTTTTGGAGTTTTGAAAGCAACTTTGAAACTAATTTTGTAGATTAATATGAATCTGGTTGAAGTAAAACACTGTTGTTTTGTTTGTTCTGTAGGAGCAAGAAAAAGACTCTCTGTACCATTTAATGTCCTCCACGTTCAGTGATAATATCTCTATCACTTCCTTCCATTTTAAGACAGACAGGTGTGTAGACACATAGTAGAAGCTTCAGAAGTTAGACTCCCTCTTTCATTTGAAATTGGTATTTGCAGATCAGGTAAGACAAGACTTTAGACAAGAAAAATGAAACAGTGCTGAGAACTCTACAATTTCTTACCTACACTTCCAAGTCCAAGTGGGGGGTTTTGATAAAGGAACAGATCTTTGAAACAAGCCAATGGACAGTAGAACAGAGGTGGCACTTGAGAGAGGACTCAGGACACTTGGAGAGGGAAATAATTACCGGTTTGCCTCTAAAGCACTGTAACATTCAAAGCAGCAAAAGAATCATCAAAGACAAATACCTTATAGAAACAGAGAGTGCAGGAATCAGCTGGTAGGAATTTTTGGGAGAGGTAGTGAGAAAAAACAGGAATAGAAGGTATGAGAGAGATTTTATCCATGAGCCACCTCCTGCTGGACATGATTTGTGGCATTTGTTAAACCAAATGATATAACTTTTTATTATGAAAAGTTAGTTTTATTCACATATTCCAATTTTTACGCTACATTCCTACCCCTTCAAATTTAGAAGTAAAACGAATTATGCATTATGTGTTACAAGCAGTTTGTTTATGCTGTATAAAAGAAACGGGTCAAATGGATACCTTAGGTAAAATGCTTCTTAGCACTAGTATTTTTGAAACAAAGGTGTAATTAGGGTTTAGATTAAAGTCTGACTGTTCTGAAAACCATGGAAGAACTTTATGCAAGAAAGCAAATAACACGTAACAAAACCACCCTCTTCCCTGCCATATCCCCACAGGAGGATTTAAATCTTTCCAGAAATTGAATAAACAATACTCCGGGGATACTCAGGAATGCTTATAGTGGTTAGTTTTTAACAGGATACAATAAAGCATTGTATAGGGATAGGATTCTTGCAGAGTTAAAGGACATGAAAGTAAAAAGGGCTGAATCAGGGGGAGGCAGAATTAAGTATACAACAAGCACATTTAAACCCCTTGGTTATGCTGTACCTTCCCGATGCAAAACACCCAATTTACTGGACCCTCACCCCGGTGGTACCAGAAATTCTTTGTTACCAGAGCAACAAAACTCTATATGCTAGCTGTGGTAAGCCTATGATCAAAGAGACTATCCAATTTCCACCCCCTGCGTGCAGGCTGCCAATTTCAATATTTACTACCCCTTGAACTGGCCAGCCAGGAACGCAGCAGCAGAAAGAAGCATGCACCACGGACGTACTGCCACTGGCCTGGTACATGCTCTGTTTTCCGGAATAGGTACAAGTGAATTGAATGTGCCGTGGCTACGTTAGTAGAAAAAAAATCACAATGTGCTTTAAAAAAACAACAATAAACAAACAAAAAACACACTCCCCCAAAAAAAAAACCCCACACAAACAAACATAAAAACAAAACACCAAACCCCAACATTTACAATTATGCTGCAGTCAGCATATTGCTTGAATAATGCCTCAGATTTGTCCTTGCTATAAGCCTACCAATTGAGATATATTGTTTCATTATAGATTAGAAGTCCATGAAGCCATTAAGTACTAATTTCCTCTAAAATGCTGTTGTTCTCTTAAGTGCCTCTATCATTAGCCATTTTCTCCCCATAGCCAGACTGTCTTTGAAATGCGGTGACAAATTGAGTTAATGGGAGAAAACTGTTTCTTCTATTTTTACTTCTGTTGTCTTTCGTGCTCTTCCTTCAGGAGGTAGGAGAACTTCAGGTGTGCCCTGCTAAATGCAAACACTTTCTTTCACAAGTCAGCTAGTTCAGAAGAGACACATACCTCTTCATCACCGACAAATATTTGAGACAAGCTTTTTTCTTCGTATTTTGCTGATTAGTAGAATGTAATAGTCAGAAATATGCTAGAAAAAATCATCATCTTTGTAAAGGGAATATTTTTTTTTCTTGTCAGTCATATCAGAAATAAGATGTTTGGCTGTAGCCAGAACAGATTGCAAAGCCCACTGTGAGTTTGATGTGCTTGAACCCTGCAAACCCACTGATTGCTAGAGCACCCATGTCAGAGGTGCCCTGGAGTGAAAATCTTCTTCATATTCTACCTTAAGGTCCAGCACAGCTCCCAGCCAGAGAAACCTGGCTGGAAATTGGGCGGTTATGGAAACACTTTAAGATCCTATCACAACTGGTGGCCTCAAGAGGCCACTCAAGGGCCTGGGGTCCTTTTGCACCTGCACAGAAACTCTTGGCTGCATGTTGGCTCCACATTGCTTTTACTTGCTGGAGAGCAGAGAACATGTAAACTCTACATACGGCAAATACATAAAATAAGGAGGATACTGCATATTCTTAGACAGAATATTGATGTCCAACTTATTTTTTTAATCCATGTTGTATTTTGCTTTAAACACACACTTCATGAAGTCCAATCTCAATAGTATCATAATAGGACTACAAACTCAATACAATTTAATTTATCCCTTATTAACAGTATTACCCAGAAAAACTTGGTGGTTGTTTTGTAGGTGTTTCTTAAGGCACTCCTAATAAGATGCCCTTCTGTTTCCTAATTATCATTTACAACTAGAAAAAATATCATCAATTTAATACATGCTACAACTCCCTTACCTAGCCTGGCTTAGCACTGAGAATAAGCTACTCTTCCCCATGCTACATACACAGATGTGTTCAGATTTGCTCCCAGCTTTCTGCTCTCAGGATTCAAGCTATCAGTTTCTCTTCATCTTTCTAAGTCCATGCTGCTTTTTGCTGCCGTTTTAGGTTTCTTTCCAATTTATTAACATCTTTGTCATAGCACTGTGTCCAGAACCCAACAGTAATCCAGCTGAGGGCCAATGACCACTGGACATGTGTTGCAGCAATGTCATTGCTGTGCGGAGTTTCTTCTAATTGCAGCTCTCGTGGCAGGAGATTCACATTCAGTTTATAAACAGCTCAAATCATGTAATTAAACTTTAAAGGAATCATGGTACTTGGCTCTTACCTATGGGTTTGAGAGAATCTTAGAACCGCAGGTGAGGGAGGCAGAAAACTCAGTGGGAACCACTGCCCACCTCTAGTGTTTTCTTGCTGTTTTCCTTAATATTTCAACACCCCCCTTGAATTTAACATTTTACTTCTGGCTTTCAGTCTTTTTCAGAGTGCTACAAGAAGTACTTCGTAAGCATAGGCTTGTTCAAACACATTTTTCTTTTCATTTTATCCTTCCTCTGAACAAAAAAAACCCAACCAAACCTCTCTAGGTTTTAAATAAATAGCTGTTAGAGGAAGAAGTAAAGACGTGTCCTTCTAGCTTGCTATGGAATATACTGAGCTTAGAATTACTCCTCACAGAATTTTATTGACCCTTAATGTTTTGGTAAAAACACCATTAACAATGACTTTCCCTTTTTGGCTCTTCAACTTCTGCAGCGGTGAATTGTTGTGGTGCCTGCTGCAAGGAGCTGCTCGGTGCTGTGGTTAGCAGGAAAGCTTGAGAAGCTGAAGTCTTTTAGAAAGTTCATAATAGATAGTTGACACATTTTTGCTTGTTGTCAGCTAGTGCTCTCGTAAGACCAGAGACAGCAGGAGTGAAGTAGGAGGAAACAATACATCTGCAGACACTGGCAGACGGCATTGCTTGCCAAATTTGGCCACAGTTCCTTTAGATAAATAATTTCTCAGTGACGTGCTGTGTTGAAATTATATAAACAGCAAAAATTACTAAGACCTGGGCCCCAGGGTCTTGTGGGTTTCAAGACTTTCTGCAATCAATATTCTGACATCTGCAAATATTTTTCTCTAACAGCTGATGCCAGGAACAGAACAGCATTACCATCACTTTCTATATATTCAAGATTTTGAAGATATTGAAGTAATGTCCCTTCAGCCCCCTCTCTGGTCAGGACTTTTGCACTATCACAACCGCCGGCTCATACGAGAACACTTACACAAAAGTTACCAAAGCAGCAGTCTGTTCTCAGAAGGGCTTGTAGCCTTCTATAGCAACAACTCCATCAGCATTTCAAGAAATGTACATGGAAAAAACACTGTATTAAGTTTCAGTCTCCAGAATTACCACAGGGTTTAGAGTAACTTCTGCTGAACATAACGTAACTTACTTTGCAAATGGAATGTACAGGGTTAGAGGTTATTAAGGTTGTTTTTCATACTTAGAACCAACTGATTGTCTGATCCTAACTTCCTTGATAATAAAGATACTTCCACTATGACAGTCAGATACACTAGAGCTACCTGAAAAATGTTTCATATCACTGAGGAATTTATGCAGGAAACAAATGTGCATAATTCTTCCTGAACAGTAACATCGCACAGGAAAACCTCACCTGTCTAGAGATGCTTCTATAAAAGTCAGTCAATCTTCTGAAGAATAAATCCTTTATTTAACAGATATTCTTTAAAAAAAATCAATTTCCATAACACATATCAAACCTATGCATGTCACACAAGACATTCTGAAGGCAGTAGTTGTTGAATATTGACAGTTGCTCAGGGCACTGAGGAAACACAGGCTATGCAAAATGAGTAACTGCATTTATTTATTACTATTGCCTAGTAGGAAAGACCAGACAGGAATAAAAATGTACTTTTAAAACATTTATGCTTTTCTTTTGGTGATATCACCTCCAGCAACTGGCCCCTGCTCCAGCAACACTTCCAAAGTAATATTGGTCTCTCAAAATAGTCTGAACAAAATTAACACACTTTGTTCTGTTTTCAGTCCCTCATGTACTAATAAGGAACTAAGCGGAAAGATGCGAGTACGGAAAAAAGTCTCTCAAGCGCTTTATTATTTCGGTCATACCTTAAGGTAATTTGTATATTTTAAGGGAGTATCTCAAGAATAAAGCATAGAGCTTGTGAAACTTGTTTCCTTTGTACCTTTTGATCAGTTAACTTCCTCAGAGAACAGGTATGCACAGCAATAACCTCTCCGAACTGTCTTAGGATAAGACCACGTTAGTGATGTTTACATAACTTTTACATCTACAAGTATTTCTTAAAGTAAACTTACATATGCAGTCCAACTGTACAGACAAAATTTCAGTAGTTCAGTGTGATGGTATTTCAATGAGTGTAAATGTTGAGGGCAACCAGGTAAAACTACCTCAGTATCTCATTTCCACATAAAATATATAAAAGCAATCACAGAATATGGTATCTTCTCAGAGTCTCATGTCTTTAAAAAAAGGATGCAGCAAAGCCTCTTTTGCAGTTATCCTTGTTGCAGGGTTTAAGTCTAGTAGCTTATCAAGCAGGTCATATGCTTCATCAGGAACCTGATCCCATCCTTTCATGTCTGTTGCCTTCATTTCCAAAGCACCGTCACCTTCCTGAAGGCTCTTTAGGTGTTGAATTTGTTTTCTGAGTGTCTCAGGAGCACACGGTTTGTCTGCTGCAACTGGCAAAGCTGAGTCATTTACAGACTTGCTGGGCACTTCACCCTGGGGTCTCCTGCAGCTGCTGTTGGTTCCTCTCAGCTTCTCACAGAGGGTTCTTAAGTTTTGTGCTGGGACAACTTGGGTACACAGAACCGATTTACCTAGGAAAAACATTTACACTAAGTGACATCTCATTATACATCGTATGCAACTGTAACGTCTAAGTTTGATTCAGAGAAACTTCATGTCTTGAAGTGTAACCAGCATTAAACAAACAAAAACCACCCCAAACCAACATCAACCTATCAAAAACCCAATCCGCCCCCCATCGCTCTTCCAAATGAGCCAAGTTTTAGAGCAACAGCCCCAGCAAGACGGAAGGATAATAGTCTCAGTTCTGCTCAAAACAAAGCTGTTTGGGTTTGTGAAGTTATGTAGTGACACGTTGTCACCCACCCCACACACCATCTTTTTGCGCTTCAATGTCATTTTAACAAAACTGAAGAAAACTAGATACCCTGATTTTTTCACCTCTGTTTGGAGAATGAAAATCAATGCTGTCGGTTGCACTTCCAGGTAGCAAGTGCTGCAGCATTTGGCTTGCAAACAATTAGGGGAATGATTATTTTAGGTTTTTTGTGTGTTTTGTGTTGGTTTTGTTTTTTAAAACTGGCCATCTGTTGGGTTTTGGTTTTGTTTTTTTGTACTAGCCTGTCCTGAGGTGGGGGGAAGCACGGTTTACATCATCTAAATATTAAGTCATGCTGACTTAAGCCTCCAAGGCAATTTTGCAGGAATAGAAACATTGCCTCAAGAATTCTAATCAAATGCCAGTAGAAAACATTTAGTTGGCATATTTTCACCTCAAGTGGTCCTAACTTAGTGAAAGGCAGTAGACAGGTTGGGAAACCTATGGCATGAAGTACCCCATATACAAATTATAGAATATAGAAAGATATAAAACTTGCCTAAAACTCTGTATATATAACTAGTACTTTTATTATTTTACATGCAAAAAGTGTGATTTAGCTCTAAAATGACTCCCAAACCTAAAAATATATTTTTATATATATACACATGTATAAAAAAAAAAAAATCACAGATTGTAAGTAACTGCATTAAATAGCAGACCAAGCATACATTTTCCCCTTTTCCCCATAATTAAGGTTTGCATACCAAAAGTTTTGGCAGCCTGAATGGTTTCTCTGGATCCACGAACTGTCATGATTTGTGCCAAAGCAGTTAAATCATCACTTGCTTTGTAAAACGGATACCGTCCACTGAGCAGAGAGAGGAATACAATTCCTGCAGACCACATGTCAATTGCTGCAATCAAAAGCAAATTTAGTAATAACTAAACTCACGATTTCATCACAAACAAAATCACAACTTTCCTTAAAAAGAAATTATGACCTGAAAGGTTTCTATCAGAAATATTAATGTTCTGGATTACTTACTTATTTGGGTCACGCAGATAACACTTCCGTGAACAGTGGAAATGACTATGATTAGATTGAAGAATAATTTCCTGCTTTGATGCAGAGGGAGTGTTTAAGGTTTTCCACAGAATTTTGTTATGAGTAATTCTATTAACCTCCAACGTTGTTTTGGTACATTTTATGTTTAGGAAGTTGTTTTACCCAGGGAGTTGAGAGGGGGTGAAAAACTGGCTAGTTTTCATATTTATTTCAGTTTACCTCATGTGAAAAAACCTTATATAAATATCATAAATAAAAATAATTAACAAATTAATGGGAATCTGATTTCTTACTGGGACCAAGGCTGCCACAGTTAGGCAGTACTAAAAAATTTCTCTTGCTGTGAGCTTTGTTCCTCTCCAGTTCAAAATCACTTGACAAGATAGCCAGTTTAAGAACAGTAATAGAAGTTATTCATCTCTTTCACTGTGTTATGAAGAGTACAGAGAGTACTCTGGGGATAGATGCCAAAGTATGATGGAAACTTTAATACTGAAAATTATGAGAATACCTGTCTGCCACAATTTTTTGGCTCACTAAGGTCCACATTTTGAGAGATGGCAAGGAAAGTGAAGGATAAAGTTTGGTGGATTCTCAGGCTCTAAAGAGAACAATTAACAGCTGGGAAATAAAGCCATAGTTATTCTACTTGTTTTCAAAAAATAGGTAGTAAAATAGGCAATAATTAATTTGGACATTTTATTTGGAAACACTATTAGCACAGGACTTTGGAAAAAAAAGCATTAAGTTGACATCAGTTGTAAAACCAGATTTTAAGTCTTTTATTAAAAAAAAAAAATTCCAAGTTAATAATTTGGTACAATTTACAGTGGAAAAGTCTTCTATCTTCTTCATAGTTCCTGTAAAAAGCTTTAGTATTACTGTATCTCTGTTGAAAAAATCACACTATCTTCTTTGAGGTGTGCATCACCCCAAGTACGTGATTGGGAAAGCTGGAGTCATGAAGGTCAAGACCTTTAAAGATGTTTAATTACTTAACTCTTGCTGATATTAATAGACATTATATATCTGAATGGCTAGTAAATAGTAAATCCTGGCCCTACAATTCTGGTAGAGCTGGGATCATCAGCACAGTGCAAGATACCGTGCAAGGGCATCAAAATCACGACTCGTCTCGCTGCTTGTGCCCAGTGTTATCCAACCAGTAAGGCTGAATGAGGAAAGGGGAGCAGAGGGACAGTCCAAGCTGAACTGTAACTGGATCTGCATAACATCAGCTTGGGAGTTTCAGTTGTGTTCCCCGTGCAGTGAACCTGGGTCAGATGCACTGAGGTAGCTATGGATGGAGTCAGCTGGATCCAGCTGGTAAGTTGGGCTCAGCACAGAGACTAGAACTAGTACTACGATTGGCAGGAATACAAGGAGGTGACTACAGCAGTCCCAGATGGAGGTGGACAAGAATATTTGTTAGTTCAAATACAACATAATCTCATAAATCTTAGTATTTGTCTATCCTGTTCTAATTAAGGCCTCTGTTGAGCTACTACAGGAGCTCAGCACCACTGACTCAATAGTTGCAGGGCTGTCTGTGCCACACCCAAGGCTTTCCAGATTTACCCATATTTTCTGTAGTCCTGCTCTCCATTACCCTAGAGAACAGAAAACTGTCTGAAAGCATATTTAAAACTAGCACATGTCCAAGATTTCCTAGGTATGTCTTCTTTCTGCCTACATTCTGTCTAGACAGTTTCAGAGATTGTCTGAACTTGTCCTGGATTTCTGGATGTCTCCTAGCCCATAAAGCTGGCTGTTACAGCACAGGAACTTCAAACAGGCTGCCCTGCCTCTCGACACCCCATGCACACCCACAGCACAGATGTTGTTGCAAATCACATTAAGCTAACAAAAGCTCAAATGTATTGTTAAGTCTATCCTGAGTGTGCATGCACACCTGAAGTACTGAAAATTGACAATATCAAAAAGGTATTCAGCGAAAAAGTGGCTAAAGCTGTTATTTTAAACCAAAATTTTGAGGACATTTGTATTTATGCTCCTTTTTCATAAGTCAAAAGTCCTGGTCACACACCAAATTTTTATCAGGTAACTGCTTTTATTGGTCCCAGAATACTGAAACTTATTAACTTGGTAGCTTTTAAGCTTGAGAAATTAAAGATTTAGTAAGAAAAAATTATGACATTTACAGACCAGCCATTTAAAGGACTAGGAAAAGGAAATAATCTGATTACAAATATTAACCAATGCTCTGTAAAACACATTTGCAATTATACCTCTAACTATGCCTGCTATGATAGCAAACTATATGTGACAATCTAACTAGAAAAGTCTAAAGTATGTCCTCTCCCCAAGATTTATTCAAGATTTTACTTGAATAAATAAGCCAAGAAACTTGGTAAAAATTATAGTCTTATTTTCTTTTAAAACATATTGTGTTCAAATCCTGCATATAGCATTACTCCTCAAATGTATAAAGACATATTCAAGTTTCAAACACAGAAAAATATTCCTAACTTGTTCTTACTTTGGATGATAAACTTTTAATTAAAATCAGGAAATGCCTGATAAGTGTTAGAAGGGATAATAAAATGTATTTCAAATGTAAACATACCCCCTCCCATAAAAAAGACAACATAACCAGCATAAATGAGAGGGATCAAAAGGTGGAAAAAAAAGCATGAGTTTCAGTGTGTTGTGCAGTACCTGTGGTCTGAGTGGGACACTTTGTTAACACTTCTGGTGCTCTGAATCCAGGTGTTCCTGCTCTGGGAGCAACTTGCTGACACCTTGTAACAAGAGACAAACATGTTTAGAATA
This sequence comes from Patagioenas fasciata, assembly GCF_037038585.1. Lineage (NCBI taxonomy): Eukaryota > Metazoa > Chordata > Aves > Columbiformes > Columbidae > Patagioenas > Patagioenas fasciata. The sequence goes on from NC_092525.1 coordinate 32,311,335, forward strand.
TAAAGTTGATAAATAAGTTCTAACTATAATAATGCTTAATATTATTTTTAGAATATAAATGTGTAAGATGTGTAAACAGCCTAACTCAACTTTATTCAAGTTTGAAGCAGCTTATAATTATCTAGTATGAAATAATTGTGTTGCATACGGCAATAGCCTTATTATATTATCTAATATTATCTAGCATAAGGTAATACCACAGAACTATTAATTGCACACTTCACTCACAATGACTTTTTAAAATTTCATTCAACAGCAGCATCATTTTGGCTAAAGGCTTGTTTGCACAGGAAACTTTAAAGTTGAGACTAATTAACCAAAGGCAAAAAAAGTGCACTAGATTCTTGAATGCGGATGTTCTGGCTTTGCATCAGTCCACAGCAAGCTACAGTTCACTACTTCTGAGTGTTGACAAGAATTTACTTTGTTAGATTAACTAAAAGGTATGAGATTTTAAAAAACTTTCCAGAGGTTATTTATATGACTGAAAGTGCTGTCCTTCTATGGGCCACTTCTCTTCTGAGTCTGGCAAAATCCTCATTGAATATTTCTGAAACGAAGTTGGTATCACCAGTCTGGGAAGAGAGGGACCCCACAGTTTCATGACTGTGCTTGGTAAGCAGAATTCTCTGCATTAATCTGTATTCCTTAATGTGTGGATAAAAAGCAATAGCAGATCATAACCAAAGCTAACTGCAGAGGGATGGAGCCAAACTGAGTTATTAAGATTCTCTGTCTGTTATTAAAACTTAAACATTATTTTTTAAAGGAACAAATACAAACAGTCATGTTTCCTTTTTATTCTACATTTCATGATTTCCAGAATCCAAACCGTGGCATGATTTAGACCTCTCAGGTAACTACTAATGACAGATTGATGTATTGTCTTCTCTAAGTGTTGTAATTAACTCAAGAGATTTTCTACAACACATGTAGGTGGATAATTAAAAGAAAATAATTACCAGCAAATCTCTTTTGCTGCAGATATCAGTGAACCAGTTAGTCCATGAATTCCATGAACTATTCTTGTTTAAAAAGAGCATACTCAGTGTTTTAGGGGTTGCACAGATCAAATGCTATCTTTTACCTACTAAATCAGCTGTCCAGTAAATCTAAGTTTCTGACTTTGCTTGACAGCACAGCAGACAATTTTACAACCTTATCAAAGCAAATTACCTTGAAAGGCAAACACTGCAAACTCTGTCCGTTGCGTAACAGTCACAGGTCAGGTTTGAGGGACAACCACTGGCAGCTTTCCTGGCTGCCCCGTTGCTCAGTGTTTTGGTAGAAACAATCTTCTTCTTTGTTATTAACTTCCTAGATGAAACGTCTATCATCTTGGATTGTTTTATGAGCTGCAATGTAGATATTTTAGAGAAGGTGACATATTTGAGAAGGTTCCTTTTATATACAGATAGGAAGACTGAACAGGTACACACGAGCAAGAAGCTGCAATTCTAGAACAGAAGGGAGCAAACCTTTTTAACAATATCAGAACATCTATAAAAGACAACACTGGAGCTTTCTAATATCCTGATTTCCTCCCTTCTGAAAACATTTTTCAGTGCTTACTAAAAAACAACATACATGAGATATTCTGAAGCTACAAGACAGATATTTCTAAAGTTACTATATTACTTCAAAGAATTTGTTTGGTTCAACATGAGAGTAAAACCAATAGTATATGAAATTCCACAGCAACACACAAGCACAAACTCTAATTCTACAACAAGATAATCACTGTTGGCCAAATCCTTTAATTTGGTTCATATTTAATACTAATCACAAAAAGTACAGGAGAATATTTATTACAGGTTTTCTCTTCGGCTTCAACTGCCAAATAAAAAAATGAAGTTTCACAAGCTAAGTCTGCCTTAGTTGCACAGCGTACAAACAAGATCAGCTAGGGAGACAGCTACAGAACTAGCTCTTTACGTTTCAAAAGGGACTGAATCAAAAAGGAAAAATTCTTCAGGACTTTCAAAGACTCAAAGACTCAAAAACTTTTAGTTTCACAGCCTCCTGGAGTGGCGTTCAGTCTTACAGAACAACCAGGTCTCTAATTTTTCAAATCTGTAACAGATTGCTCTTACTGATGAGTCATGCTTCTTACTTTTGTATTCGAGTTCTCCTGGTATGTGGAACTATAGACATTGAAATTCCTCTCTCCGAAGACAGAGCGCTGGACAGAAGGGTGCACAGAATCCTCCTGCAATACCAACACAAAGGACAGTAAGGATCCTGTCCAACAGAGTCAGCTGGACACTGACAGTTCAGAAAACTGTGAAGTGACATTAAACAAGAACAGCTGCACGGTAAGTCATTTTCAGGCATCACTTTACTGCAGATGAAGAAAACGTGGTCTAGGCAGAACAGCAAGCATGCTTACAAAACTAATCACACCTCAGAAGTGCCCGGAGACAATGCGAATGTCACTGTGCTGCATCTGTTACGCAGCGCAGTAACGAACAGAAATGCATTAACGGTTGGCTCAGGGAGGAGTCCCACCGCACACACTGCTGCCCGCAGGTAACCTGGGCTCTGCACAGCCCTGGGCGCTGCTGTACCCAACGGGTATGGGGTGATCCCCGCGGGGCTCCCAACGCGGCCCTGACCCGGAGCGCTGGGACCCCCGGCCCGCCGCGGGGCGCTGCCTCTGCGCCGGTATCGCACCGCCCCCTGCTGGACGGTGAGGTGCAGCAAACACGCGACAACGGTAACGAAAACCACGCAGAACCTTTCCTGCTCTTCCTGGTCTCGTCGGAACTTTGGACAGTGAGCTGGGCCTTTTCTCCGCTGCTTTGGAGGCCGACTGCTGAGCTGCCTGTTTCGGTGCCGCGACACTGACAGAAACCCCACTGGCCGAGGCTGTGCTGGGATTATTCTGCGAATAACTTCCCTGCTGCTCTTCAGAGTGAGCAGTTTTGAGAAGCTCAATTTTCGTATCAGGGGTTCCTTGTGCCAAGCCAAAATCTACTAAGGCATACCTGAAAGACACAAATTTAGAATCAGGAATCGCAAAGCATACACCAATAATAAAGTTTACTATTTACTGCTTGTTTACTTATCCTTCTCTCACACTTTACTCAATATGTTGCTTATCTGTGCTGTTGCCAGCATCACAGTCCTGTTTTCCTCCTTTTCCTCCTCTTGTCCTATCTTACCTAGACCTTCTTAATTCCTTGTTCCTTGTCTTCTCAAGTGTGTACTTTGTCCAATGGTGTTAAAAAAATATTCCCAGCAGCTCCTTTCTGGGGTTCCTCTAGTCCTACAGCCCTGAACCACCAGCCAACAGACTTGACCCTTGCAGGATTCCCATGGGCAGAGGCACAATTGCAGCAGTGAAGACAGACAAGGCTAACAATGCTGAAGCCTTGCCAGACTTCAAACAATACATGAGAATTTATTTCAGTCTTCAAACAGGTAAGACTGCATTAGCTCACAGTTCAGATCTGTCTTTAAAAGAATTGCTTATCTGTCTTTAAAATAATTACTTTCTGCTGCAACCAGTACAGAGACAATCCAGCTGTCTCTGGGTCTCAGACAAACTCAACTCCACAGCCTCCACACCCAAAGCAGAGACTAAGGCTCAAAGAAATGCTGGAAGAGCAAACCGACAGTACAATTTGATTTGACAGATTAAAACCAAACAAACAATACTACCAAAAACAACAACAAAAAAAACCAACAAACAGCAAAAAAACCACACCACCAGTATTTCTCAAATTTTTAAGATTGTGGATTAGCAAAACATAAACCTCCCCTATAAACTTTGACTACATAGAATCATTTAGGTTGGAAAAGACCTTTAAGATCATACAGTCCAACCGGAAACCTTCCCTTCTCAAACCCCTAAACACAGAAAGAGAAGTTTTACAAATAAAAAAGCCTTTTTAGCTTTACTACTTAAGCACGTGTTATGCAGCTGGAAGGACAAAAGCCAGAAAAGCCCAATGGACTGTTCTGCCAAGGCACATGTCCCCAGATAAGATGACATTATGGTCACCTGGTCAGACTTACTCTTTTAGCCGCCTGTTGTAGAGAAAGTTACTGGGCTTGACGTCACGGTGAACAATACCGAAGTGATGAATGCGCCTCAGTGCTTTAAACAGATTAAACATGTATTCCCTCACTTCTTCGAAGGAAAGAGAATTCAAAATGTCCTGAAAGATTATTTGGATACTGTAATTATGTAACTGCTTTAATTAAAAAGTTTTACTACACATAAATTGTCTGGGACTTACCAAGAAGGATTCATGTTCCAGATACGGCATAACGATAACCACATGATCATTTTTCCTAAAGCAATATTTAACTCCCATAACGTTATCTTGTCCCCTGGAAGGAAAGTAATGTCACTGAATAAAGACCAGAAGATGGATGTTTCTTTTCCTTTATTTCTTAAAAAATTCAATCAGGCTTTCTTTTATAATCTAATTCATATTTTGATAGCAGTCAGTAGCTATTGCTGTTGCTTGTCATTGCTATGTTCCATCTGAATTCTGTAATCTGCAATGAGGGCTCCACAGATTATTTGTAGCGCCATGGTTTGTAGCTGTGCGGCAATTAAATGTAGGAATGAATCTTCATGATACCAACTGTTTTAACAACGTGCTATTCAGCACATTCTAGCAACAAGTATTCATTCCTAAAACCATGTTTTATGATGAAGAGATTATTTTTTCCAAGCATTTCAGAACTGGAATTTTTGTTGTCACAGAGATGCATCACAGAACTTCTCAGATGGAAAATACAGCACCATCCACAAACTGAGACTAGCAGAAACAGGCATCTGTTACAGGTAAGACACTCCATTTCTTATTTGCTCTTGATAAAAAGAATGGACATTTCTGCAGTTAAAAAAAAAGCAAGTGAAGTGCCAGAACTTCAAATAAATAAGCACAGAACAGCAAGACAACGTGCAGCAGCTTAGTCACGACAATCATGGTTTTTTGGTTATGTACCCTGCTACTGTGAGGCACTGAAGTTCAGCAGCAATGCGCAGAGGGTGGCTGGTTGGAATCAAGTGTTTCAGAGCCATTTTTTCCTCGTGTCCTGTTTGTAGTTGTGCTGTGGCCAAGTAAACAGAACTAAAAGTACCTGCAAAGAAGGGAGAACAACACTGGCTTCAGCATTTTTAATTAAGTCAATTCAGATTTTTACAGGAGTGATCTACCTGCTCACAGTCCTGCAGTATACTTGATACTACATCAAAAGCAGATTCTAGGAGATAAAATCGCAGTTCCTTTTTTCTACTACTGAATTCGGTGATCTTGTATACAAGTTTTTTATGTCAGTAAAAATGCAAATGTAACACTGTCTAGCTTACCTGGGACACAGAACTCTTTGAATGTAAATTTCCTATCTTTGATTTGCTTTCTTGTTTTGGTAGCTTGCTTTCATCTGACATCTAACTCTTCCCTCCCTGCGATGTAAGTGGGCTATATAATGCTAATCTGGAAAGCACTGCCTTTACTATTCAAAGCTCTTCTGAAATTGCTACATTTTCCTTAATTCTGTTCCCTTATCTGTAAAGTAAGACTTCCCACATGATGTGTAACTTTACTATTTGTTTGCCCAGAGCATTACTGCATAGTCAGAATGTGATACTCATTGAGAAAGAAGCGTATTCAGACTGTCTGATACTTACCCACCGATTTAATTAAGGGTCTCCAAATATACCTCTTAGGAGGTTAATTTATCCTAATGATCTGAGATATTGGAACATACAAACTGAACCACTGTTCCATATGAACAAACAGTACAAATTACTTTTGATGACATTTTAAGTATTATGTTTGCATCATGCTAGTTCAACAGTCTCTAAGTGTGTACATACATCAAAATGCCAGCAAAAATTCTAAATACTTGTTGCAGTAAAAAAAATAAAAATCTAGAGTCCCACACATTCAGTAGAATTGATAACAGCAACAAGGGTTACCAAGTTGACCTAAGACATTATTTTTGGTGATGAGAACTTCTAAAATGAAAGTGACTCCAGCGCAGAATCCTAAGTTGAAGCTTGTTGTCTCATAATGCTGCAGAACTGCAAGTGGTATTTTTTTGAAACCATTGTTTGCTCCCAATAGCAAAATCAGAGTACTAGGTCATAAACAGAGATTTTGTTTAATTATACTATCTTTTTTATGATAGGCAGAACTCCTTTTATTTTTTTGTTTGGAAATTTTGTATTGCTGTGGTGAATGGAGCTGGGTTTGGTTTGGTTTTGTTTTTTTGGGGTAAGGAGGGAGAATGTGGTCTGAGACAAAACCTTTTAGCCAACCAGCCTGCTATCGCAGGTATTCCATCACAAAACCCATAAAACAATCCAGCTTCTCATCAACATCTTGGTTTAAAAGTGTGGACTATCACAAAGCATTTTAGATATCAAATGAGTGAAGTTCCAAACAGTGCTGAAATCCCACACTTGGAAGTATCTAGAAATCTGTTTATAGTCATGCCTACTGTTTATCGAAGGTATCTGCAATAATATCTGTTGAAGGCAAGGTATACACAAATGTCCTAAAATCTGATACTGTGTGTCTTAAAAAAAAAGTGTGTTGTTTTTTTTAACTGAAGGGCTATAATCTTTCAGTCTCCTCCTCCAGTTCTGCCCACAGGGTTTCAGTGGAAACAAAGCCAAGCTAAGGAGCAGCAGTTAGGTACATCAAAACACAGCTGCATATAAATAGATTTCTCATGTAAAAGAGAAAAATAATAGAATGTCAAGACTTATTTACTCAGATCTACCTCACAAAATTTTAGTTGTTGAAACTGGAATGCTGGTTTTTTGAAAGGCTTTAATATACGAGATTTTCAAGAAAATATCTTGAAAATGACCGTAATTAGCACAGCTCTATGCTCAGCAACATATCAGAATTCCTACAGAGACCAAGAAGTAAATTAAAAAGGCATTTGGCTTAAATTGCATTTATATGTTTTAAGTTAGAAATACAAAAAGCAATCTAAGTCTAAGCAGGCAAAAATAAAACATTTACCTTCTCCAATTTTTTCCTTAATTTTGAACACATTTACAAGCTGTGGCACTGCTTCATAAAGTTTTTCAATATCTTTTTTTATTCCTGCTGTGGAAAGAATGGGGAAAGTAAGTTAGGCATCTTATAGCTTGATTCAGTATTTGATCTATGTTTGCGATCACAAATCACATTTCAGTTCATAGGACTGTGAATTCACAGAAACAGAGGACAAAAACCAGCTGGCAGGTGTCTACCCCTGCTGCCATTACCCTCTGCTTACTTGCTATTGTTGTTGTTCATCATACTCCCTTATAAGCTGCAGCTTTTAATTATTCTATTTTCCACTTACCTGCCACCTGGCAGTTCCTGAGAGGGTAAAAGCCTCTGGTTAGTGAGACATCAGTTTATAGATCATTGATAAATGTTTTAATGAGATTTGAAATGTCAATTTCATAAATGACAAAACTCTAATAGTTGTTTCTGTAAACACTGGAGCACATCCATGGGATGGAAATAAAAAACATAGGAATTGGGGTTTTTTTTAGATCAATAATGCAATCTTTCACACTGTTACTTAAAGTAGTAAACACAAAACCCCGTTTGCTCTCCATGTAAGTTGCTGCACTTCGTGCTGCCATCACTAGATGGCATTACAAGGATGTTGTACTGTATTATTTCAAAAATTACGTAGTTTTCCATTCTGTTTACAAATCCTTGTAGTTTCAGTGTTCTCTATACCCCGCATAAGAATTCACTTCTTTTGAAGTTATGATATAGATACTGTGACTAATTTCTGTAAAGCAGGGGTGAAGGATATTTTATTATACAGAAGTAAGCACAAACTGATATTTGGAAAGTCAATCAGATGGAAGGAAATGATGTGTATACATTTTCCATCCTAAAAAATAAATAAATTAAATTTAACATAAATCTATAAATTGTACTGCATACATAAAAATGCACTATATTTTACTATAACAGTAAGTCAAAAGCAATGAGAATTATTTTCAAAATATCACCGATATGCAAGAAACAAAGCATGGATTAGCATGCATCGCCAGCCTTCTATGTTAGCTCTACTTTATGCAGCAACAAAATCTGAAGTCTGCCTAAAGAACCCTTTCTTCCTGGTAAAAGTCCAATAAATTAGTCGGTAATTCAAGTTATAATTAACTTTCCATTGTAACTTTTTTAATTTCAAAAATTTATAAAAACCAACATACTAAAAATGCTTTTGAGACCTGAAGCCTGGTCTATAGTCTCTTGCTATCCATTTACCTGTATTTTTTCCTTGAAGTTGTTCCCTCTGCCTCCAAGTTATTTTGTTTTAAGTAATTTCAGGGGAGATATTTCAGGAATGAAAAAAACCCCCTATGCTACACACCAAAACCACTAACATTCATTTAAGATACTGTTTTGGTCAACAAATACAGGTAAAAGGTTAATCAGTTCTGCTAGGAATCATACTTCAAAAATATTCTAGGGTAAAAATGACCAGACTGGCACTGACAGTCACAACGTGCAGGACCCTGTGTCTAATAATCCCTTAGGAAAAGGCAAAGGAAAACTGGTCAACTGTGCAGTTATTCTGCTCATTCCCCAATTTTACAGAAACAGATTAAGTTAAACACCCTGAAAAGCAGAAAACTGAAAGTCTGACAGATCACTACATTTTACTGTCAATAGAGTAAAAAATCCTGTTGAAAATAACCTTAAAAATTCAAGAAGTTCCTACGGAACTTTTTTTGAATCGACAGCATTCATGTTTCCCACATGCTCAGAAATTTCTCTCTTATTGCTGTAGTTCTTGTTATCACTAAAAAGAATTGCTGATAAAAAGCTTTATAGTTTTAAAAGTGCTATTTCCAGTTAGTTTGCACAGTAATTTCAACTTTTGACACAAATACTCACGTATTACATAACAAATGTAAGGCATTCGAGAGAATACAGGAAAGGGGAAAGGCTGATGTTTGTAACATCTTCCCCGGGAACACTCAAAGACAATAAAAGAAGAAACCACGTAACAGAACTATAGAGAACTTAACAGCAAAATGTTATTGCATCACTCAGACACACAAGGGAGATAATCCTGTTATTGGGTTCTGAAACACACTGCACAAACTTTGTCCCAAGAGGTCAGCAGCCACAGGGCGGAGCTAGAAAATAGTTTTCAACAGTGATATAGTTCTAACAAGCTCTATTAGAACAACGTGGTTCAGAACTAGTTTGCTATCTAACTTGTTCCAAATAAAGTGTGTTCCAATGCTTGCATTTTAGTCTGACTTCTGATGAGAGTTGCTTAAGCTTCAGTTTTTACTAAGAAAAAATATACTGACAGTAACTTACAACATCAAATTTGGGCTGGAATTCCTCCAGTAAAGTTGCTTTGTTACAAAAAAAAATACTTGAATCTGGCAAAGACCAAGACTCCTAACAAGGACTCAAAAGGCACATCTTTTAAGTCTTTAGAAAACAGCAGATTTCTGTTTCCCTTACCATTGTCCCACCAGTCTCAGAGTCCTGAGGTCCACACTAACAACTATGAAAAGCTCTCTCCATAACTGCTAACGAATCTGCCAAATACGCCGTTTTGTCTGACACTGAATTCGGGTTCCTGCCTGGACAACGTTCCCCGCTGTCGGAGCGTTGAGAGCTGCTGACCCAGCTGCACATCCCAGGCATGACTGTGTACTGAGACCAATCCCCATTTAGCACATACCGGAGAGCTTGCTGTTCTGCTCCTGCTTCCCATGGACGTCTGCAGCCTGGTGAGGGTGCTGCTCATCACAGTGAGGCTTCAACACGGTCTCCATCACAAAACAAACCCAAAGTACAAAATCCAAGACTTTGAGGACCACTCCTGGGCACCTGGGGGAGCAAGGAGATCTGGTGAGACACTTCCTGGTCTTGCACTCTGTTCCTGAGATGAGATTTAGGGGGTCTGGAGAGCTCCCCTATGCTACCTAAAACAACAAAGCATCATCCATCATCCCAGAGAAAAACTAAACCAGTAAACCCATTCTATCTCTAGTGAGAGGAAAAAAGGTGGGGGAAGGGAAGGAGAACTGCAGGATAAGCTTTAGACACAAGTGATTTTCTTTCCTCTCTTGTGTGTTTCCTGATTCACATTAAAGCGTTATCTTTTCCCTGAAGTTTGCTTTGAAAGGCAAGGCACTGATGCACACAGAATAGCTGCACCGCGTACTGCAACACCCATACAAAGACAGAAAACCTGAAAGAATTTGCCAGAGAAAAAAATGTTTTCTCAATGTAAGAGATTTCTCTGCCTTCTAGATAAGATCAACAAAAGGCATAATTATTTGTTGCCCTCCCCACAAGAAGAAATAATAGCACACACTTATTTTGAAGTGCTTCTTCCCAAACCTTGGAAACAATGTAAATAGGACTGTGAATTCATAAAGTGTACAATCAAAAACCCTGATAATCCTATTTCATGAGGAAAAGAAGGGCAGAGAACTGCAGGGCAGGATAGCCGGTGGCCAGCCAGCCTGGAAGCACCACCTCTCACAGCTGCCCAACACTGGTTCCAAAGATCTCCCTTGCTTGTAACTGTGACAAACCTTCAAAGTTCTGGCTGAACTTTTCTACATGGGGGAAATACATTCTGAAAAACTTCAAATTAAGTGATTCATCTGGTTCAGCTATGGAGCTAGAAACATGTTTTGCCCCTAAAGAATTCAAGCTACTTTTAGTCTGTCATCATCGTGCAACAGAATGGGGACAGGCAATGGCTGCTATTTTTGATGGAGCTTTGCTGGAGAGCAGGACTTGGAAACGAATGGAATGAGATAAGACATTTTTCTCCTCTCTCACGGGCAGACACGCCCGCTGGTAGCACCGAGTAGGCAGACAGGCCTGTTCCAAACCTGGCACAGCACGGCCTCATTAGCAGAATAAAGTGTGCAAATTAATACAGATGCCTACGGCTCACCACAGCCTGCTTGCTCTGATCCCGCCCCACATCAGCCCCAACTCAACGCTGGTCACAAACAACACGGTTGGAAAAATAAAATGGACGTTTCCGTCTGCCCACAAACCACCATGGGAACATGTCGATGGCTCACAGGCCAAGAGGAGGCTGAAAGGGGCTCAGTAACTCAAGGTGTCATCTCCATTCAGGTTAAACGCACAAGCTGCTGTCTGCAGAACCAAATGCCCCAAATACCTGAGTATATGAAGAAACTGTTAACTAATTTGGAAGTGAGCTCAACAGTTGTAAAATGGAACATCAAACAAAGTTTGATTGTCAGATATTTAGTTTTTACATTAAAAAACACTCAAAAGACACCACGAGAGAGGAAAAAATCAAGAGGAGAACAAATATGATCCAAAGTTTCAGCTCAAAGAACTTTTTTGCAGTTAAATTGCATCCTCAGGTAAAAAAATGTTCTTCATACTATCAAGATAAGAAAAAAGAAACCCAAAACACAACATAGCGACAGATTCAAACAGACCACATAGTTTCAGGGTCTTCCACGTCAGATATTTGAACCTTGCCTAAAAAAATCAGTGATAGTGCTGCTGAGTCCTCGGCTAAAGCCACACTGCTATCAGGAACAGACTGCTGCCACTGAAATGCAAAGTTCCTTTAAACGGCAACTTACACACCTGGTTAGTATTAATATCTCTACTTTGTCACTTGCTGTGTACACATACGCAGGCACGTCGCAAGAAGAGCCACAGGCCACAAATGCATTGCAAAGAGCAAGTTTTATTTTAGTTACCTCTCTACTGGGGGATCTTCAAAGGTAGAGGTGACACCAGCGGGGACGCAGGCACTGGTCAGTTCAGCCCTGCTGGAGGATCACTGGGCCTGCTGAGCTCACCTGTATTTCAAGGCTGCAGGCAGGCGCAGCCTCCCGCTCTTTCTCACAACAAAGCAGGAATCTCAGCCATAGTGATAATGTGCCTGGAGTTTCTCACAGGCCTACATTGTCTAACACAGAGGTTCTACTCATCAAGCACATAAGGTAAGTAAAACAATTAGTGTGATGTATGTGCTTTTTCTACAGAGAGGTGCAAGTCACTTGAGCGTATTTACATTTAACTAACCTCCTCGCCGATCTGGCGCTACGTTCCCATACACTTAGGAAAAGCCAGTGTGGCTGGATTGAGTCTGCAGCGAGCTGGTGTTTCCTACGGACACCCAGCGAACCCGCCTGTCCCGGACGGGGCGCGGACTCACGCAGCGGAGCGGCGGTTTGCGCTGCCTGTGCCGTCCCGGCCGCCGGTGCCGTCCCGGCCGCCGGCGCCACCGGACACCCCGCCGTGCGGCCCGGTCCGGCCCAGCACGCGCGCCCAGCTGCGTTCCAGCTGCAGCCGCAGCGCGCGGGAGCCGCACACGAGCGGCGGGGCCGGGCGCGCGCGAGGTGCTGTCCCGCGGGGATCCCCGGGTGGCCGCAGCCGCCGGGACGCGGGAGGAAAGACACACTTCGCCGCCCCGCGAGGAGCCGCCGCTCCGACCGGCCCCGCGGGGATCAGCCGCGACTGAGGCGGGGGGAACAGAGCGGGATCTCCCCCGGGGCGAGCAGGCCGCGCCGGGTCGGGTCGGGTCCGGCCCGTCCCCGCGGTGGGGCCACGCGGTGCCGGGGCCCTCGGGCTGCCATGGCCGCAGATCACCGGGTGCGGGGGGCGGGCGGGGCCGGGGACCGCGGGGGGACTCACGCGGGGGGACTCACTCACGCGGACGCCGCGACGCACCGGAGTTTTGCCTGCTGCCGCCTTTCGCCGACCGCGCCTCCGCGGCCAATCCCGGCCCTCGACGGAAGCCACCCCCCCGACCAATGGGACTGCCGCCCGGAGGAAGGCGTGCTGCTATTGGCCGGACGGCAGAGAGGCCCGCCCAGAGCGGCGGCCGGCGGCGCGCGGGGCGGCAGGGGGCCGGGTGGGCTCGGGCCTGTGCGGATGGCGGGGCCGACCCTGGTCGCGGAGCTGGGGGCGCAGCGCGGGGGCCAGGGCCGGGCCGGGCCGGGGGGCTTGCTGCCTGAGGCTCGTAACGGACATCGTGTGGTGGGGAACGAGGGATCCGCGATCAGCCAGCGCTGTGCGGGCGGTGAGCGGTGCCTCGGGGCCGCCCCGCCGTGCCCGCCCTGGCAGGAGCCTGCGGGGCCGCGGCCGGTGCGTCCCGTAACTCGGAGCCGTGCGGGCCCGGCGCGCCCAGGGCTGGAGCTGTGCGAGACGTTCGTGCTCTGTACGGCAACACTCAGCCCTTGGAAATTGTCTTTTCTACGTGTGATTATTGCGAAATAATTACAGTGCCTGGAGAAGACCTTGTTCTCATTAGCTCTGCTATAAATTCAGTTAAATAATGGAGGGTCCATGAAGCTGCTTTCCACTCACACCAGTGTTGGTGGAAAGCAGAACTTGGCTCGCTGCTTTGTCTTATTGTTTGATTATGAAACAAAAGGGATTGCACAGATTAAAAATTAAAAACCCGCCTCTTGATTCTAGTCTGTACTGTAGCCACTGACTGACAATGAGCAGGAGTAGGAAAAGAGGCTCTTTATTGGAATTATGTTTTGCTATTGTTTGAAGTTGTGGGATTTTGCTGAAGCCAATGCAATTGCATGTATGTAAATAATTTAGCACTTTTGTCTTCCATCCATTTTGGTCATGATTTCTTTAATTTTAAATTTAAAAAAGAATATTGCTACTTGTTAAAGACTAGCTCTCCTGTGCTGGATAACACACAGGTCTCTTGTTTGCTAGATTATGAACCATAATACTTCATGCAGAGATACCCAACTGCACCCCTGGTTCAATAACAACCGTGCCTGCAATTGCCGAAGTTCCCAAGGCAACATCTAACTTGTGTATTACCTTATAATAAGCTGCTCTTAGGTTAACAAAAGACTTAAAAGCAGAAAGAGGTTCCCCCATTTTGCTAACTTGTGTAGTCTCCTATTACGCTCCTGCTCTGGTGGGGGGACTGGACCAGATGATCTTTTGAGGTCCCTTCCAATCCCTAACGTTCTGTGATTTTGTGAACTTGCTGAGCTGCTTCGGTGCAGCAGCTTGAGATTTTGCCAAATTAGGTGTGCTAACTCTCAACAATTTCAGTTAAGGGTGACAGTATTTAAAAGCAGATTATAGAAAACCTTGATTAAATGAGGGATAATGACAGAATAATGCAGGCCAAATTCTCTTATTTCTTTTATCCATGTAATCTTAAAGAAGTTGGAAGGGCAGCATAAACATTCATGAGCACAGGCTTGTCCCAGTGCTAATGACAGGCGCTGTCATTCTAAATTAACCTCTTGGGACAATCTTACCTGCAGCCATCGCTGCATACGGAATTGAACCACTGATTATTTTTTCAAACTAATACTTGCAAAATAGCTGGTAATTATTTATAAGTTGCATATTTAACTCAGCTGCCTCCTGGCCAGCTCAGGGTTTCAGCCAGCCTTGGCCTCCCTGCCTTGGAGCCGTCATCATGTAGGACACTGACTCATCACCGTCCCTGTACAGCTCCCACTGCTGGCATTTCTGTCAGTCACATCCATCCGCCTTCTCCCCAGCACTTCAGCTGCATTGATACACAGTGAGAAATCTGTTTCATTATATCTTCTGATCTAGACCCTGTCTTGCTGTGGTTTCTTTCCCTGCAATATCGCAATGTATATTGGTTCCAACATCTAAAATAATTCTCATTTAGACCGAGGTCATTTATCTACCTTGATCACTTGTCTCCATTTCTTCCTTTCCTATTGATCCAAATATGTTCTGCTCTTTTGTGCTGTCTTTCTGGTGATTCTAGTTCTCCATCATGTCAAATTTACCTTTATTTGTTCTCACAAGCATAACTGCACTTGTAATATAACCTAATATTGTCTCTCATTTTATTGTCATACTCGTTATAGCCTGCCAAAAATACCAGCCTCGATGCTTGCCTTCATTTATCTCTTTAAAAAAGGCTTTTACCTTCTTGTTTCTCCTCTGTTTAAGGAGGAAGTTCAGTCGAATTGGTTGACTCTCCTCATACGAATATCTTCTCAAAAGTCACCTCTTCATCAGAGCATTTTTTCACGTACATCTTCACAGCAGAGTGACAGATTATGAGCACCGTTTCCACTCTGTTTCCTCTGTACTTGCTTAAGTATCTCTATCTTATTTTTGCTTTATTCTGAATGACTGTAGAACAATTGAAGGCACAGCTTCTGTGCATTTACTACAGCATGAGACACTCCTCTGTTGGCTTGGGTAAGCAGAGACCCATTCGTTGGTGGGGCAGAGAAAGCTCCATCTGCTCATTCAACAGCGAGCCTCCCATTCTAACAATGCACCCAGGTAGGAACTTCTCAGAAGGAAAGAAAACAAACTGCATCAACTGAATATGACAAACAAAGCAGCACATCTAATGCTCTGCAAGACAAACTGCTGCACTGTCTTCTCCCGTGGCTTTACTTCTAGGTTGGATCTGAAGGATGAGAAGTCAAAAGACAAGCCAGGTCCATGCAGAACATTCCTTACAGCTGACAAAGCCCAGCTCTGGGAGCTCGCTGAGAAAGGATACAAACATTGCTGTGCGATCGCATCTACCCCTGACAGAATCCTTAGCTGAATCCGACTTCTTGTATCTGCTAACAGATGTAGAAGAACCCATGCCGACACTAGAGCATGTCTACTAATCTCTTCCTGGGTCAATTAAAGTAGTAGAAGTCTCCCTGCATTTGTACTGTCCTCCAGCTTTGGAAAAAAAGATAAGCAAGATCCAGGAAGATAGTTGATGAACGTATCCAGCACAAACAGAGGTAGGAGATCCTTACATCCCCCTGCCGTCAAGATCATCTGCTCATAAGTTAGAATCTTAGAATTAGAAATCAGAAACAACTTAGAAAAGAGCAAATAAGAGAGGCATGTTCCCTAGCAGTAATAAATATATATATACATATACACATATATACTAAATTCAGTTTTAACAATCATATACACTGTTAAATGTGTTACTCAGTTTTCATTAGCCTAAATGCCACACGCTTTCCAACTTTTAATTCCTCTTTTTGTTAGGCAATGTGATTCTATGGCAAAACATTCTCTCTTTAGCACTAGATTGAGACAAATCTCTTCATGCTATTGTGCCCTTTAGGAATACTGTCAAATTCAATCATTCAGGACTTGGGAGTCTTGCACTAACATGAAGAGATTGATTTGAAAACCATGGGACTACAGTCCTTTTTTCTGTTTTTCATTTTCCATTTCTGTACCTTAACCATTTTACAGGAAAGCTGAGATTGCCAGCTTTGCTCTCACATGCAAATGAGCCTTTCCCAACGCTGCGCAGCCCCGGAACAATGACTCAAATGTGTCAGTGTCTGTCTCTGCCAGTATCTTCTATCGGTTATATCTGAAATTTCAAGAATTATTGCAGTGTCAGAAAATACACCAGAATATAGCAGCCTCTACAGCCTATTTAAAGGGAGCTAAAAATAGATATAAAAATGACCTCGGGCAAAGATGCAGAGGAATTCTTGACCTTTTATAAACGGTGTCTTGTTCAAACAAAGTATGTTTTAATAAAATCAATAGAAGACATATACCTAAGAATAAGAAATGTAGGCTCTCCTACAGAATGGAAAAGTTTGAAAAGGACTGATGGGTCAACTGATGACTTTGCTGTAGCAAAAAGGGTTAGTGCAAACCTTGACTTGGAGTGCACATTAATGGTGGCACTTTTTACCTCTATGTGCAAATTGCCAAGGGTGATTACGGCAGTGTGCACAGTTCTGATGCTCATATTGCAAGATGGACACCAAAAAAACACGAGCATAGAGAAGAGCTACAAAATTATCTGAAACCAGAGAAAATGACGTGATTGAAGAGCTAGAATAACTTATCCACTGGATAAAAAAGATTGAAAGGTGACTTGATAACACTTTATAAATATATGCACAGGAAAAAATATCAAATATAAGGGTCACTTGAACCTACTGAAGAGTGAAATAAGGAGAAATAATGCCTAGTAGCTGGGATCAAGTAAATTAGTGTAGTCTTCAGTACCTAATTCAGTACCACTGACAATAAATAATCCTTGGAACAAACAGTTAAGGGCTGTGGTTGATTCCTTGCCTCTTGATGTCTCCAGATTGAGACTCAATGCCTTCCTGGAAAGTACAGGCTGGCCAGAAACAGACTATGTTGTGTTTGAGAACAGCAGGCTCAGTTCAGGGTTAAATAGAGTTGCCTGTAATGTTCAGGAGATCAGACCATATACGTCCATAGTACCTCTTTTCAAGACTTCATAAATAAATTTCTATACTTTATAAACTCTCCAAAATCCCTATAAACCCCTTCTTCCTCCAAGCACCCCAGATCTGGTTTTCCTTTCCGTGTACGCCTGTTCCGTGTGTGACTCTCGTGTCCCAGTTGTGCAGCGCTGTGGCCAGAAAAACATCTGTGGCAGGTACTGGTGAGAAGACAGCACCCAGCTCATATCCCAGGCTGCTCCACAGCTCAGGAGCAGTTTCTGAAGCCATGTCCCCGGCCCATGCTGTGTTTGCCCCAGGAGAATGCGCTTCATCCCGCTCAGCTCTTTCTACCCAAATCCAGTCCTTCCACACTCAAACACTGCCGGCTGCTGAGGGCTCGCCTCAGCAGACGATTGAGACTACAGCCAAAAGCAAAGTGAGATAGCTGGTTTGGGGTTGTGCTTCACAGACTTTTTCAGCCTTTAGACAAAATTAAAATAGATAAAAACAAAGCTTTCCTCACCAGCAATGACCCATTTAAAATAATTCAAATGTTCTTATATATGCTATAGCTTTTGGGATTGTTTGGAACCTAACAGGAATACTGGGCTTGGCCAAACTGGTACCCACGGAACCAAGGAGAAAACTGGCATCTTACAGGTATTAGCCGAGTGCTTTCCCTTTCCCCATGCTGTATATTGTATTTACTTGGAGCATCTGTTTGAATGTAGAATTACAATTGTCTTTGTTGTTCTCTATATTTTACCCACATATGAGGCTTTTCTCATGGTTAAATAAGAGATTCTGTTCTCCTAATAGATATGCAGATAACACTGTGCTTTTGCTCCACTATCTGACATAAGGCTGAATCTGGTAACCTCACTCCCTGAATAATTGTGTTGTCACTGGGAATACTCACACATGTAAAATGAGCAGGACTTGGCCCTTTGGTCGTATTTTTGTAATAAAAGATAAAATGAGATTTTTAGGAAACTGCAACTTATGACCATAATATTTATGAGGCTGTCAGAACCGCACTGTAAAAATTCATATTATTTAATTCTTCACTCTGACACTAAAGCATCGTTTCATTTATATGCAAATAAGAATATACTCTACTGCTGTTTCTTCACTGAAGAAGCTGTTTGAATTATTCACATTTTATTAATAAAGCTTCATAAATAAGTATTTTTTCTGCTCAATTGGTAGTGGCCAGGGGAGAGAATCTATTTATCAGACTTTGTTATTATGAGCTTCATAACAAAATATGAAGATTTATGGAGTACATAATTAGATGTTATGTGATCGTAATGGAAACATTGGGTTATCCAGATGAAATACTCTATGCACTTCTCCTTGGCAGAGACGCTTTCTAGAAAATGGACTAAACCTAAGTTCCAAGAACTGCCGGTGAAAGGAACAGAGCAATTTAATATGATTTTTTGATGATACACACTGAAATAATTTTGTATAATGAAAAGACGCCTAGGAAAGACCGTAGGGTATGCCAGGGAGAAGCATGTGGGGAAAATGCTGTCCCTCCTCTGGACAGAGGTGCTGGGCTGCAGACCTGGGATTAACTGCATCTGTGGCAGTACAAGGCACAGCCTGAAACTGCCTTTAAACCATCACGTCAGTGTCCAGCATTCAATGTTCCCTTCTGGCACAGAATGTGGTCAGAGGACTCCCGTGGTGAACCCAGTTCCACCTGTGCTGCAAAGGGGGCTGCCGATGGGACTGAGCCCCGGCACTGAACTCCAGTTCAGGACAGCCAGGTCTGCAGCCTCCTGGTGGGTTTAGGCACAACAGGGATGCCTTGATGGGCCATAACAAAACATCTGTTTAGCCAAAACGTCAGCTTATTCATGTCTGCAGCAGGGGAAACTTCAGGGACCCAGGAATTTTCTTCAGCAAAATCAGAGCAAGCCATAGAGACTAAAGCGGCTCAGTGAAGTTTCTGTAAATTGCTTTGCCCAAGTTAGGTCCGTATATTGCAGGTAAAACGGGCACTTTTGAAAATACTGGAACTGAAGCCTCCCTATGGAGCTGGAGTATGAGACATATAGAGCAACACAGTCACGAGATGTCCAGTGCTATTGCACAATAGCACCTTGGCGCCTATGGGTGACCTAAACCAATGAAAATTTAAGGGAAAAAGGCTGGATGTGAAATACCTGCTGAGTATTACAGATCAACCCATAGGGTTTTACTACTGTACGCTGTAACCCAAGCAGTTTTAATCTCGCCTACAATACCTTTGGAATACACTGCAGCAAAACTACTGTAAATTAGAAGCAGTCAAGTATATCTGGCCTGCCTGGGCTTGTGTAGAGAGCTGAAGATGTGTTGTGGGAAAAGCTGTTGGCTTGTATTTTGACATTGCCAATTGGACATGGACTGATTTTAGTGTTTCTCTGGAGGCAAGACCACGTAGCATGTCTTGTGGAAGTCTCAACATCTCAAAATAACCAAGACTAAGAAATTAGCCTGTGATTGTATACACGACTGTTCTTGAACTAATTTTTTGCATGTGAAATAAGAAGCTCCAAGCTGCTATATTGACCTTCATCCAACCAAGCACTTGAGTGTGTACATAACGTTAAACACGTGTAACCTTCTCAAAGGCACAGAACCGAATCCTGGTTTGGTTGACAGAAACAGGGAGGCAAAGGATCACCCACAAATTTTCAACTTTGCATGGTTGCTATTGACAAAGATGCATACTTAATGCTGGTCAGAGCAAAATTTAATCATGCATGGTAACTCTGTAATAATTTACGCATGATCAGGTGTTCAGAATTACAAAATTCCTCAAAAAATGCCAGATTTTACTTTCATGTATTTTGATAACATTAAGCAAGTCCTGAAAGCACTACACTTAAAGTATTCACTGCATTAATTTTTGAAGAAGAATCAATATTGTAGCACTGTAACTTTCATGCCTGGACTTTAATTAAAAAAAAGAAGTAATTACAGTAAACATTTTTCTGGCAACTGTTCAATCTCCTGCATGTCAAATACTAGCCAAAACTTTTAGACATCAGCGGAATGCTGTTATTTGTTATTCCTTTAACAGTATGTATTTGCTGCCTATTCACAATATGATTCACAATTATTCACAATAAGCAGAGTCAAAACAGAAAGTAAAACAAGTATAAATATCTGTTTTGCTGGGATGTCTGTGATAGCA
This sequence comes from Patagioenas fasciata, assembly GCF_037038585.1. Lineage (NCBI taxonomy): Eukaryota > Metazoa > Chordata > Aves > Columbiformes > Columbidae > Patagioenas > Patagioenas fasciata. The sequence goes on from NC_092525.1 coordinate 32,331,710, forward strand.
CTGTAGCCAAGAATAAGTTTTAAGTCTACAGACATCTGACATGCCAAAAAAATTGTCTTTGAAAATATACTCAAATTCTAACCGCTATGACATTTTATGAAGCATTATTAAAAAACAAACAAACAAAAAAAGGAGAAAAAAACTCTTGAAGTGCATGCTAATTTTGGTATGTTTGATTCCCCGTGGCTGAAAATTGAAAACAAAATCAGCTTGTTGTAGACTATTTGCAATATTCTAGTAAGGCTAGAATTAAAAGTACAGATGAGTTCATAAAACGGGCATACAGTATTCTTCAATTGCATAGTTTCATTTACTGAAATCAGCAAATACTAAATCCAGAGGCATAAACTGTCACTTGCACATCATTTTGTGGGCCTGAGTGGAAGGGGTAAGTTACTGATCCAAAAATTCATATGCAGGTCCTTCCTCTCCACTCCTGGTATAGGACAGATGCTCATTTTCACTACTGAAATGAATGGGAATTTTACTTCCAGCTCTGCAAAGGGAGGAAAACCAGGGATATTAATATGATGATTTTTTTTCCCCTTTTTTTGGGAAGTGGTTACATACAACCAGACCTGCCTGACAGCACCGATGAGCCTGATCAGCTCTGATCAGCCCCACCTGTGGCCCCTCCCCACCCTGCCCAGGACCCTATTTCAGCCCAGGCTGGGGCCATTAGTCTGGTGATGCTGTGACAATGATGGTCTCTAGCTCTCTCCAGCTGTAGGCTGACCTGCAGGCTGGTGTCCTGTGCCCAAGGAGGTACTGGATGGGTGCTGGGGGCTGCCCCTGGCTTCCAGCTCCCTGGCAGGTGAGGTGCTGCCCACCATGGGGATCCCTCCCAGCACTAAGATCTGCCAGCCTTTGATGCGCCCTGGCAGGAATATTACTACAGCTGGTTTTTACTGAGGAAGAAATCCAGCACTCATAATTTCAGTTCTCCACTGTGTGTCTCCTCCATTACAGAGATGAATGGCAGAGTGTCTCCATGAAGGCCTTACAGGCAGGTAGGTCTTGACTCATGTGTTCCCAGCTTGGCAGGTCTCTTTGCATGTAAGTGTAAGTGGTTGTGGTTTAAACTCCCAGGTCCTTTGGCCAAAGTCAGCAAACACAGAAATTTAAATCAGGAACCACGTATCCTAGCTGAGGCAACTAAGTAACCTGATTTTTACTTTCTCATAGCCCAGCACTAAATCAGAGCAATTACTCAGTCTGGGCTGTGATAGACCTGTAGCTTGCTTCTGTTGCTACTTCAGTTTTTCCTTGGGGCAACAATACTAAAGTTTGAGAAAAGCAATTAATTTCTTGCAGTCTTCCCATACTGAAAATAGTCATACCTCTAAGCCAGCTGTCTCCAATACTACCACAGTGCTTACCAGCCACTGCAAAGATAATATTGAACTTAGATAGCTAACCTTTTTGTTTTTCTTTTACCAAGTGGAGAGGATAACGTGCCTTGGAAAGGCATTATTTAAAATGTGTACTGGTGCACTGCAGAGCTTGTTCTGTATTAAGTTCCAGGGATGAATTCTCTTGTGAGTGCTTTGCTGTGACTTGACTGATTCATTTATTTTTAAAGAAAATTGTCTCTTTTCTCTTTACTGTTAGCTACAGGTAATGAAATGAAAACTAGCTTCCTTGTTACAATATAAAAAACTGCAATGAGCTGTCTTTCCTAATTAAATGGAAAGGTGGTAACTTCTGTGAGCTGGTAGAGGAAAATGTTGGAGTTTGCTGTGGCTTCCGTCCCTTGTGCCAAGCGTAGCTTGGTGTCAGGACACAGCGGAAAGCCCTTCTTGCACAGGGCTCTCACACAGGGAGGACACTGACACGATGGTGTGGGGAGGCTGTTCTGCTGCTTCTCCTCCCTGTATGGCAGATGATGCCATGTTTCTAGTCTGCTGTGACCTCTGGCAACTCGGTGGGAGCTGTGCTTTCCTTGTGACCAGCTTGCATGTTCAGGTGTATGAGACAAGCTCTCTCCAGAGAAATGAGGAACAGTACCAAGCAGCATGTATGGCTGCATATGGAATAGGCAGGACAGTCTTATACATGAAAAATTAGCTTTTTTGAGCCCTTGGATGCCACAATTCTCTAATGTGCCTATAAGCACATAAACTCATCTAGAAAATTTATTATGTCACACTGGCTTGCCTATATCTGGTTGCCTGCTCCCTGCAGTAGTGTGTTTTTTCTGGGTGACATGTATGGTAGTTTTTTCCAAAATCTTCCCATACAACATAATTTTTTGAGTTTGTGGATCTCTTTCATATCCTCTGTGAGGAAATACTTTAGTGCTGTAATTTGGTGTGGGCAAGCTCCAAATAGAGGGTTTGGCTGCATAAAAGCTTTCCAGGGCAGAATTTTGATGACTATGTTCTGATTTTTATTTCTGTTCTTCACTCGGTGGTATGCAAACCACAGCACCATATGGCACCGCTACAGAAATGTGTGAGCTGATTATGCAACTGCTTCCTATTATAGCTACAAAGTATGGAAGTGATGAGTTAAATGGATTAAAAATAATGTCACTGTTCAAGAAAGCAGTGAAGCCCAAACACTCATCTGTGAAAACGGAAATATTGTTGTCCAACGGACATTTCTAAAATATTTAATGTCAAGATGACAACTGAAAATTAATTTAATTCATGAGTAATACAGGGAGGTACTCCAGTGCTTTTGCCTAACTGGACATGCTACAAGCATCCCTGGAAGGGGAATGAGGGAAGCAATGGTGGCTGTTCATGCTTTGTCCATGAAGAGTTGTCAGTTACCTAGTGGCTAGAACATGTATTCCACAAACATGAAGTGTTGAGGTTACTGGTTTGGCTACAAATGTGGTGGTAAACTCACACCTGTGCAAGTCTGTGGCACTCTTCAGATGTTGCTTACTATCACAACAATCTCATGTCCCTTTGTCAACTGGAATTTGTAGCAAAATAAAAGGAGTCACTCAGAAACAGGTGTTATCATGTGAAGTTTGAAAACAAATAAGCAGTAGTATTAGATGGAAAGACTGAGAAAAGTGGGGGGGGGAGGGGTTGGACAGCAGAAGCAGCTTAGGAGTGGTTTTATAAACAATACTGGTAAAACTGTAACAAAGGACAGAATGAAGAATGGTGCTAATCATGGGTGAAAACTCACAGGAACATTCCAGCTTTAGTGTGGAGTTACTGGGGAAAGCTGAGAAGTCTTCATGTTTGTCCTAGTTAGAAGGATCTTTAAGCTGTTGTGGAAGCATGCAGCTTAGCAGGGGGTCATCCTTCAGAGATTTGTGAAGGCAAAAGAAATAAGGCAACAGTAATGACCCCCTCCCCTACAAACACTGTCTTTCATGCCAGAAAAAAAGGCTGAGAGGTTACCGCATCAGATCCCTATTATATTCAATATTCTTGTAGCCACAGGCTTTGTGTCCTAACCATTTCCTTTCAACTCTGAGAAACCCAATTTCCTCCTGTTTTTATCCAAAATACACCCTTTGGCACAGTTATGGGTATTCTGTGTTGTAGATGGTCTGTTTATCCCATGGCACTCTTACATAGCACTGACCAATGGGACCTTTTCTCTACTGACTTTATCTGCATTTGTATATATACAATTCAAACCGAGCTGCATGTCACACAGTCCTGATAGCATTTGGTACCCACGCAGCTCTGATGAAAGTTCCTTCCTAAGGAGAGGTAGAGTGGAAAGTCAAGCCTTTAGATGAAAAGGTAGTCTGGAGAAAATCCATGGAGGAAAACAAAGAGAGACACTTTGAACAGATCCTGAAATCAATGAAGAGCTGGTACGGATAGCTGAAAATGGTCGTATTTTTACATTAAAATTTGCCTTAAGTGGATTCATTTTAATGTTTCTGCTGGGTATTTATATTGAGAACCATTAAGGTTAAAATACAAGCATTTCAAATTAGGAAAGTAAATAGCCTTAAATAATCAGATTTCTTAACGGGAGATTTCAGCGAGAATGAATTATGGTAGAAAAATAGATGGCTAAAGCAATGAGAGCAGTAATACACAGCCACAGGAGATACCAGGAGAGGACGAAAGCCAGGGTCAAGAATGAAGTCGGCATCAAAGAGAACAGAGACAACACTGGGTCAGAACAGAGCAAAACAAAAGAGAATGAGCAGCGCATGTATAATATATGTGATAGGCAGGGCCAAATTCTGCCCGAGCTTCCATCAGTACAACTTCATTGGCTCAATCCTCTTAACACAATGTCACTTTCAATATGATCTAACAACATACATGCAGGCTTTTATATAAATCAGTGCACAAGGCTAAATTTCCACTCTCATTCTGTTTCTAGGCAATTTTAACTTTGCTGTTCCACTGTTGTTACTAGTACTGTCCTTCAGCTACTGCTGAATTTCTTCCCTGTGTATCTTCTCTGAGTAAACATTTATCTGTTTCACATCTGTGCTCTGCTTTTGCAAGATTAAATTCTTCACATTAAAAGATCCATTTTAGGAAAGCATGATACTGTACACTATTGCTTAAACAGTATACTATTTTATGCACATTTTGAAACTATGAATTATACATACATACTACCTATCAATGCTCAATTAAAAATATTTAGGTGTTTTTTTTTTACAGTGTTCTATTCACATGTTCCATATTTTGGCAACAGTGGTGTAAAAATGAGTGAAGAAGTGGAGATCAGCTCCCAGAATCAATAAGCAGGAAAACTGACTTTGCTTGAAACATTTTTTGTATCATAGCTTTTATACTTGCAGCATTTATATTATTTTTGAGGTTGTCATTGATGTGAGAACAATTATTTTAATCTAATACCTGTTTTTTTGCACACAAGTAGAACTGTGCCCACTTATCTGCTATTACAATTTATGCATGTGTGCGGGCACACAAGGCTTTACTACTCTAAACCTAGAAAAAACTACGGGTACAGGATGTTTTTAAACTCTAGCTTTTATTCTTATTGGTTGGTGGATAACCCTACAGATGATTTTACAAACAGCCAAACAAAACCAGCAATCGTTTTTAAGTCCACCCCTCCCATGATAAAGTGGTTTCAGTCTTTGCTCCCACTTATGACTCACAGGAAACTTTGCCTCTATCTTCTACAGTTTAAAATACAAATTTAAAAAATTGTGAATCTCTAAAAGTTGCCAACTCACTGCTCCAAAGCTCCAGGCTTTAGCTATTGTAATGTGTATTTTTATCTTAGTTTATCATTATAGATAAGACTGTATTTACTCCTTGTTTACACTGGTGTAACAGATGTAAAATTAACCCCTCAGCTAACTGATTAACGAAGAGCAGTAGTGCTACTGTCTGGTGTTTTCCATGTGCTTACTACACTTGTGATTCTGAAGAGCTATCAACACAAGAACAAAGAACCACAATTCCTAAGAAGTGTTCCATGCCCCTCTAAAGAAGAGGAAAGAAACACACATGAAGCAGGCGGTGCCGTCCCCATGCGGAGCAGCCCTGGCGGGGGCTGCACTTGGTCCTGCGGCTCAGGGAGCAGCCAGCGCTGCTGGGGCGCAGTCACAGAGAACCCGGTACTGAAAGGAAAGTAATACATACATCACTTAAGGCATCTAGCTTAAAATATTAAAAAGGAGAACAGAACTATGGAAAGGGGGGGGGGGGGGGGGGTGTTTTAGAAAATTGCCTGTGGACTGTATTTTAATGTTCTGAAGTTGTTTCCTCAAGCTGTTTTACACAATACCCAGGGTTTTTTTGTGTTTCAGAAGTAGTAATGATTCAATGGATGCAGAATCACAGAAAGCTCCCGAGCTCATCTTATGCTCCCCTCTGCTGCCTTGAAGTCCCGTTTCCAGCTAGTGTTTCAGAACTACAGAGCATGGCAAAGGGGCAAAAATCCCTCTGCAGTGCTAGCGGTTACCTTCTTTGAAAGGAATTCATTTTAAAACAGAGAAACTTGATGTATGTGATTGAAATAATTTGTTTCTTTTTCCTGAGAACTGGTAGATTATTAACCTAGAAGCTTGGTTTGATGCGACAATTACAGTAGTGAAATGCAGCAGAGTCTTTTGTGTTCAGGATCAAGTTTTTTTCCCCTCTCTTTTCCAGTATTTCTGAAGGTATGTCTTATGGGTTTTGAGGTATAAAATAGCAGTTACTTGGAATGTCATAGATATCAAATAGAAATTTAAGTAGCAAGCCTCTCTCCCCAATTTAATATAAAGATAGAGCTTCTTTAATCCTTTCTCAACAAATGGTCAATAGGAAAAATTTAGATAATGCAAAAATATAACTGAAATTTTAAAGAAAAAGCTGCACCTGGGAAATCTCATATTAATGCTTTTTTTTTTTTCTACAAGACTATTCGGAATGAATTAGAAATTACTGAAACATCGATGAAGGAAAGCCATGTTCTGCTGAAATTTCACCATAATCAGAATATTCCACTTGGAGATATTGTTTTTGCCTAAGGTTTTCATGAAAAGTTTCAAAACAGATGTCTTAAAAGGGAAGCAGTCCAATGTATTAGAATTTTACCAGGATGAAGTATCTATTTTTCAAACAGCTCTAGGTGGAAATGTACTTTTTATTCCTTCATTCCACCATTTCAGTTCCTGTGTCACATTAAGGGTGATCATGGTGTTTCGCTGGCTTTTACTTATCTGTCCTCTGTCAGCAATGAAAGCTGTATTTTTGGCCTGTAGAACAGACCTGACTCTATCCTACTCCACCACATCATCTGAAAATGGTCTTCGACAGAAAGATGGCAGTTTTAACAAATTAAAGCAAATCAAATTAAGCTAAATTTCTCAAGCATCACTTTGAATCTGTACCAAACTGCCCAAGTGTAAAGGCAAAACCAACCAAGTTGTATAATGTATCTTAAAATCTTACACTTCTCCTACTGTGAGGATAATGCCTGTGGGCTTCCCAGACACCAACAAACGCAACACTAGTTACACCAGTTAAAAAGAAAGCTCTGCTTTACTGCCAGAGAAGTGAGGTGGCAGTTACTGGGAAATTAGTCTGAATCCTTGAAATTCCTTGTCTGTCAGTGACATGTTGTACAACTTGTTAATTGGTAGGAAAGGAACAATGCTTAAAACACTTATTTCAGGCTGGACATGCAGAAGTTGTGGCCTCAAAGGAGGAGTTTCATTACTGTCTTGTTCTCTAAGGTAACTGCTGTTTTCGTGCTTAGAGCTATACGTACTAATACACGTGTGCTTATGTTTTTAGGTTTCCAATGAATGTTGGTCTGTATTCAGTGGTGGAGGCATGTTTCATACTGTGTGTCAGACAGGAGGATGAGGTGATACCCAAGCTGTATTTTCAACCCTTGAAATATACACAATGTGCACCCCATGAGCAAATGACAAAGCAGAAAGTCCCTGTGAAAGACCACTGCAAATTCCTTTTAGTCTCTGCGAAACAGATGACAACAAGCTGCAGTAATGGCCCTGTCTTAAAAGTTTGGAATGCATTTGGGGAAACAAGAATCTACTTTTGAAACGTGAAATACCTGTGAGTAAATGGGACCAGATCTTTCTTTGGGTACTGACCAAGTCAGGTGCTATCAAAGTTGGGAAGTCAGGATCCAGATGCACCTTCCAGAAGTCTGAGCCACTCTTAGAGCCCTTCCCTGTGCTTCTTCCTTTTTTTTTTTCTTTGCCAAGTAAGCCTCCTCTACTGAGCTGATGTCTGCTGTTTTATTGCATGGTTGTTATTGTGGTGATAGATCCCAGCTCCATCACGACAGCTGCCTTGTGTCTCTCTGCTCTCCTTTGGCATCCAGAGGGCAGCGCGCTGACTGGCAGCACGATAAATGTGTGCTCTAAAACCGCATCAACTCTGGGCTTATATGTGAACACTTTGGTGCGTTTCTCTTGCTCACACTCCATTTTTTAAATTACGATTTCTAATGAATTCTGTGAGTTTATCTAAGTTAACACTAAAGTTCTGTAGATCTATATTCTGTACCTTGTGCACTGGTGATTAAGATTCTTCCCCATATGTGTGCAGTAACTGGGAGGAATAGATTTGCACTGTGATTTTTTTGTTTGTTTGCTTTAGACAAGGCTTACCCCAACACTTTGTTTTCACTGGTACTCCTGCTGTTGCCACCTCTGTTGCTCAAGGAAATGCTTCTGCCTCAAATCCCTCCACTTCCAAAGTCAATGCACAGACCGTGAATATGGGACAAAGGTCACACTCTGGAGAAAACAAACAGTGGAGAGAAAAGAAAAAGTTACAGGCCCCAAAAATGGTGGGACTCGGTGAAATTTAATTACATTTTACATGCGGGAGCTCATGTTGGAGATTCTTATGGACTCTCTGGTCTTACAACTGTGGCTCTGGAGAGGCTAAAGCCAAGAGAAGTACAAGAGCTCAAACAAGGTGACAGGGCATTTATTTTTTAAAATATATTTTTAGCTCATTAAAATTCTATTCTTTCAGTGACTTCTCAAGAAACAAAACAATTCCTTGCCACAAATATATTATTTTTTTTTGCACTGAGTATTTTGTAGTTGGCTTATGAAGGCCAAATGTTAAAGTCGCTTGCCTAAATGTTGCAATTCTAGCTTGTTTTATGGGAAAATAAGGTGCTTAAATGAGTATGAAGAAGTAATGAATGCTAATAAATACCTGAAACTCACACTTTTTAACATTTAGCGATGCTGCAGCAACCGTTTACGTTAAGCTGATCTTATTTTTTTTAAGTATGACTTGCAAAAGCATTCTGTTAAGGTGTAAGTTTTTGATCTTTAGTTTTTCATACTAAATTAAAATCAATTCATGCAATACAGCATTATTAAAATGTGAACAAATTACATTTTCCACTTCTAAATATTGATTTAACCTTTTGACTCTCCTTGCAAATGTGATCCAAACATCACTGTCACTAGGAGTATTTTGCTTCCTTATGGTGGGTATTTGGTTGGGTTCCTTTGCATGAATTAAATATTTGGACAAGAGCACACATGAATGTATTCTCTTGTAGCCTAGGGGAATGCAGTGATTTGGTTAAGAGGGATGTCCCCCAATTCTCAGGTGATTTTTCCTGAGCCATACAGTCGTGTTGGCACACATGCACACTTTCTACATAAGGTTTAATTACCCCATAGCACTTCCAATGGTTTTACCATGAAAGAGCTGAGACAGGCCTGGCCCACAAAACCCAATAATTGAGTAATTGGGATTTTCACTCAGAAGGTGGGAGATATGGATTGAAATCACTTCATAAAAAGGGAAGAGATCTTAGTGAGTGCTGTATCTATAATGCTGTTTGGGAAAATAAGAAAGGAGGATGCTACCATTTTTTGTAGTGACTTGCTAGATTATGTAAGTTCCAAAGTCTTCCCCAGAATTACATAGGAGGCCAAGGCTTTCGGTTTTCCACAAGGCATTACAGTAGAAAACATACACCACGTTCCAGCAGGCAACACACGAAACTGTCAGGGTATTACTGCATCCTGAGTTCTGCAGATGCAGCCTCAGTCCACTGACCATTCCATATTTTCTTTATGTATTTAAATATATATATGTGCTCTTCTGAATATCTTATAAAAATTAATCAATAAGTCTATATGATCTGAACGAATATGTGAAAGGGCTGATTAGTGAGTAGCTGGACTAAATATGCAAATTACAAAGTTTTCTTCATGGTTTTATATCAGAAGATGTTTTAAAAACTTTATCAATGTCAATGTGTCAGCCTGTATTTCTCTGTGAAATCTTGAAACTGCTCTTTCATCTCTGTTGTAAACACATCAACAAGTATGTAGAATGTCTTGACTTTGAAATGCTGTCACCTGCTTTCTATATCGTTGTCAGCAGTCAGCTTGTTATAAAAGTGTTCCATATCTAGCTCTGTTTCTTTTGGTACTGTGTTGACATACTGCATTTTTCAACTGTGTTCCTTGCTGCCTCTCCCATTTTTATCAAAAATTCTGTGTGACAGAAGTTTTTCTTTGCAACATGTTGCTATCTCAGGTTCTCCACTGTCACCAAAGCAGTTGTGCTGCTTTGAGGATAAATTGAGTCTGTGTAAACCATCTTCAATGTTTTGTGCCAAAGTTCAGTGGGATTTTGAACTCAAATGTTTTTGTGATGGTGAGAAGTCCCCAAGCCTCAGTCATTGCCTTTATGTCCTACTTTGGAAGTTTCCCAGAACATGATCAATCTAATTCAATGACTCTTCCTGACGTGCTCTGCAATGTGGAGCCCCTGGTTTGCTTCGAACAAACCCATCTGGTGATGTACAGTTTCTTAAGTGTGAGTGCACTTGGGCTTTCTGTTCTCCTCATGTAAATTGCTGGTTTGGTTTGGCTTTTGTTTTCAGAAGGTAACATGTGAGGAACTGGTGCAATTTCCTCAAGTGTCCTAACTGAAATTTTCAAGTTTTCAATTATAATTGTTTCACAAGGATTTTCAGTCCAAAAATACAACACTGCTGAAGTTTACAGAGGTAAAAATTTGGTTAAATTGGAAAAAATATTCTGTTCAAATGCTTTCAAGACTTGTGCAACAGAATTGCTTAAATCTGAATGTGAAGGTAAGTGAACACGAGAACTACTATGAAGTAATACCTTAATATCAGATACTTGTATCATTCTTGTGTGTACTGTAATGTCAACATCTTGTTGAATCTACAGCAGTACAGTTCCCTCACACCTTTCAGAGACCCATGTTATGCTAAATTCCTTAATCAATAAGGCCCAAGTGCTGCACAACAAGAACATTTTCCTGGTATCTGATACAGAGTAAGGAGGGTTGGCTTATGTCCCTTTGATCAGCTGCAAGGATATGTACTTCTGCACTCATACTTCTTCCTGTTTATTATTTGCACTGCAGTAATATCCTAAAGCTCTACTCAGGACTAGACATTTTATGATGCAATCAGTAAATACTACTATACTATCAAGCATCAAATTATTGAACTTATAAGGGTCAAAACAATGTTATTTATGATCATGAAAGTTAAACTAGATATGCGGAAAAAATACAAACTTTGAGGAATGTATGCTTTTTATTTCAATGCAAGGAGAATAAATTTCACTTCTGAAGAAAGATCACTGCATGAACTCTTTTCCCCTCTATCAGTACAGATAACACTCCTGATAACTAACATATCATAGATATATCTTCTAGTTACGGTGTGTTTCAAAACCAGGTTGACATGAACCAGAGATCAAACAAAATCTGTATACATGGACCTACTTTGAAAAAGCTAAGGATCTGTAGGGTGTTCAGATCATATAGTCTGCAGAAATTTAATTGGCATATTGTTGCTGTTTAACTTAAAATGCACAGCATAGCTACAGTACAGAGAATTACTAGAAATAACTGACTAAGCAGGCTGTCATACTAGGGACGACAGTTTAAAATTATCAGAATTATCTCTAGAATGTATATGTCTTAGCCCTGACTACATCAAGCCATTAACCGTATTGGCTGGACCCTGTTCACCTCACATGTGGATCACACTGCTTCTTTATCACAGTTCATGTGGCTGAGTTGCTTTATTCCACCTTGATGTAAGTTAAGGGGGAAGCAAGAAACAAAGTAAGGTGAGCTGTTCTAGATATCTTTGGATGAGCACCTAAGGACGAATAACCCCATGCACCAGTACAGGTCAGGGGTTGACCTGCTGGAAAGCAGCTCTACAGAGAAGGACCTGGGAGTGGTGGTGGACAACAAGTGAACAATGAGCCAGCAATGTGCCCTTGTGGCCAAGAAGGCAAATGGTGTCCTGGGGTGTACTAGGAAGAATGTGGTCAGCAGGTTGAGGGAGGTTATCCTTGCTCTCTGCCCTGGTGAGGCCACATCTGGAGTACTAGGTCCAGTCCTGGGCTCCCCAGGTCAAAATGGGCAAGGAATTACTGGAGGGAGTCCAGCAGAGGGCTGTGAAGATTATCAGGGGCCTGGAGCACCTTTCTTATGAGGAAAGGCTGACAAAGCTGGGTCTGTTCAGCCTGGAGATGACTGATGAGAGATTATTTATGCTTATAAATATCTCAAGGGTGGATGTCAAGAGGATGGGACCAGATTCCTTTCAGTGGTGCACGACAGGATGAGGGGCAATGGCCACAGACTGAAACATAGGAGATTCTGTCTAAACATGAGGAGAAACTTCTTTACTTTGAGGGTGCCAGAGCACTGGAACAGGCTGCCCAGAGAGGTTGTGGTATCTCCTTCTCTGGAGACATTCAAAACCCACCTGGACACATTCCTGTGCAATCTACTCTTGGTGAACCTGCCTTAGCAGGTGTGTTGGACTGGAGGATCTCTAGAGGTCCCTTCCAACCCCAGCCATTCTTTGATTTCAAAGAGGTCAGTAGCTAAGATATTTGGCTTTTTTTTTTTCCCTAAAGAAAATACAGTGGACACAAAATCAAGAAAATAAATATCCTTCAATATCAGACCTATAGATGTGATGTGGCCATAGTGTCAAGCAAAGAATCAAGGTCTCTTTATGTCTCATCTGTTCCTCAAACCATTGTCTGTCAAAATAAAAAAGATTTCAACAGACAAACTCTCTTGGTGAATAAAAATGCTTTATATTCTAAAAATTCATCCTCTATCAGACCCATATTTTCAAAACTTGCAAATTTTCTTCCGCCCCTTGAATGTGGACAAATACCTCAGTCACGCTAAGATTTCTGTATAAGCGGCATTTCCAAGATAAGAAACATCCCATTTCCTAAGAATGAGACTTGCTGACTTATTCTATGGACCTTTTCTTTTAATGATGTATTTTCTTGCTGGCTTAATGAGCAGGAGCAAGTTTGCAGGTTTTCACTTACAATCCTAGCTCAAAGTCAACCAGTCTGCCAGTTGTACTGAGGAATATTTGTAGAACTGAGGATCTGCAAAATGAATGTTTTGGATGTATCTTCAGTGATTTAGAGTGATACATGAAGACTACTTTATTTTTTTAATTTGCAAAACTGTACACAAAATGAAATTCATAAGCAGTGTATATTACTTCAAAACATAGGCAGAAGAAGACTTTACTTTCTCCAGAGAACTAGTTTGATAAAATGATAAATAGGCTCACACTACAACAAGAAAACATTACCGCTTAACGCTCTGTTCTTGTACAATGCTCACCACAGAACTGGAACTATTAATAATGTTATTTTTGTTAAAATTGTTTTTATTTTGTACAAATGAGAATATTATTCTAGGAAAAATCTGTAGATTTTGCAACACGATCATCTAAGTAAAAGAAGAAATCTACAAATGTATTTCTTTTCAGGGGTTTCTGAATCATTTTTCTCAATGATAGAATTATAGTTTCCAATCCAAAGCAAGAAATTATGCTGACAGGAAATCTTGCCAAAGTGAATGAAGTATCAGAGGATCTGGAATCCAGATGTTAGCTATTGTATACTAGTAAACATCATTGATTCATAATAATTTAGAGCAGAAAGCTAATAAGATCATGTTGTTGTACCTTATACTTCTGTTGAGATGTAACCTTGAAAGAATAGCTCTAGCTTAAAAAACATCCATTCTTTCCTTCCTTTGAAAAAAGTACATTGTTGGAACAGACAAGATGAAAATAGCAGTTAGTTATTTTCCAAAACTAGCAGGTTTGTAATTGATTCAAAAGCAGACTCCATGGATACTCTTATCAGTGGGACATTCTTTATGTTTTGAGGGAAGCAGCAGTGACTTACCTCTTAAGAGGTATACTCCAAAAGAGTAAATATCACCATGGTGTTCTCATTTTCTTTCTTTCTGCATATGTCTCATTCTATCAGCTGAGCCTATGATTTAAATACACAAAAATTAAAAAGTATCAGATACGTGAACCGTAAAATCTATACTCAATAGTATATATCCTTTGTCTACATGCAAAATTGCTAACGTCTCTAAATAGTATGACATAAAATAATGTGTTTGTACATGATGAGATTAATTCAGGGTGGAGTTGTCAATGTGAAATGTGCTAGTTTTATTAATTTGAAGCAGGATGTTAGTCCTGTATATAATGAAAATGGTCATTGGTGGTTAGTTCATGCTTGAGGGGTTCAGTGGGAGGAGTTCCTCTCTTAAAATCAAAAATGTATGGGTAAGAAACTGAAAAAGGAAACAAAGGTAAAAAAGTACAAGAAACAACACATTGCCCATCTCATCATGAAAAAAAAAAAAAGGCGTTCAAATATGTTTAACTATAGCCACATGAACCCCAAAGTAAGTTCAAGAGCTAAACTTTGCGGGGAAGCAGATGTTGGGGCAGGGCTGGAGCAGGAGCTGGCTGGGAGCTGCGCCGCAGGGGAACAGCACCGGGTATCGGCTCCGGGAGACCCTCGGGCGGACACGCAGAGCGGCACTGCAGGGCCCAGCCGGGGCTGCATTTAGCTCTCTTAAGACCCAATCTTGCAAACGCTTATGCACATGAGTAATTTCAGCTGCTGTGAATCAAGTTATTCACCTGTTCTAAGTTTTTGCAAGGGTGGTGCAACATCAGGCCCACATTTTTAAATGCTAGCCAGCCAGATAAAATGGAAGAAACTCCCTTTTTCCTCATCTAAGCAACTGAGTTTTTGCTGTGTTTTTATTTCCTGATTTTGACTAGAAAAGCTTACAGCTGCAAATATTTTTTTAATTCTTGCATCTCACAATTTCTTTAATAAATGAACTACCGCAACCACCTCAAGCAAATGGTAAAAATGATACAGTTCAGCAGTTGCCTGTAATTTCAAGCCCTTCTAATACTTCATAGTGATTTCTGTTACAAGGTAGGGCACTTTGTAGAGACCAATGGTGTTGTCACATCTCTGAAATTGTGGATAAGCCAAACAAAGGAAACTGAGATAATTCAGTGATGATTGTCAGCCCACTTATGTCTTGATACTTTTCTGCATTTTATTTGTTTGTAGCTGATTTGTTCCATTTGTAAGTCATGGAGAAAACGGAATCATCTAACAGCTTTGCATTTCCTAAGTATGTGTATTATTCTGTTACCATATGGATCACTGACCAATGTCTGGTGTTTGTGATTTTCTAGTTGCGTTGCTACAGAACATGCAGGTTTGTGACTTAGTATGTGATCTCCATGAGCTGGAAAGACTCAAAACATATGGCAGATCAGATGTTAGGCTTGGGGAAAATCAAAAATTAAACTGTCTCAGAGCAGTTGAGAGACTGCTTTGCTATATATTTTATGTGATTTGTGTGTGTCTTGAGGGAGATGTCACCTAGGGAAGTGAATCGAAGAAAAAATAGCTTTAAAAAACGAACTGTTTGTATTATGGCTTTAAACTTTAAAGTCTGGTCAGCTAAAAGCAGATGTTGTGAACTAAGATGGAAACTTGCCTGAGGCCAGAATCGAAGAAGGCATTCTCTAATAGTAAGAAGGAAAAAAATGCTTTCTGGTTTCAGAATTTATTACAAGCACAAAATGAATGCTTATTGTATGCTTTTAAGCACAAACATTTTCCCACTTCTGTTCAAATTACTGAAAAATATTGGTGGCTTCAGAAATTTAATTTCAGACAATGGGTTTATTAGCAACCCGACTGTATTCTGAGCTCTCTATCACAAAATCTTTTGTTATTCTGTTCTGGCCAAGAGCCTGTCATGTTGGAAGGAGCAATGAAGTGCCTCTTACCCTTGGCTGTCTGCCCAGTAATTAGATGGGGAGGTGGATTAAAGTATCTAAACATGTGGTGTAAACTTTGGAATACTGTAGTATGACACAGTTCTGATGCGAGCCTTTTTAAGCTAACAATAATAAAGACTTCATATACAGATAACTGTAAAATTGATCATAACTATTGCTGCATGCTTCTAATTGACCTGGGCTTGCATGGTCTGAGAGAATATACTTACGTTATTGTCCTGGTTTTGTTAAAAACAAGTTCTCTTTTAGTGAATTTGCCTGTCAGCTAAAGCCTTCATATTAGCTGCATTTTCCTGGAGAACCCAACACATGTTTTGGTTAAACCTAGCAATGGAATGCAAACTTATTGATAAGCATGGATGGACATCTCGCGAGAGGGGCAACGAGAAACTGGTGATCGAGAGACTGACCAACGGTGTGTAACATTCCATTCACGTGAATACTTCATATAAAAGTGGGAGATCATGAGGATCTCGGCCCTTTTCCCTTTTGTCTCTTTCCCTTTTTCCTCATGGCTGACATTAGGAGAGGACCTTGCTGGTCGTCCCTGTGAACTGAGGCCTAGTGAGAGACTGAATCCAGCTCCGGTTGGCTGCAGAGTCTAATCCAGGACTTTGGGTGCTGGCTCTGCAGTTGCTGAGACTTACAAGATTGGTTTTGTATATTTTGTATAATTTTCTCTATTCTTATTAGTAGCATTAGTAAAACATCTTTAATTTTTCCAACTCTCTTCTCTCTGTCCTTCTTTCCCTCCCAATCACCTGTCCTGAGTGGGAAGGGGGGAGAGGGAGGGGCAAAAGGGGGAAGTGGGGGGGAGAAGAGGTTAACAATACATCTGCCAGGGTTTGATTGTCACCCCGCAATCCTAACCCTCGACAGTTATGTAAACATATAATATGTAAGAATTTGCAAGTTAAAAATTAATCAATATTTTCAAGAAAGAGAAACAAAAAAGTTGATTACATAAAAATTATTTATGTTAAAATCAATCAATATCTGAGAAAATATTCTGTCTCCTTTTCATCTATTTATGTATGAGGAAATACATATTTACAGTAGCTGCCTCTATAGTGTTTGTTCAATGGCATGAAGCTTTGAACCAGCTCAAAATTTGGTCTGAGACAGTTCTGCAGTTTATTTTCAACTTACTTTCAAAAACTAAGTAATTTATTTTCAACTTACTTTCAAAAGCCATGCTCTAATGGCAAGTCCACAATTAGAACTTGTAGTATTTCTAGGGGGGGATGAAACCTACTTCTGCATTTTACAAATACTTTACATTATATTGTTTTCATTGATATAAGCTGCTGGAGGCAGCTTTGTTGCTCTAGTTCAGTAGCAGCGGGATGGAAAAGAATATAGTAGTGATTTTCAGAAATCCACTAGAAAATATTTTAAGGATATTTTCAGCATATTTATTTAATCCTGTAGGAATACTTTTGACGGCAGTCATAGGGTGTGAGAATTGGCTGCCTTTTCGGACTTATTCCAGGGTGAAAAGTAAGGGTTTTTCAACAGATAATTCCTGAGAAATCCATGTTTGAACAAGCCCTAAATCTGGCACGAGTGGAATCCCTCCACATACCTTTTTTTTTTTTACCGTTTTAAGGAGAATTTAGCCCCTTTCTTTCCCCTTGGTTTCAGGATGTGTGAGGGTAGGTGGTCTGTCCGGTGATACGGCCGCGCCTCAGGGCAGAGGCGGCGGTGCCGGAGCGAGCCCCATGCCGCCATTTCGCGCCTCTGGGCGCCCGCAGACCCCGCCGCGGCGAGGGAGATCCGGACCGGCCGGCTCCGCACACTCCGGAGGGTGGGCCGGCGCTGGCGAGAGGAGCTGGCGGTAATCGCTGCTGCCCGCGGGCTGGGCCGGGCCGGCCGAGGGGCACCGACCGCCCCGCGCTACCGGGCGCTCCCGCACCGCCTTGGCCCCTTTGGTACCGCCATTTTGCGCGGCGGTGGCGGGAGGCGCCGCTGGTGAGGTGGGAGCAGCTCTGTCAGGTTCTCCGTCCTCAGCCGAGGGAGGAGGGCCTGGCTGTGAGGGAGCCTCAGGGGCTCGCAGGAAGGGGAAGGGGCGCTGAGAGGTGGGGATGCCGTCAGACTCTTCAGGACACCTGCTCCACAGCTGGCAGTGAGCAGCTGCACTTCATTTGGGTCACTGGCCCGAGGGTTGTGACCCTCACTTTGCACCCATGTATAGAGCACTAAGGCAAGGTACGATAGTCTGAGGAAAAGATTGGGCTTTAGGAGGGACGTGAAAAGCAAAGGGGCTTCAAAACTGAGCAGACCACTTTGTGGCCTGTAGAGTTTGGAGTAAGTCTCTAGTACACTGTTTCTGAAAGCAGATACATGAGAGGTCTTTGCTTACAAGAGCTGGCAAATGTTCTTTGTAAGCGTGAGTCAATGGTCTGTCCTGTGGCTGCAAACACGTACTCGTGTCCCTCATTCTGCCATCTTGAATGCATTTTCCCTGTGCCAGCAAACAGCATTGAGAGTATGAAAAAGACCCTTTGATTCACACCCATCTTTCTTGGAGATGTGTTTTGCCCTCTTCCTCCGCCTCCCCCCCCCCTTTTTTTTTTAAATATTCTTTAAAAGCATGAGAGATGTTTTGCAGTTTCTTGGCTGGGGATTTTGAGAGGCCTGTCCCAGCTGACAGACAGCAAGCTGGTGGATTAATGCAGAACAGCATAAAGGAGTGTTGTGCCAGGGGTTTCCAGTGTCTTAGAGTGACCACGACATCTGCTGTCATTTTTATTTACATTATCAAGCAATTGGAATTAATGGAGCCAGTCAAAGAATAAATGACATATAGAGAGTGGGGATCTGAAGGGCCTGGAACATTAAATATTGTGTATAACAAAGACTGCTCAAGGGTGGGAATCATAAATCCAAATTATTTAAATGGCAGTTGCATTATCATAGATTGTTGATTCCCACCTGAGGTATGAAAGCCATTTCATATTGGTGTGCAGTGTTCGAAACTTCTTGGAGCTGGTGGAGTGGTGGTTATTCAGCTGGGATAAGCATTTAATGCAGATAATTACTACTTGAATAGCAACAACTTGACGGTATTCCTGACAGATGCTTCTGCTGCCACTACTGATGCCCAAGCCTGAGAACTCCTGCTTTAGATTACTGACATTAAAAGCATGTGAAAGCATGGTGGCAAAATTAACCAGCTCTGTTAGATTTATTAGTGTGATTTCTAAATTCTAGATTTATTAGTGTGAAGGAAAAAGTGGCAATGGCATGGGGGGCATGAGGACAGAAATTGGCAGAGGCGGTGCTGCAGACTTTCTGTGAAAAGGAGTGCAAAAGGGGCATTGACAGATTTCTTGTTTGAAGTTCTAAAACCTGTCTTCCCTGTGTTCACAGGCAGTTTTGATTACATGTTCTGTATTCTGCCAGTATTGTGAAATGTTTTCTGTTTTAAATTTGAAACATTTCTCTGGAATATTTGAAGTTTTACAGCTTCTGGGGAATAAAAATATTTTTAAAATTTTTGATTCACAGATGACAGCATACAGTAATTAAGTAAACTTGAATCCTGTTTGCAAAGCACTCTAAAAGATTTTTTTCATGTGTTACTAATGAGATGCTGGAGTACAAAAGAAGTGTTGCCTTTGGCTTATCTCTGTAGGTAAAGAAGATAGCTTTGCTTTGTTATTTTATCACCAAATTTGGCCTTTCTTGAGTTTTATAAACTCTGAAGTTGATTTGGTATTTTACCATTTCTTTCAGTGAATCTAAGATTTTTGACTTGTAAAATCTTTTCTCTGGTATTTTTTTTAGTCAGCTCTTTGCTGTTTAAAATTGTCATTAAGCAAAATAAGAGCTGTGAAACTTCTCAACCAAAAAAAAAAAAAGAAAACATGTCTAATGTGTAGAGATGGTACTATATGGAAAATATTTAAATTAATGAGGGTGGTTTTAAAACTGATGTATATACTAAATAATTTAGAAATAATCTCTGGTCTTGATGTTTCAGAACAAGCCTGTTAACGACATTAAGAAGGTGGGCCCATACTCTAGTTGTCCAGGTGAGCAATTTCCATGTAGGTTAAAAAGCAAAACTGATTTGCTTGTAAATTAAAGTAATTGTTGGGGGCTTTTATATGATAGAATAATTTTATTTTGTAAAATTTGACGGAATCAGATCTTAAGACAGATTGTATTTTTCCATCAGAACAGAAACAATCTGAGAAAAAAATATATAGTCTGCAGTTATATAAAAGCAATCTTAGCATTATTCTTAGAAATTAAATAATTTAGCATAAAGATTATCTGGATCTTCAGTGTTGCCCACTTTTTTCCTCCTGACATGTCAGAGTAATGTAAAGGTTGTTTAAAGGGATTTTTTTGGTCATAAGTAATAAGAACCATATTTTCTCAGGAGAGGGATTCTCTTTTCTTTTTGAAGAAGAATTAAAGATGCGGGCAAGAGGTCTAAAAGAAATAAAAAGTAGAAATTAAGTATTGGCACTTACAGCTAATAAACTTTCTATTGCTCATACAGGTTAAATTTTGGTAATTCCAGTTTCACAGTTCCTTGTGCTGCCTTTTACAGATTAAGAGGCTTCACATTTGATCTAAAAATGTTCAACTCTGCAGACATGGTCTTTTCATTGGATAATTTATTTTATGAAAGACCAGATACAAGACAAAGGTAAATATTTATTGTTAAATATATATAATTGGTTTCCAGGATTTTCCACCCTCTGAATTCCACCTAGCAGAATTTTTTTTTGTAACTCACTTTTCTGTCTGTCTATAGAAATATGGGACTACAATTTCCCAGGTTCATAACCCATAGTTTGTAATGTTTCTCCAAGCATACTGAGTTTTGAATGATGCAGGTATACCTTAGGGCTCTAAGAAACAGGGGTTAGCAGAAATTTTGCCTCTTAAATTTTCTGTGTTTAAAAATCGCATGAATTAAATAATATTTTTAGCAGGAGAAACAGTAGGTTATTTAGATGTTGTGGAAGGTGCTTAAAGAATGCTTTTACCTTACATTTGTGTGTTAAAAATAGGTATCCGGAAAATAAAGAGCCCAAGATTTGCTGGCTTGCACCTGCTCCAGCTATTGCTGAAATTCCAGCTGCAGAGGAATTACAGAGGGAACTGGAAAAAAATGCAGCCAGCATTCATATGGGTAAAATAGAATAGAATCACAGGGTCATTTAGTCTGGAAAACACCTTTAAGATCATTAAGTCCAACTGTAGACCTAATACTGCGAAGTCCCACTAAATTGTAGTGTCTGACATTTATTTTGAATGGCTTAGTAAATAATTAGCTTGACAGATAATTCCTCCTCTCTCTTTTAATGCTGTGAAATATGAAATATTCTAGGTAAGCAAATATAGACAAAGAATACATTTTAGTTGAGAGTGATGGTCTCACATATGTTTGGGCTATTGGTGATCCTCCGGGCATACACAGGCTACAAGTTTACTTTGCAAAAGTGGGCAAAGTAAGAACTATGATCAGAATTTGAGCTACTCCACATTTTTCCATGAAGTACCATAACATGGTGGGAAGCAGCTGTAAGAGCATCATGCAGCACATTGGTTGCATGACCTGTCTCCCACCTAAGGAACAGAGAATTTATATGAACCTAACTTTCATCCCTTTTGGTGCTTTTTTCAAATTGCTGTTCAAGTAGCCAAATTGGAATCTGGCTGTTAATTGCTGGTAAGTGGAGTATTCCTTCCATCTAGACATTCAGGATCACCTTAAGAAAATTAATTCTAAAGAATTTGGTTACTTTTTCAACTAGATTTCTGAATTTCTTAGCTGCTGTGCTGATTTATGATATTCTCTATTTAGGCATTATATTGTTAAGACAGAAGGGGTTTTTATACTTTATCCAAGAGCAATTCAATGCTGAAACACTCATTCAAATAAGCTACCTTGTGTTTGTAGAATTAGAACTGTTGAGGTTATGTCACAAACAGGCCATTGTAATTTTAAGTTTCTAGATGGATAACACTGAAATGAATAGTCTGCAGAATAGACCTCTTTCGTAATCTTGTTACATTCAGTTGTTTATTTCTGCTTTTGCCTTCCTTTTGCTGACAGCAATGCTGGTATGGTCAGATAGATCAGGTCACCAATCCTTCTGAGAACTAACCCTGCAAAATGTGATAATTAACCAAGATCACTATGAAACCAGCCTGTCACTGACATCATTACGAATTTTGAGTGTTGAGATTGCAGGGTTGATCTCACAGCTGTTTGTAGTAGAAACTTCAAGCTTGGTCATCGTGTAATGTTTTTAAAAATACAGTCTTTATTGTGAGACAAGGTGAAGAGTTTCTATCTTACAAACTACTTTGTAGTTCTGAGGAATAGTTTTGCTCCATTGCTTTTATGTGGGAAGCATGGAAAGTGAGCCTATTTTTATAACCTTTTAATTGACAAGAAATGCATAGCATTCATCAGCATAAGTCATAAAATATACACTAAAGTTCTTGTAGTAAGTTAGAAGTATCACTTCATGTAATAGATGTGAACTTGGCTGATTCTATGTGGAAGATATTTAATAAAATGACTATGAATAGCAATATGAATATTTATTGTTTTGTAGGAGGGAGAAAGCACCAGAAGTTTATACAACAATGTAAGAGTAACACTGAGGAAGTAAATGATAAATCACCAGGCCCTGTTCATTTTGGAATAGCTTCTGAAAAAGAAGTGCTCCAATTAAGCACAGAAGAAAGAGAGAAGATTAGTTTTCCTCATGAAAGTCTGAAAATGGTTTCGTTGTTTCTCTCTTCTGACCAAGAAAAATCTAAAACAGAAACAGGGGTTTCTCATCAACCTGGTGCAATTTTTTCACAAAATAAACTATTAAGTAATTTTCCAGAAAACAGTGATGATGAGAGTGCCCATTCAACATTCAGAAAAAGGTACATGTCTAGTAAATTCTGATTGTTTATCAACTCTCAGAATCATATTATTTTGGATACATTTGTTAAAGTGCAGAGTTTTGGATCATTCAATTGAAGGTACTTTGCCAGCGCTCCAGACACAAATTCTTTTCAGTATAAGAGAAAAGATGTTTTCTTTCGGCAATATTTTAGTACTGTAATTAAATATGTCCTGAACTCAGCCTCTGAGAACAGTAAGGAATAATGTTGCTTTAATTTTAAATAAATTGTTAAATAAGAAAGGGGTTTCAAAATACTATTTTGAGTTCTTTATCCACATGGTAACGAGCAAGAAGGCCAAGATCACTTGCTTTTCAGAGCTGAGGTCAGCCAGCCAGGAGTACCTGGAGCAGTTCTCAACATGATTTCAGTGCAGCCTGGAAGGAGAGGTTTACAGATAGACTCCTCTTCTATGCCCAGCTCTTCTCATTCCTCAGAACTTGTATGGTTCTATTGTTTTTAATTATGCAGAGAATGACAGGCTGCTATTGGAAACCAGAGCCTATCTGGACAGGCAGTTTATTCTTTCAGGTTCTTTCTGGAATGAAAGTAAAGTTAAAATGTAGTCTTCAGGTAGAAAAGTGTCAGATGAAGTTGGATGCAAAGTTTTCTGATGATTGTGTCTTGCTAGTTCTGCTTCTAATACAAACACACATATATTTCAAGTATTAGAGAAACTGTGTAACATTTCAACAAATTAATGAAAATCTTCGATCTTTTGCAGCTTATTTAAAGCATCTCATTATACGTACAAAAATACAGAATTTAAAGATAGGTCTGTGGAGGTCAAAGAAATTGATACTTACTTAAATACAAGTGAAAACATGAAAGAAGTGAGAAAAGAAGATTTATGGAGAAATAATCATAATTCTACAGTAACTAAAGCGTCAGATTTTACTCTTCGTAGGGTAAATGATGGGGACATTGCATTTAAAAATGCAATTAAAATGGAATCATTTTCTAATGCTTCAGAGATTCTGGATATAACAGGTAATTATTGTTGCTCTCTTTCAAGAATAGTAGTCAACTGTCTGTCTTTGGTATATAATAATAATGTATATCCATGGTCTGAGGTAGAGTGAAGAACATTTTCCTGCTGACTCGAGGTAATACGTTGCAGTTCTATGAAACTTAATTGCATTGCTGTTTATGAGCTGTGTAAACAATTTATAGAGACATATTTTCAAAAGGGCCAAGTCATGTAAACCTTTTCAAAAGTTTCACTTTGGATCAGTTCCCTAAACAATTTGAAAAAGAGCAGCCTTGTCCCTTAATGTGATAGATAGTCTCATCTTCATTTGAAATCAGAAATTGAAAAGGGAATGTTTATTTGTGATGTGGCTCATACTTGCATCTCTGTAGAAATAGATTTTTAAATAGGAAAAATCTGGAAAATTGAGAAAAGTGCTAAAAATTTGATGAAATTATAAAATACTTGTTTTATAATTTTTGTTTGTTTGTTTGTTTTTTTGTTTTGTTTTTTAATACATGTGGCTTATTCCTAGGTTTTAAGCTTTTTGTGGCAGGGACTCATTGCACCTGTGGAATGTATAATATGTTGTGTACCTGGCTAACTGCTGCAGAAATGCAGAACAGAAAAATGGTTGTAGCAGAAAATTGTAGGGCAGAGCTGTGGCTTAGGATGAGATTTGGAGACTGCTCAGTAATGGAATTCCAATTGCCTTCTGAGCAACAGTGCCTAGATTTGTGGATGAGAGGAGAGCAGTGGACATTGTTGGGTTTTTTTTACTTCAGCAAGGCTTTTAATCAAATAATAGAATGGCTGAGAAACACTATCTTCCATGGCATGCTTATATCCAAGTTAGGATATCAGGAATGGATGGACAACTGCATGGGTAAAAACAGTGATTGGATAGTCAAGCTCAGAGGGTGGTGGTTAATGGGTCACACTCTGCCCACATGCCCACCACAGGTGGAGTGCTGCAGGGGTCTGCCCTGGAGGAGGGGGCTGCTAGAGATCTCATGAAATTCAGCAGGAATGAATGCAAAGTCCTGCCCTGGGGAAGGAGAAGAAGCCCTGGGGTTCCCCTGGGATGGACTGATGGGGGGCAGCTCTGCAGAAAAGTTCCTGGGGACTGGCAGACAGCTCACTGAATGGGAGTAATGAAGGCCTACAGCATCCTAGGCTTTGTTAACAGGAACAAAGCCAGAAAGTTGAGGGAAATTATCCATCTCCTCCTTCTTGGCACTTTTGAGACCACATCTACATACTGCACCAGGTTTTGAGCCTCTGATACACATAAGACATCCTTAAACTGGAGTGAGTTCAGCAAAGATGGTCCACGAAGATGGTCTTTTCAAATGATGAGCTTGTGACCTCCCTGTCCTATCCTGTCAGCTCCTTCTGTATCACCTGGACCTTCTTGTAGGCTTGCAGCTCCTAACAAAACACATAGCTTGGGATCAGGAAGATATTTTCATGTTTATTGGTTGAAAATAAACCTGGTTTTATAAATTTACTACTTTTATTTGTTTAGGAACTACAGGAAGAAAATTGGAAAATTTGAGGGCTGTTACAGAAATACGTATCCTTGTATTTGCTGTATCTGGTTTGATTATTTTTTACATTTACAAAATTATAGTGTTTAATTTTTAGCCATAAGAACTCATGCACTACACCATAATAGTTATGATTAGTAACACTATGCTGGGAATCAAATGATGAATAGGTATTTACCTTTTGGACTTCTAAAGCTAGAATGAAAATAAAACAACTTACAGATCATTCATTGTTAAGCAAATTTATTCTTATATCAAACATTCAGGTTTTATCCTCAAAACTGTTTATTTTTAAAATGTAAAATTTTTAGTTTGCATAATATGTGTTTCACACCGGATTTTATATGCAAAGACAAATATACACATATATCCCTATTCACTTTATATAAAGAAAAAGTGAGTTAGTATTTAGGCATGTTAAGAAAACTGAATCTTACTTTTTGTTGCAATTTATCAGGAGAAAATAAATTTCACATATCCCTTATAGATCTGTGTTTATGTTGTAGTGTTCCTACAATATATTTCCATTATTTAAGCAGATTTTACAATAATTTTCTTTTTTCTTGTCACTGCCTTGAACCCATAACATAATTAACCATCCATCTATATCTGTCAAACCTTTTATTTGCCTGTTTTAACACTTTTTTCCCCAATATTTTATTTTGAATAACCTGTCAGATGTTAGATTAAATAACAGGAAGAGGAAATGTCTAAATTTAGGTAACTAAAATTCATGTGGATAGCTTTCAGGAGTGTCATAATTTCCAAAAGGAATAAGAACTCAGTTGTTCTGAGGCCTCAGTTCATTGTTCCTCTTCCTGTTGGTGTTGTGTCTGACCGCGTGTGCACCCTGATCACATGGTTACCATCACTCTGCTTGAGTGGCTTCAATGCAAGTCCAGACAAGGGTCAACTTGCTCATTTGGATATATAATGTAACAATATTCTACTATTACTCAGATTTTAGATTAGAATGTAGTTGTCTGAAGAATACACAATATTGGCAATGGAAAATATCTTTATTGTCAGCACTAAGAGATTGTAGGTGAATTTCTTTGCTACTGTTAATGACTAAATATGCAATATTGTGCTAATGTGTGTTGTATTACAAGTATAAAGTGACTTGTATAAAGTGACTGTTGACACTTTAGATATGCTGACAGCAGTGCTCTGCTTGCTCTTCTGTTTGGTTTGCAGTGTAGAATAAAGGTTTTGTCCTTTGCAGTTTCACGTTCCATAATTTTATGTCATTCCATGGAGCCTGTGCCAAGGAGGCGGTTCTTGATTATTGGTAATAATACTGGGACCTCTTGAACAGGTAGTGGGTTTTTTGGTGAAGTAGAAGATACAGCATACCAAAAGTCTAAATAAAGCTACTGAATAGTTTAATAGGTTACTTTTTGATAATTTTTTTACAAGCCTGTGTCAGTGTAAGATTGCGTATGTTTTAAGCTTGCATATAAATTACAAGAAAGAGATGCATTTACAGTTCTAAAATAAATTTTATAATTTTCACTTGATTGTTTTCATTTCCTTAATGCTGTCAAGCAACCCAATTTAGAAGTATTTTTAAGGAGTTCCCGTATTTTAACTATGCACAGTCTAAAGCTTTGGATGATGTAAGTATGAAACGTTAGTTGCAGCTGCAAGGAGTACTTTGTAGATAAATTTAAATGGTACTTTGATATTCAGAACTGAAAAGGGTTTAGAAAGCTGTAGTATATCTAGATCCTCTTCCTGGAATAGTTGAGTGGAGTTGTACTTAGCTGGGAGAAGAGACCAGAACTTATTTTAAAAATGTTTTCTCAGTTTTAAATATGTTTGTGCGAAGATGTGAATTGCATGCATATTTATGGCTACAGATTAGTAATACTTTTTAGTGATTTTCACAGGGAGATTAAAAAAAGCAGAACTTTGGAGAAGGTTGTCCTTTTGGAGAAGTGGTGTTTGTCTGTGCCCTTTTTATCAGCTATGCTCTTTCTTTAAACCTCAAAACTTATTTTGAAAGCAACCAATTCAAGAAAGATTTTATTATAGATATTTCAGAGAGGAGATACAGGTTCCATAAGAGTCTTCAACACAGCATTTGAGATTTTTATTCAACTCTAGGGGAAATGGCGGTGTCATTCACAAACACTTCTAAGCATGTTTTTAAAGCTACTTTGGATGTTGCGGATGTTCTTTTTTAAATTTCTTAGCCACTAAGTAAAGTGTTATTAAGAGGGAAAATCAGGGAAAATTTTGTATTCATACAGCATTCATATTTCATTGATTTTTGTGAGCATTGGAAAACTGGGAATGGTAGATGAAGAACACAGGTAATTCCAGCAACTATTCAGCAGGTACTGCCAGTGTCAATCATTGCAACAGTTCATTATAAATCAAGTACTAGGTGATTCCCATTCGTCCTTGTGAACTCCTAACAGTCATAGAATAGTTTTAGAACATGAACAGAAAGAACATGAGAATGAGGATAGTATACTCCATCGGGAGTTGGGAGGGAAAGAGGGAAGTGAAGCTGCGTGGACTGTGCTGCATGAAGGGAGTATGGGTGAGTGACACTGCGGAGGAGGAAGGAGGAGGGCAGAGTCAACCTGGTCAGAGAAACGTGAGGGAACCCAAGATGGGCATAGCTGGCTTCTGAGATAGAGGAGGAGGGAGTGTCGGGGAAGGGAAGGAGGAAGGAAGCATGGTCATGCAAAACCTACTTTTGTCATTATTGAAAGATTAACATTCTGTTAAAATGATACATATTCAACAATGTTGGAATTTTGAATGCAGATTGAATTACAGAAGGAAAACAAAATGCACTTTGAATTTCAGCCTTTCATGTTTGTGATGAGCCTGTGTTTGATTGCAGTTGGACATGATTCTGTATTAATGTCATCTAAGGCTAGATACTGGGGTTTTTGTTTGTCAAAAAATGATGAACTTCATTACACAATAACCTTAGATGAATAGTGTCTCATTTACATTTCTGTGGCAATGGAAATTTCTGTGGAAATGTTATTTCTTTTGCTGTGACTGAAATTTCATCTCTAATACAAAATCTTTTAGAGGACTACATATATTAGTGTAATAATAATTTCCTTGTGTCATTTTCCCCTAGACAGTCCTTTTGGAATGTATGAACTATGTACAGTGTGTTGCTGTGTTGTTTTTACTACTTTGGAATTCTTTCCTAGCTTCTTTATACAGACAGGAATTTTGTGATTTGTGCTCCAACTGGCTCTGGAAAAACTGTAATGTTTGAGCTAGCTATTACCAGATTACTCATGGAAGCCCCACTGCCTTGGATGAATATTAAAGTTGTTTACAGTAAGTATTATGCAGCTTTAAATGTTTTGGTGACAGCAGTAGAAAATGTCATTCTGTAAATGTGGAACTCTGGAGCAATTGCTTTAATAATATTGAAATTAAATATGTGAAGAAATTGTGACCTACCTCATTTTTTAAGAAGTCGTTTCTTTTAGGGTTTGTTTATTTGTGATACTGTTTTAGCTATTATTAGTATTTAACAGCACTGTGTAATTGTAGTGTTCAGCATTGCCTATACAAATAAAAATTAAAAAAATATCAAAGTGTTTGTCCTCTAAGAACACAAAATGTACATGGAAAGGGAAGGGGAAGCAAAGAAAACTCAAACAAAATCTCAGTGGCAGAGCCAGAAATAATTCACTATCTCTTGTATGCCTTTCTGTTGCTCTGAGGATCAAATTTTCCAATATTCACTTACCTGGCATGTTCGTGTGCTAACTGTTGCTTTCTGTCTACGAGTTCAGAGGCAAAAGAGCTATAATTTAAATGAGTTTAATGGATCTTCATAGGAACCAATGGGAATACTTGAAGATGGTCGCAGCTATTACACTTTTTTTTTCTTTCCCTCCTGGAGAATTGAGTTCATATCATGTAAATCAGATTAAATTGGTGGCTTCATCCAAGTTTTAATTAATTCATACAGTGATATATTTGTCAGTCTTGCTATTAATGGTTAATCTTTATAGTTACACAAGTTTCAGCCTATTTGTTTTCTTTTTATTCCAGTGTGTACTAATCCTTACAATAACGCTAGTGTTGGTTTAGAGTTTACTGTGTAACGTAAACAGATCTTGGTTATGAACAGGCATATCAGCAGATTGAAGTGGAGCATTTCAGTATGCTGTAGTGTTTTTGATTGCCATGGTAGAATTGATGCAATTTGTCTGATTGGAACTTTCAGTAAGGAAGCAGTTACCTACCAGTGGAATTCGATCTGCTGACCTTTACAGGTTCGACAACGATGGAGAAGGAGACATCAGTTTTCCAAATGCTGGAAGAGAGGTGTTAATCAGCTTTAAGACACACTTAGGAATGATGACTGAAGCTCCAGGAGCAATCACTAGCTTCTTGCATTCCTGCATAGTGAAATATTCTTTCTTTTGCAATTTTGTGAATTACTTGCTGGCAAGTCAATCAGTTTTCTGGAGCTAGTGATTCCACTGGCATTATAGACCACTGATAGATGTAGACGATTTTACAAGTCTTTCTGAAACAGAGGTGCTGTTTTCAGATCACGTCTAGACCACTTTTTGTTTCACTTAAATCACTGCATTTCCCACATAGATTACCCATCCAATAGAGACTTCCATGTGTTGCTAGTATCAGTCCTTGTAGAGAATTACTTCTGATTTCTAGAAATCAACCTCCATCTGCAAAAGTATAGTATGCATCCTCCGGATATTCATGAGGACCATCATCAGAACTGCTACCTGCTGTGTTAGCTGCTCAATATGATCATGATTAAACTTAATTGTAAATTTGGTTTAGATCGATTTTGGGTTCTTCTGGTATTCTCTCTCTTGCTTGTGGATGGTTTCTCATTTTTAACCCCTTTTCTCTCTGAATACAGAGTACTCAAATCATTCTCAACTGGAAAAAGGTTGGTGTTTGTAATATCTTCCATTGGAAAAGGTGTGATTCCTGTGGTTTCTTCTGTCTGTGAGAAAAAAATTGACAGCTGAATGATTGTTTCCATGTGGGACTGAGGGAAAAATCAGGATTAAGAGAGGGCATAAATAACCTTAATTGAAGGTTCCTGTTTGTGATAGGGAAAAACTGGAGCCCAAAGCTGAGCATTGATCCATGCACATGGAATAGGATAATAACACCAATTACAAATTTTGTTTCTGGGAGCCAAGATGAAAATTAGGGAAATTAAATTAAAGAAAGCATCTTAAACATTTATGCAATTAGCATCTTTAGCAATACAGTTGAAGATTTGGGTTTCCTGATATAACTGATTATTTTGTGTTATTTTTAGTGGCACCAATAAAAGCTCTATGCAGTCAGCGTTTCGACGATTGGAAAGAAAAATTTGGACCATTAGGACTCAGCTGCAAGGAGCTGACAGGAGATACAGTGATGGATGATTTATTTGAAATACATCACGCTGATATTATTATTACTACACCTGTAGGTTTCAGTCCCAGTTCTTACAAAACCTAGAATAAGCAGACATTAGTAGTCTACTAATTTTGTGCTACTAGGACTGCTCCTTTTTTGTGGTAATAAGTAGTAATTTTATGATCATTAGGCTTTCCTGCATACTGCTGTGCATACTGTTAGTTCATATAAACAACAGTTAGTAATATAATAATGTGCTAGATGAAACATAAATGGCATTAGCTTGAATTATTTTAACTGATTTTATTTAAAGAGTTATTAAAGTTTAGGCATGACTGCCCCTACTGTATTCTGGCATGTGTTGGCCTTTGAAACATCTTTCACTTTCTGTTGTTTTGTTGCGTTGTTTTTTTTTTCTCCTAGGAAAAATGGGATAGCATGACTAGAAGGTGGAGGGACAACTCTATAGTCCAGCTTGTACGACTATTTCTCATTGATGAAGTAAGAAAATTAATGTTTTATATGCACTGGCTTTGTTCTTGAAGATAAAACTTAGAAAATATAACATTCATTTAATACATATAGCTTGGAGAAATATTTAGCAACTGTTTAAAAATTCCTAATAGGTACATGTTATAAAGGATGAAGGCCGTGGTGCAACATTAGAGGTTGTAGTTAGTCGGATGAAGACTGTTCAGTCTTCTCTTTGGCGTCTTTTAGAGAATCACGACACCGTTCCTCCCTTGAGATTTGTAGCTGTTTCTGCAACAATCCCGAACGCTGAAGATGTAAGATTTACGTTTTAACTCTATTTTAATTAATGTAGTTGTATTTTATAAAATTTACTTGGAGTTATAAATGCAAATTGATAACAAAGTTGTCATTTTGAAGCTGTCAACCTAAGCCAGCTGCCAGGTTGATGTTCATGTAGCAAATTATCTACAACCATATGAAAGTATTGGCCAAGTATGGACATGCTTCAGTTTTAGATTGCTGTTTGTGATTTTTGTCTCAGTACAAATCAGAACAGACTTGAAATTTCAGTCTGAATTACATTGGTCCTGTAGAAAGCAGAACTTCACATGTGATTTTAATGATAAAAGCAATGTCAGATGTGTTAATAGTTTACATGGGATAAAAGCTAAGTTAATTATTGTGTGATGCAGTTAGAGAGTGATTAAAAGCATTAATTTATCATTTCCGTTCTATTTCTTCTTTTTTAAAGATTGCAGAATGGCTTTCAGATAGTAAGACGCCTGCTGTATGTCTGAAAATAGATGAGGATCAACGACCAGTGAAGCTACGCAAAATTGTTCTTGGTTTTCCTTGCAGTGACAGTCAGACAGAATTCAAATTTGATTTAACTCTTAACTACAAGATAGCAAATATTATACAAACATACTCGGAACAAAAACCAGCACTTGTGGTACAGCAGCTTTTTTTTTTTCTCACATTCAAAATGATTTATTTCTTGAAAGTGTTATTGCAAAAAAATATTTTCTTATTTATAGTTTTGTGCCACAAGAAAAGGAGTACAGCAGGCTGCTTCTGTTCTTGCAAAAGATGCTAAGTTTCTACTGAGTATAGAACAGAAACAAAGGTATTTTTATGTTTGAGTTGTTAATAAGTGTTTGTGTATTTTAGTAAACCTGCAACATCTGTGAAGAAAGCTGTCAAGGTAATACAATTTCTAGCAGAGGAGTTTCTGCAACAAAATCATTATCACAGTTGACATTCTTTTTGATAAAATGGCACCCTTCTTGGGAAGTTCTATTTGCTTCTCAGATTTTTAGGGTACTTTTCGTAACAATTAAGTTGTTTCTAAAAGCTGCTTTCTAAACATACAAATATTAATACCTATGGACCTGTAAGGCCGTATAGTGTAAAGACTAAGCATATGAACGGTTCAATTGGATGTGGTCTTACTGGTGTTTTAGGTTAAGGCAGAAGTCTTTGCATTATGAGATACCTTTAATAAATGTAGCCCTGACCCATCTTAATTATTTACTTCTGGTTTGCTTAGTCGTGGCAGCTGCAGAAGCTGCTTCCTGATTGGGATCTCTAACATGGTCGTCTTTGCTTTACGTGAACAACACATACGTTGTAGGTCATGACGTGAAAAGATGACTGGGCTGGAGAGGCTGTAACAGCTGCCCCAGAGACTCAACTTGATTGCTTTGCAAAGATGGGAAAGGTGGCAGTTGAAAATATACAAATAATGTATATTTTAAAAGTTGTTTTAAGACTATGTCCTTTTGATAATCAAACATAGTTGAAAACTAAGAACATCTTTAAAAGTGTAAATGCAGTAGAACCATGGAAAAGGATGTAAAAAATGTACATGTCAAGGAATACATCTTACAGTCTCTAGTGAGGTAATTGTGTATCTAGTTTCATGTGAAGCTTTATTTTTGCATTTTAAAAACATAGTTGCATCTTTGTATATTCCACTTATATTAGTGAATTGGGTGATTTTTGAAGTATTCTTCTCTTTTTTTGTGTGTGCATTGGATAGACTACAGATGTCTGCAAATTCATTGAAAGATGCCAAACTGAGAGGTAAATATAACCTACTACTTCTCTGCTCTGTGAATGAATGCTTGCTTGAGCATACTTAGTCAAGTGATGGATATAATTATGTCATTTTCAGATCTTTTAATGTATGGTGTGGCTTATCATCATGCGGGTATGGAGGTATCTGACAGAAAAATAATTGAAGGAGCTTTTACTGTAGGAGACTTACCAGTACTTTGTAAGTAAATTTAACTTTGAAAGTCAAAATGTTGTTAATGTATTCTGAGAAGACTGCAGTTTGGAAGTGGTAATATCTTATGATTCTATAGTTTGTTTAATCTTTGGAATTATTTTCTGAAAGCTAGATAAAGATGTGTTTGTGTTCCATGTGCACTTTTATCCTGTGAATACATATACACTGGTATCAAAGACCATGGAACTTTTCTTCTTTTCAGCATACATGGAGGTCATCCTCCCTCATACGGCTGTACAGGTCTGGCCATTTTAATTTAATTTTCATAGCACTGAGCCATCCTCTTGAGGTGGAACTCTGCTAGTGTGTCTTCACATGGTATTTTCTTTGTGTCCTTTGCAGCAGTGGCTTCCCTGAGGGTAATATTTTGCATTTATGCTTAGATAGGCATGATACTGTTTTCAAACGCTCATGCAAAGTGCTTTTGAAGGCTGGGGAGGTTCCTAAGAAATACACTGTCCACTGTTATCTGAATTGGGAAGGTATCTGTTTGAGACATGATGGTCTCATCTCATCTAGACTTTCTTTTTCTGTAAAAACAATTCAGACCCTATGGGGAATTGTGTGTGTGGTTCATGTACAACACTGAAAGATTCATGGATCTTTTCTTTCCTGTACAGTGGTCATGACTCTCTTTGAAAATTTTAGGTAGATGCCCTTACTTTGATCTGGCATCCTTGCTAGTGTTACAATGTCCATGGTAGTAAAACGTCTCCATGTCACCGTAGACTATTCTGCTTTGGCCACCTGGTGCACTGTGTATGGCTTTGCCAACTGCAGTGCCAGTGGTTCTACAGTTGCTCTTTGCAAAGATAACTTTGAGACCCTGTGTCACAGCTAAGCACAGTGTGAATCTGCATATGGACTACTACTGAAAGAGTGCAAACTTGCGTATTTGTATGAATATTTCAGAATCATCTGAGGTACTAGAATTACATTTCTACAACTGAGAGGAAACTGAAAGAGTAAGGGGCATATTCCACTTTCTATGTCTGTGAGCATGATGGGGGTAGGGTTTTAACACACCTTTCACAGATATTGCAGAGGAGAAAAGTTCTTTGGTCTTGCAATGTATGCGTACTCACAAGCATGTGTGTATATATGTATAGGCACACATACATAGACTGAAGCTCTGATTGCACTGGTAAGTAACCTTTCTTTGCAACTTTTTTATGGTTAGGTTGTTTTGCTTTGACAAATTTCCCATTTTGCATACCATCATAATATGAAAAACGTAATATTCTAACAAGATGGTATGGTTATGCCTTTAGATTGAGTTTGTCTTTCCTGATGCACCTATAATTACTAATTCCAGTTCTTCTTTCATTTAAAAAAAGAATTGGAAAATTCATTAATATTTTCTTTTCCTGGTGAAATAGTTATGTCAGTTGGCCTGTATAGCTGGCTTTCCATGTTCAGTTTCTGCCACCCTATATATTTGTTAAAGAAAGTGAATAAGAAAACATGAGTGTGAGATAATCTGTCACAAACTTGACTGGTGTTTTCCCTGTGAGAATGTGTATTGGTAAAGTATTGTGATAGTGTTGGTGGTCGTTCTGGTTTGGTACCATAATTATAAACAATGCTGATGACTGGTGATTAAAAAAAAAATAATCAAATATATTGATCAGTACAAAGCTGAAGTCATGGCTGTATTCAAATATCAATGAAGAAATATGAATAATGTTTCTTCAGTGTGTATGTTGTATTGAAGATGGATTGTATTCTGGATTATCTCCAGATGTTACGGAATGTATGCAAATACATGTCTGTAATCTACGTCTAATCCTTTTGTGGTGCAGAACACCCACTGACTTACTTCACTAGAAAATAAGAGCTCTTAGGAATCAAGAGCTTATTTGTTGCTTGTTTAATGTTTGCCAGACATTTCATTGGTGTTCATCTTGAAATCAGTATACTTTAATCTAATGTAGTTACTACTAGCACCCTAGCAATGGGAGTCAATCTACCCGCACATCTGGTGGTTATAAAATCCACGATGCACTATGTTGGAGGAGTGTTCCAAGAGTACAGTGAAACTGATATTCTGCAAATGATTGGGAGAGCAGGAAGGCCTCAAGTAAGTTAATGCTATATTATGTTGATACTATGGGCAGATCAGTAGAAAGTATTCTTGGCAAAGAATCTACAATGCCAAAGATTTTACTGCAGCATTTCGGTTTTAAAGGGTGTTATTAATAGTTAAATTATTCCCGAGTAACTTCTTAACTGAGAAAAAAAATCTGTTTGCTTTTGTATTGTCCACTAAAAAGTACTGCTTTACCTTGCTGTGGAAAAAGATCTGAAGGTTACTTTTGGGTTATGTAAGGAGTGGGGCTTCGAGAAAAAGTAGGAAGCTGGCA
This sequence comes from Patagioenas fasciata, assembly GCF_037038585.1. Classification (NCBI taxonomy): domain Eukaryota; kingdom Metazoa; phylum Chordata; class Aves; order Columbiformes; family Columbidae; genus Patagioenas; species Patagioenas fasciata. The sequence goes on from NC_092525.1 coordinate 32,367,266, forward strand.
CACAACTTATAAATGACATGATAAAAATTCTGGAATATTGACTAGTATAGAGAGCAATGTGTTTTTTTTCTCATAACATCAGGACAAGAAAACATCTAATTAAGTTAGAAGTAGAATAGAGGGGGAGGGTCAGAAACATTGCCTTCAAAAAGCTACAATTCATTTCCACAAGAGGTTGCTAATGCCAAGAATGTGATGTTTTAAAAAGGGTTGAGACTTTGCTTTGGCTGTAAAAGGGAAGGGAGTAGATTTTAAAATTGTTATTTTAATTATACCTCTTTAAAGTCTCAGAATCATTTATGTTAAATCTTACACTTTTAAGTCTCTTTGATTTTTAGAAAGCCTGATATGGGAGATAGGTTACCGTGTGTCTGTCTCCAGAGGTTGCTTATATTAGCCACTGTGGTATATTTTGTACATGAGAGCATTTATCTGGACCTAAGATCTAAACTAGTATGGAAATTCCTATATTGCTAACTTTCTTAACTGATTTTTTTTTTCTAGAGATTATAATTCAGTAAGATTTTTTAAAGTTGTGACTCAGAATCCTCAGCCATTTTAACTTCCTGAGTCAAGACCTAAAATATTTACCAAGATCTGCCTTTCAGTATTGCATATGCTTTTATGATCTAAAAAAATCAGAAGAAACTTCTCATACAAAACCCAATAAATCAATCTAACAATATTTTTTCCATTACAAAACAAAATAATCTAAGTGAGGTGGCTTGAGACTAAATGATGAAGATTATAAAAAATTACTATAAAACCTTGACTGTTCATTCAAGACTTTCTAATGTTTGGGGATTACAAATGAGAATTTGTGTCAGTAATTTTCTGTGGTTGTGGTTAGAAATCCTTTCCTTAGCTGTGGACCTTGCAAGGAGGTCAAGAACAGTTCACATTTGTGTTGTTTCTTGACATGTCTCTGTTACATGTACATTAACACATACAGGCTGGTGCACAGACCTGCCTGCCAGCAATGGCTGGAATCCCGAGTCCTCCTTGATACTCAAAGGAGTTAGAACTTGCCTCTTACATTAGAAAGGCCTTGGCATTCAACAGCCATTTCAACAAGGATTTTAAGAGAACAGTTTTCATGGTTTCAACAGATATGTGATGCATACTTAACTGGAATGATTTTTCTTTTGTGGAGAACTAGAGAGCAGTTTTTGTTTGTGGTTTTATTTTTCAGTTTGATACTACAGCTACAGCAGTTATTATGACTCGTTGGAGTACAAGGGAAAAGTATATACAGATGTTAAATGGTGCTGACATAATAGAGAGCAGGTAACCAAGTATTTTTATAAGACTTGACAGATGGTAGCAATGTTTCATAGTTTCTACAGAATGTATTTTTTCAGGTGGGTTTTGGGGTGTTTTTTTGGTCTATTTAAAAGAAGTTTTTAAAAATATTAAGGAAAATGAAGCCAAGCTATTCAGAAGTAAACAGCCTCTGTTTTATCAGCTAAAAACATCCTTAGAACATCTTAATAATAACAAAAAAAAAAAACCTGTAGATTCCTGCTGGAAAACTGAAGAGACTGAAATGGTGCATATTGCAAAGACAAAAAGCAAGAATTGAACCCAGATCCTGTCTCTGAATTTTTAGATTATAAGAGTCTGGAAAATACCAGACTTCAGCATTCACGTGATGTGAACAGAATATCAAGAGAAATATGTCAGAAAGTTAAGACATGAAAGGGTAAACCAGGAATGCACATGTAATTTTGTTAAGGTTCAATTTTTCAAATATATTCAAAAAACCAACACTGTGCTGTAACTTTTAAATGTATGTAGCTTTGTGTTCTAAATAATTGTGAAACTTCGCAGTTGACAGAGTTTTTTTAAATTTTTGCCTACTGCACATGAAGCCATAATAAATTAAATTGTTACTTATTTACATATTCTTTACTGTTTTCAGAAAATCATTGTGGCTCTGGGGGAGGGGTTTGTTTTGTTTGTTTGTTTTTTTCCCAAAAATAGGCGTAGCACTTTTTGTGCCACTAATCAGTGAATGTACTTACCTTTTTTTTGTTTGTTTTGATAGCTTGCACAGGCATCTTGTTGAGCACTTAAATGCAGAAATAGTGCTACATACGGTCACAGATGTTACTGTAGCTTTGGAATGGATACGATCAACATTCTTGTATATTAGAGCCTTAAAAAATCCAACTCATTATGGTTTGTTGGTTTTTTTGCTTGTTTGGTTTTTATTTGATCTAAATTATGACACTAAAACGTATTAGATCCATGTTATTTATTTCATTTTATTATGGATTATTATTTCATAAGGGCATGAAAACAAGATGTGTAATATGGTCTGTAATATTTTTAGGAACAACAGTTTCAGTTTAATTTAATTTAATACAAGTAGTAGGAATTTCAGCATGGTATAACATTTAAAAACTGTGAAGATGCCATTTACAGCTTCATCACAATCTACTTGATCTTAATATACTGGACCATGTATTAATGCAGTGTCAAGCCATAAGGTACTTTTCAGCACTGAATCTGTAATCTGCTGCTAAGAAAGAAAAAATGTCTAATATTTCATAGTTATTCTAAAACAATATTTCAGTAATCTTAATGTTGGTGTTTTCAGTTTGTCCAGAACAGCCTCTCAAACCCAACCCTGATCACATCTTTGTTTCTGGTCACTTGCTCTACACCTGATCATGAAGTCATTGGGCATTTGCTGGAGACAGTTTTTTTTAAGGATTTATAGATGGGACAGGAGCAGAGACCATCTAGTACTTGAATGCATGTTACAATTTAGGTGGCCTCCTGTATTCTAAAATAGGAAAACTCTACATGTGAATTCGTTCCCTGACATTTCTGCAGCTTTTAGGACTCTGATATTTTACATAGGGGAGTATCTGCAGATCTTAACTTTGCACATCTGTTCTAACAGCCACTTATTGATACTTACATATGTACACTATGTAAGGCTTTTGACTTGTTCCCAGTATAATAAATATTTACAATTTTTTCACTTTAGTGTATTGGTCTGGCTTACAAAAATCAGCAAATCAGTTTTGATGGGTAATGATATTGAGGAGGAAGTATGTCATTGTATTAGGTTAAAAAGCCTTTTGTCTTTTCATGAAGGTTTTTCATCTGGCTTGGATAAAATTGGAATTGAAGCAAAATTACAAGGTAAGTGGCTTTTAAATTTTTTTCAGTAAATGGTCACATGTTAGGGCAGGTTGATCCAGGTTTTTATATATCTCCATTAATTTCAATAGATCTGTTACAGAACAAATGTAATTTACTATGTTGTGCTATCTATTTTATTTAAGGTTTAATTACTTTTGAAACACTACCTGTACATTTTGACTTGTGGAAAAGTTTTTCTTGTATGGAGGAAAAAAAAAATGCCTTTACCCACATCATCTCCATATATATTCTCAAAAATATGGAGCAGAGCACTTTAATTTTGATTGCTTGTAATCCTTCCTATTTTTTCTGATTGATCTCATCTCTGTTACTATAGTTTCAAAAAAGCCCTTTTCAGAAATTGTCATCTTCCCTTCATCATAAATTTAGCCTTGAAAACAAAGGATACAAAATGTAAACATCTTCATGTAAAATGTAAACACCTTGTTCAGAAACAGTTTAAAATTGTGTGATTATAGCATGCTAGGCAGCAGTAATAGAGAGTACGTGGACAGAGAGAGCATGTTATTTTTATGATAGATATTTTTGCACTGGTCGTTAAAAAATGCAAAAATAATGTGAAAAAGGAATTTCAGAGAACTCCAGAGTGTGGCAGATTGTGTCCAGTGATGGTCTCAGTGAATTTGAGGATAGGAACAAATCTTAAATTCTTTATTTTTTTACAGGTAAGTCACAGTACTCGTATAGGTTTACTATTCAGACATCTGGACTGCTATCATCTGAGAACTCTGCTCTGTGACCAATTATTGGAATCCACTTACACATTTATTAAATTTTACAGAATTGTGCAGAAAATTTGTGATTGATGTTGGGCTTGGTGGGACTATGTCGAGGCTGTTTATTGTGTAAGGGTTTCAAAGACCTATCTCCAGGAATACACTTCGTATATACACTACCGCTTAAAGTTTTCAAACGTGAGAGACTTTGACTGTGATTTGCAGATAGGAAAAAAAGCCATAGTTGTCAGTAAAAGTTACATAGTTCATATGATCGTTCAGCTGTTTTCTACCTTTTGGTATCTTTTAGATCAGGACATTTTCATTTTTGGCATTTGGGTTGAAAGGAATGAAGCATGTTACCACCTAAGTAAGCCTTTATGGGAAAAGGTGTGATTTGAAATCACCTCTACAGATAGTGCTAGGGTAGCAGGATTCACTTATAAATGCTTTTTAGGTGCAGATTATACTTCCTTGAAGTGCTCTGATCTTAAATACAACCTCTTTGTAAAGTTCTTACAGAAACTAGCCCCTTTTCCCTGTACACATGAAATGTTTTGTAGATAGGTGGATAGTTATGTTTTCATACATTCAATGTGCAATGTGAGTTATTTCCGGTTGCTATGGGAACTATAACTTAACTGGACTTTGTGTTAATGTAATTTTTGCCTTTTAATTTCCTTGGTTTTGAAAGAGATAAAACCAAAATACTTTCGTCACCCTCATGCAGATATCTGACTAAATAGGTTTAGTGAAGTAAATACAAATGTACCTGATAGAGCATGAAAATTTCTGATGAAGGATTCATAAGTACCTGTGGATATTTAAGATTTTAACCATTTGATTGTTAACAGTGTAGTGGAAATGTTTTTTTATAAATACTATGGGCTTTCTGGTCTGTCATTCAGAATTGAATATGGCAGCCTACATTCTGTGCATCTATTTGTTTCTTTTAATAGTTTCTTTTATTTTGCTACTTTCGCTTCACTGAAAAAGAGTTGGGTTGTTCTGTATCAAATATCTTTTGGGTGAGGTTTCTCCAGGCAGAAGTTAACCACCAACTTCAGTAGAAGCAGGATCCTATTCTAAAACATTTACTTGAGTTCAGTGGAGCTACCTGGGTATACATTCATTGGAAGTTGATTATGACATTTCTGGTTTGTAAATAGGTACGTGCATGTGCTAAAAATACATATATTTTCAAATTGTTTACAGAACTGTGTTTGAAGAACTTAAATGATTTATCATCTTTTGATTTGATCAGGATGGATGAAGCAAATAATTTCAAACCAACGGGTAACAATTTTTTAAAATACACTAATTTTCAGAAGTGATGTCAAGGATAGTAGTGAACTACAAAGAGTAGTTGTGGCCCATTAGTAGGAGTACACAGATGTAGTAGAGAGTAGAAGCTGAGAGATTGACTAGAATATATGAACAAGTTCCTTTAGCAAATCATGGAAGTTCATTCTCTTAATGTTGACCCATGAATAGGTCTTCTCTTGTTGCTGGAAATTCTATTGCAGATTAGGAGAAAATTACAGAGCATTATCACAGGATAATTGGATGTGACACGGTACACTGAAGAACAGGTCTTATCAATACCTGCTCTCCTGTACAATCCTCTACTAGAGGTGGTTGGCTTCTCAGCAACTATGGTTCACAGTCTGGTATGTTAGTATGAATTCATCTCCATTGGAGAAAACTGTAACTGGCACATGCTTCTTTCTGCCAGCCTGTGATGGGGTCAATAATATCCATTGGACAGCTGGGGACAATAACATACTGATTAATTGGTGATGAACCTCAGAGAGCCCTGTAATAAGGAAATTAATTCAATTTTGTGACTTATAAAATGCTCTAAAAAATACTTGGTATATTTACTTTTTAAGGTACATTCTTCTTTTACAGAGACTGGAAGATTAATGGCTTGGTATTATATTGCATTCGATACAGTGAAACAATTTTCCACAATTAAGGGAACAGAGACTTTAAAGGAATTGGTAATTTAACTTTTTAAGAAAAGAAAATTTACATATGTTCAATTGCTTTTAAACAAAGTCAAAGATAGGAAGCAGAAGTTTTTATTTCTTTTAAAGAGCTCAGGTGTTTTAAAGAATACATCTGAATAAATTCCGTATGGAGTATTTTTGAGGCTTTGTACTCAGATCTTCCAATATCCAAATCTATCTCCCCTCACTAACCTTGCTTATGAAGATATGAAGCTGCTGAAGCTTTTCTGTTTGTTTTGTGGTGTACTAGTTACTTTTTATTGCAAAAAAACCAGCTGCATGGACAGCAGATTTTACTCTTAAAGAAATGTTACTGTCTTTCTGTTTTAAGTCATTTTCCTCTGTCAGATAACAGGCTATTATTGCTACTGTTAAATCACAAAAGACATTTTGTTTTCATGCAAATAGTATAGTAGAACAAACTGGCCATGAAAAAATGGAATGCCTGTTCTCCTATCTTTGTTACTAAACTATGAAGAAAGGAAATTGAAATATGTAACAGATAGCAAAAACTGTTTATATTTGCCTTGTATGTCATAAAGTGTTAGCAGTGTGGTTGATTTGGGATAATTTCAAGCAGAATAGTAATCTGAAAACTGAAAGAAAAATCTTCCCCCTTTGTTACTTAAAAGTCTTTATCGGAAGATGTAAGAAAGTTAGTATTAGAAAGAATGATGGTCTTTTCAGGGTCATAGTGTTGAGACGAAATTTTTTTCAAACTTTTTTTTTAATGTTGGAAGAAGTGGTAGAAAACATGGCACAGCAAATTAAAAGTTAAATTGTTACAGATTACCATGATCTCCAATTGCACAGAATTTCTGGATGTCAAGTTAAGAATAAATGAAAAGAAAACACTGAACACTTTGAATAAAGACAAGGACAAAATAACAATCAGGTAGAAAAAAAATACATTGAAAAAGGAAAGTATCTCTTTATCAATAAATAAAATGAATAACAGGAAATATGTATATTTTCATGTATAGGTTTCCAATGGAGGGGAAGATAAAAACAAGAGAAATGAAAATAAACTGGTAAATATTATATTGTGTTGTTACTTTTTATTGAAAAACTTTCATTTTATGGCTGTTGAAGTCCCTCCTAAAATTTCTACGATTTTATAGAGAACCAGGTCTTGCATTTCATTGTTTCTATTCTGAATTTTCCAGTAGAAACTTGTATGCTGTTACACTTTGCTTACAGTGTGGCTTATATACCAAATTTTTTTTCCAGTCTTATTCAGGCTCAGCTAGGATGCATTCCTATTCAAGACTTTACTTTGACACAAGATACTGGCAGAATATTTAGAAATGGCTTAAGAGTTACCAGATGTATGGTAAAATTTAATCCTTTTTTGGTACATATAATAATAAACCACATTTTCTTCGATTAATACAAGTCAATCTTATTTTTACAGGGTTATCTGACTTTCTGGCATCATGTAAGAACAACTTTTCTGCTTTATTAAACTCTTTGATTTTAGCAAAGTGTTTCAGGTGCAAACTTTGGGAAAATTCACTTCATGTGTCTAAACAATTGGAAAAAATTGGTAGGTACTAGTCAGAAATTATAAAGGTGTAATCTGATAGAGAATCAAAACTCATAAATAACCTGCTAATTTCTGGGGTGTCTGCTTATGCAATTAAATGAATCTCCTAATTATTCATTTCCCACAGCTGTGTAGCACAGTTGCCACAATAGTCTGTCATGATAAAAGTAAATGTAATCTGTTTCATAATTTTCTTCAGGCTTTCAAAGTGATTCAGAGTTGTTCTTTTTTCTTAATGTTCATCTCAGTATCTTTGGCATATTCCACATTTGTGTGGTTGCTTATCTCTGACTAGGCTATGCCTTCCTTTCCAAACACTTGTCACTGTAGATCCTGTTAGTTATATGTGTGAAAGCCCTTTAATTTGCATCGACATGGATAGGAATCATGAAATAGAAATAAATTTATTGTTCGTGATGTTCTTACACAGGAGAATCACATGTTTCTAGTACTCTTCTTCCAGTCACTGTATCCTGTTACTGGATGAACTTCTGGTTGGAAGTACGGACTTGTCATAATTATTTGAAAAGAAGTTCAGAAATTTTGCAGCCCTGTGTATTACAAAACTGTAGTTTTATTTGTATGAGGTAATATTATAGCTTTCTGCTCTCATGTCTGCTCTTATCATACTTTCATGCTTTCAGAAATCACTTGTCTGTATTTCTTCTTTCTTTAAAGACACATCTACTCTGTACAGAACAATATAGTACAGAGATGTGCAAGCTGGAAAACAGCTAAGCCAGAAGATCCATATGGTACAGTACGTTACAACCTTGCCAGCTCAGTGCGGAAGCTGTGTCACTTCATTCATGTGGATTCAAAACAAGGGACAGGGCTTGTCAACTTGTGCGCAGCACAGTGCAGCGTGGTGGGAACTCATTTCCACTACTGCATCTGTGCCAATGTCATCTGAGGTCATCTGAGAAGTCTGCCTCGTGTTCAGAATTTCTCCTATGCTGTCATTGCTCTTGCAGCATATATTAAAAAGAGTTGCTAACTTTCAAAGTACCATTTGTTCCACTCACAGGCTTCTTTTGAACCATCTGCTGACAGTTCACTCTCTTTTCCTGAATCAAATATTTAATTGATGCCTATATTACAATGTCTGATTCTTGAGTTCTGTCATGCTATGGCTACTAAGCCTGTTCTGTGTGTTTGTGAAGTGAATTGTTTGAGCTCACAGAAATGTACTGATACCATGTAACATATTCAGAAATCCCTGATTTTTAAACTCTTAGTATGTTATTTTTTAATCTTAAAAAAACCTTAGTAATCAGTATTTCTTTTATAAGAGTGACTGTCTTTGCTATTTGGTCTTACTGATACTGTGGATTCAATTGAATTCTTACTGCACTTATAGAACTACCTTGATTTGTTACTTTTGTCCAATAATGATGCTCCCTCTTGTTGCTGTATGATATGTTTGATTTCTGTTTGCATGTTCTGACAGATAGGATAATGATCAGTTGCTGTACTGGATTTGATCACCTTTACTACTTGTTCAGTTTAATTTCTACCTCTGGTTTTTTTTTTGTTTTCTTTTCTTGCTCAGAAATAGATGAAGACAGAGAAAGAGTCTTATTTATGTCTCGTATTTTCTTGACTTGTAGAAACCCTTCTGCCATTTTAGGAATTATGACAAAAGAACTAGTCTTCAGGTTCACTTATAAAGAAACAAGGCAACAGCTCTAACTGAAGCAGCAGCAGAAGTAATAAGTGAGAGTCTTCAGACTCTTTGCAGAGCTTCTGCAAAGGAGAGGGGAGATGATAGAAGATGCTTTCCTTAAGTCAGACCCAAAAGTTGTTCAAATGCACATAAAAGGACAAAAAGACTTCTGTTTCTTTAAATCATTTAAGTCTTGGGTTGAAGTGAGTCTTTTCTTATAAGATTGCTGTAATATCTGCCAAGAAGCAACCTCAAGTCTCTTGTGAGGTTTCCTACTTAATTTACAGATCTCTTCTACCGTTTCTACAGACTTAGGTATGAAGAATCCACACAGTCATTCTAAGTATTTGGTACTATCTTTTATCTTAAATTATTGCAGTTATTGTAGTAGGCTGTAGGTCCAGGTAAGGGAAATGCCTTCTCATATCTGTGATGACTCTAAATCTCACTGGAAGTTTGAAAGAACAGGGTATCATAAAGAGGAATAATGTTGTATGTGGAATTCTCTGCCAGTCTGCTTTTGTGGCAGATATGCCATGGGAATTTTTTGTTCTAAATCTGCAAGATTATAAGAAGATTTTTTTTGAGTGAATTTTATTGTTAGCTTGCTCATGAACATTGAAATCCTTATGATTTTAACATAGTTAAATAATTCCTTGGATAAGGAAAAAAATTCTGAGACAAAGAATGCTGTGACATGCTTTTTTTCATTATATATAGGGAGAAGTGTTTCTTGACTCTTGTAGAAAGTGATCTGAAGTCTGTTTTACTCTAGAAAACGTAACTAAAAATTGACAGTATTGAAATACTGAATGTTTTCATGTTTGATTTGTGTTGCATTTCTTTTCCTCTCTACTAATGGATATGAGCAATACTAAAATTTTGAATCAACTGAAAAGAAATCTAGTGATTTGTTGAGTGAAAAGCTGGGAAAACATACTATAAAATTATTTCTGCTTTGTTTTTACCTGCGATAATGCAGGTGTTGAGAATAATTTGAGATTAGTGGTTGTCATCTAACAGCATCAAACTTAAATTTTTCACAGGTGTATCACTGTCAAATGCTATGGTAAATGCTGGGCTGACGACATTTCAAAAAATAGAAGACACAAATCCAAGGGAACTTGAATTGGTAATTTAGTATTTTGTACACAGATAAGTATGATAAGGAAACTTTTGAGTATTAATATTGTTACCAGTAAAAGAGTTATGGTTAATATATATCTGCTATATGAATGTCAACAAAATAGAGTGTTCTAAGTGGTTTATTCATTTATACTAGTGAATTTAAAAAAAATGTGGCTACTGGTGTTTTTCCTTGAACATCTGTATGATGTTTTGTTCCAGCAAATGTGATGTGGATGTAGAACTCCATCATTAACATAGTTTGAAACAAAGCACAATATGCATTTCCCTTTTGGTAGTGTTAGAAAACATATAAGGGAATATATGTTTACAGTTTCTCTTAACGTATGTTAATGATGAGAATCCTGAATTTCCTTTATTGCTAGTTTTAGTTAAAGATAGTAATAGAACACATTTTTTCTGAGTAATCTATAAAGCACTTCTTATTTTTGGAAAATTCAGATTTTACCCCAGGACAAGTTCTTTAGCTCTCGGCTTCTTTTCTGGGGAAATTGGTTTTCCAGTGTTCTGGAAGATACAACAGATTTCTAAAGGAAATCAGTCTTACTTGGGTTCTTCTGTTTTGGCTATAGGAATTTTATTTCTGTTTTCTGCCCCCTTTTGCAGTTTTCCTGTCATTTGTTTTATTTTGACTAAAGCTAGGACAAGATAGAAGGGTCATATCTCATATCTCATACAATATCTCATATAAAACCTGAGTAGTCGGATTTTGAAGTGATTGGCTAGTTCATTGGCTCTTCACCTGAACAGAAGTGATAGCAATATGAAAAAATATTGGAACCTTCTTTTGGTTATGTTGCTATTCTGAGCATCACTGACAGTAGATAACAACGAGTGATAAGGGCTTTTGTTGATAGCATAGTTACTCTGGTGACTTTGATTCCTTGGGGTTACATTTCTGTTGGCGTCTCTGATCAGCTGAATGTATCAGAAATAAAATTGAATCTTTGCAGATTTTAAACAGGCATCCTCCTTTTGGAAACCAGATAAAAGAATCTGTTTTGCACCTTCCAAAATACGAACTTGACATTGAACAGGTAAATACTTTTTTTTTTTTTTTACGTTTGTATGCTGATATTATTAAATGAAAGAGCAGCTGCTGACTTAAATAAATTTTGAGCTTTCACTGGTAGAAGATGACGCAATATCGTGGCCTTCTCCCACCTCAACATGTATAATCAAACTCTTAAACACTGAAGGAGAGCCCTAGAGAAAGGAAAACATACATATGAAACTTACTGAAGAAGCATTAGCTCATGTTTATTTTCTACATCCACTTAGGAAAACAGAGAACCAGTAAATGACTACATTAACCTAGCTGCTGCCCTTTCAAAGGCACGGTGCAATTCCATGTGCAATCAAGAGCTTTGAGGTTCTGACAGCATTTTGTCTTTAAACAGGTCACATAGCCACTCTACCTTTCTGAAATGCAAAATTTGAAAAATAGCCTTATAGTGTCTCCTGAAGTGGTACAAATGAAGACACCTTTGAAGTAAAAACTCAATAAATGTGTGAAATAATGTCATTATAATTATCAATTCTGTTTTAGTTTTTCATTTGACATAATACCAGACGTGTATTGCTAAAGTTATTCTCAGAATAAAGATTTAACAATTATAAATATCTTCTAGAGGAATGCTGGGATACCAAAATATACCTAGTTTTCTTCTTGAGTCTGTTTACATTGAACAGAGAATTTTTCAAGGACTTAATGTAGACTGCCTTTTATTCTCAATACCTAATCAAATTTAGGATATTCAGCTATGGGCAAGTTCGTACAATATACTAGTGTATCAGAACAGCAAATAAAAATTGTACAACAAATTGAAATTGCTTGAATCGAGCTTGTACTGAGTTAAAAATTTATGGAAGGGCATATATTTTAATTTGCATATTTTAGCAGTTATGTCGTCTTCTATATCATTTTTTCCTAGCTTCCAAAATACAGTGATACATTGGCTGAAATCTTAGTAACCATCAAATTAACAAACTATGAGCAGCTACAGACAAAGAGAACAGCGACGGACTTTCACTATGTTACATTGCTCATAGGAAATGCTGACAACCAAGTCATTTTTAATCAGAAAATTATGTATGTATGATCAGTTTTTTGCCTCACATCTTTTAAGGGTTTTGGCTTTTAATCCTTTTTGTAACTTGCAGTTTTTGCAGTACTTTCTACTGATACCAAATGGTTCAAAATTTTTCTTTATCCTACAGCATTTTCCAGTCACTGTTGTCATTTAAAATGCTGCACAGGATTCAAAAACTCCAAAAACATGCCAGTGTGCTTGTCAGTATGGAAAACGTGTAAATATCTGTACAACACTGATGTCATATTATGGAAGTCATAATAATTTCCACAAAATGTAAAACAAGTAAAATACCTATTAAAAACAGACATTCTCAAGTTGTTACTTTTATTAGCTAGATTTCTGTAATTATGTCATACTGTCAAAATGTATTTTCACTCAAGAGATGCAGTTAAATTCTCCAGTTGGCTAAGATATGCTTGGAGCAAATGGGAAAAGAGAAACAAATTTTTTCCCAACTGCGTGACCTTCACGTGCGTTCTGGCTGAAGTCTGGCACTTTTGGCAGAACTGAAACTGATCTGCAGGATCCTGGCTCTCTTATGGCCATGAATCATATATTGTTGGAAGGTTATTCTTAGGCCACTTATCAAGCAAAATCCAATAATTAAGACCAAATAAAGGCTCTTTGACTTGGTTGCAAATGCCATAGTGTACAGTCTTGTTTTCATTGTCCATGTATAACAAAACTTTACTGATACATTACAGGGATTCTGTTCTGCTGAAAACTGGAAATTGGATGAAGAAAATTGAAGTGAAAAGAGCTCGTAAATCAGAGGACATTAGTATAAACTTAATCAGTTCTGATTATGGTAGGTTGGTTGGTGTGTTTTTAATTTAAAAACAAGTGCATAAGAATTTTGAACAAATCAATAAAACATTCTGTATCAAACAAAAAAATATAATAAAATTAAGTGATCTAGGAAACAAAATTTTATTCCATGTTTTTTTTACTGGGTTGAATATTATCTAATAGTCCTAATTACATATCTGTTTGTTTCATTTACTGTAATAGCATATTAATGAACTGGGGAAGCATCAAAACTGCTGCTAGAAAATATTATTTTGCTCTGTTGATACAGATTATGATTCTCTTTTGCCCTTCATCTTCAAGTTGAATTAACTTTAAGTAGGGGTAACCGATCAGCTTGGTAGGTTATTTATGCTGGGATGAGCTGTCCTTGGAATGGTTAGATTTTGCATTGTGATTAAAAAAGTATTAGATATGGATTCATCTCCACTTCAGTAGCAAGAAATCTCTACGGTGGAAAATTTTGTGCCTTAATGTGTAGATTTAAACATTGGTCCCCTCAGTGTCAATTTCCGTAGAACTGGAACTATCACAGCAGATGAGGAGAGACAGTGATGACCTTGAAACATAGAACTTTGAAACACAATTTAAAAATTGACTGATTGTATTAAATCTGTCATTGTGCCCCACCTGTAAACAAGATTGCTGTGTGCTACGTTAGCTGAAGTATATTTGGTACTTCTGTGGTAAACATTGAATGTTGAGACTGTTAAAATGATCAAGCCTGGAATAGTCTGTATTCCTATTGCTAAACCTGTCGCTCAGGAAAAATGAGGGTTTTCTAACCAGAGATGAAGAAAAAAATGTCCTTCTACTCCTGCTTGGCTATCTACATGTTGTACTGAGTTCAGTAAAACTCAACATAAAAGTTAATTTCTCTCAAATTGGTAACAGTGGAGTTGGACTAAAAGCAAGTGTTCCTACTCTCTACGTATTTTAAAGTCTGCTTCTGTTTTGGACTTGAAGGATATTTTTTTTTTTTAAAGCCTGTCTGGTTTACCAGCAATATTTGCCTAATAAAAGACAAAACTACTCTTTTTAGGAATGGTGTCTCCCATAATTTCATATGAATCTTGGTTTAAGTAGAAGTAGAACCATTACTAGCACTCAACTTCAAAAGTATCATCAACATACTCATTTTTATGCCTTTGCCAGTACAGAGTTGCTGATACTCCTGGAACACAGACTGTAGTACACTTTTAAAGTTAAAATTGTGTTGGCAGTGCAAAGCCATAGAAAGATGTAGTTTTAAAAGAATACAGAAAAATTCTGTTAAAGGGACTAATTTTGTTACTCATCTAGTAACCATGTCTTTAAGTCTGAAATTGTTTGGGTTTTTTAATCTGAATCATAAAGAATCCATTCATATAATAGTGTGCTTTTAATGGTACTTTATTTTAGCAAATATTCAGGATCCTTTAATAACGTTTGTACTTTCTTAAACTCTTTAGGAAACTGAAGGTAATCAGTAGTTTAGAAACAGTTTATAGCAATTTAAAGTATTTTTGTCTTTTTTTTTCAAAGTTGGCTTTGATATACATCAAGTATATACAGCCTTTTACTTAACACCGAAAACAGTGGGAAGTAAGGAGTTTACAACTCAAAAACTGAAAGCTGAGTCTTCACTTGATGTGTGTTGTGGCTCACCACAAAGTCTGCCAGCAGCAAAAGCAGATACAGGTAAACAGTCAGATCATCTGACTAATACCAAAGTCAACAGAAAATTGAATTTTGCTTTCAGTAGAGAGCTAGATCTTTATTTATCCATACCGTTTCTTTCTCAAGTATAATAAAAATACAATGCTGCTGCTTCTGCTCATCAAGTACTACAGTGCAATTCTTTGAAGAATTTGAAAGTAAGAAAAATCATTGGTGTTTGGTATCTAATACTGCTGTTAGAATTTGGGAATGCGGTAGTGCCTCCGTTTTTCAGTAGCACTGATTTATTTCCAATTATATTGTTTGAGCAACACAAAGTTTTCTTAAAGGCAACAAAACTCTAGTGACCCAGATTACTTTCAGCCCATCCTTCATTGCATGAAATACTCACTCAACAGTACACATGAAATAAAAAATGATCCTTTCTGTATTATATTTATCTAGGAGGCAGATCTAAACAGGAGACTATTTACAAGAAATATGGAAACAGAGAATGCAACCATCGCTGTAAAAATAAAGATGCGTGTGGACATGACTGCTGTGAGTTTTCTTAAATCTACTATTTCTGTTACTTCCAGACAAATATAATTTAGAGTGGCTTCACTTATACCAATAGCTATGTTAACAGAAGCAATGTAAGCCAGAGAGGCTTGACTTGTTGCTATGATGCAGTCATAAAATCAGTAATAAAAAGATTTGTTAATAACACTTGTGTAGGCACTACAATTATTAATATTTTTCAGAACATCTAGCATGTGATTCAAGAGGAATGCTAAGTTTATTAGATTTCATATAAATATTGGTATGTTACATCTTTTAGGATCTTTTAATAGAAGATACTAAGCTTAGTGGCAAAGTTTCCATTGATCTAGAAAGAATTAGGTTTTATCTAAACTAATCTGAAAATTACTTTTATTCCTTTCTTTTCAGGTAAAACTGGAGTACCTCCAAAGTCTGAGATAAATGGAGAGTCAAAGTTTTCTTTGTACCTAGCTGATTTAAGGAGCAGAAACTCAATTTCATCTGTACCCCCAGTAAAACGGTTAAAGGTTCATTTGAATACAGTCTACCATTGAATAGATTTGGTTTTATCTGTTATGTGTCTGTATATATTGTTTGAAGAGATAATTTTATAACTAAATATGAACATTCTAGTTCATCTTTTCTGGTTGGAATGCAAAAAGCTAAGAAGTACAAAGGTACCAAAGGTCCAGGAATCTTTGAGAGGTTCTGCTGCTCTTTGGAATGCTCCCAGTGATCCATTTCCGTGCATGTACTCTCTGTTCTTACTTTTATGGCATTTGGTGGTGAGGTACAGAGACATCGTTGTAAGGTAATGTAGTGTGACTTGGTTTTAGCAAAATATTACCTGAATGGAAAGCAAGTAGTAGTATTTATCAGAGTAATGCTACTAAGAGATCTTTCTGCATTGACAGGTAGATCCGCTAGTTCATAAGAAAACCAAGCATGTTAGTTTTTAACCTCTGAAAGATTTCATGGCCTACACTTTATCCCTTTGAATGTAGTACTAAACTAGTTCTTTCTGCAGCAAGAATGGCATTTGAGATATTGGAGTGGTTTATTTCCTCTGCAGTTTTGTTTGCTTGTTTGTTTGCAATAGAGAATCAATGACAACAAGAAGAGCTTTTTCCAATACGTGGCAGATAAAACTAACACCAGAGGCAATGTAGGCCCACTGATGAACGAGGTGGGTGCCCTGGTGACAGAAGATACGGAGAAGGCAGAGATACTGAATGCCTTCTTTGTCTCTGTCTACGCTGCCGGAGGCTGTCCTGAGGAGCCCTGTACCTCTGAGGCCCCAGAGGAAGTCAGGACAATGGAGGAGTTTGCCTCAGTTGATGAGGACTGGGTTAGGGAGCAGTTAGGCAATCTGGACACCCATAAATCCATGGGTCCGGATGGGATGCACCTGCAGGTGCTGAGGGAGCTGGCTGAGGTCATTGCTGGACCACTCTCCATCATCTTTGCCAAGTCTTGAGAAATGGGAGAGGTGCCTGAGGACCGGAGAAAAGCAAATGTCACTCCAGTCTTCAAAAAGGGCAAGAAGGAGGACCTGGGTAACTATAGACCAGTCAGCCTCACCTCCATCCCTAGGCAACTGATGGAGCGACTTATCCTTGGTACAATCTCAAGGCATATCAGGGATAAGAGGATCATTAGGGGCAGTCAACATGGCTTCACCAAGGGGAAGTCGTGCTTGACCAACCTCATTGACTTTTATGAGGACATAACAAGATGGATGGATGATGGCAGAGCAGTGGACGTGATCTACCTTGACTTGAGTAAGGCATTTGACACAGTCTCCCACAGCGTCCTTATAGCTAAACTGAGGGAGTGCGATCTGGATGAACGGCTAGTGAGGTGGACTGCAAACTGGCTGAAGGGAAGAAGCCAGAGAGTCGTGGTCAGTGGGGTGGAGTCCAGTTGGAGGCCTGTATCTAGTGGAGTGCCTCAGGGGTCAGAACTGGGGCCCATGTTATTCAATATATTCATTAATGATTTGGATGAGGGAACAAAGTGCACTGTCAGGAAGTTTGCTGATGACACGAAGCTGGGAGGAGTGGCTGACACGCCAGAAGGCTGTGCTGCCATCCAGAGACCTGGACAGGCTGGAGAGTTGGGCAGGGAAAAATTTAATGAAATATAACAAGGGAAAGTGTAGAGTCCTGCATCTGGGCAGGAACAAACCCCGGTTCCAGTATAAGTTGGAGAATGACCTATTAGGGAGCAGCGTACGGGAAAGGGACCTGGGGGTCCTGGTGGACAACAGGATGACCATGAGCCAGCACTGTGCCCTTGTGGCCAGGAAGGCCAATGGCGTCCTGGGGTGTATTAGAAGGGGGGTGGTTAGTAGGTTGAGAGAGGTTCTCCTTCCCCTCTACTCTGCCCTGGTGAGACCACACCTGGAATATTGTGTCCAGTTCTGGGCCCCTCAGTTCCAGAAGGACAGGGAACCGCTGGAGAGAGTCCAGTGCGGGGCAAGGAAGTTGATGAAGGGAGTGGAGCACCTCCCTTATGAGGAAAGGCTGAGGAAGCTCGGTCTCTTTAGTTTGGAGAAGAGGAGACTGAGGGGTGACCTCATTGATGTTTATAAATATATAAAGGATGAGTGTCATGAGGATGGAGCCAGGCTCTTCTCAGTGACAACCAATGATAGGACAAGGGGTAATGGGTTCAAACTGGAACGCAAAAGGTTCCACTTAAATTTGAGAATAAACTTCTTCTCGGTAAGGGTGACAGACACTGGAACAGGCTGCCCAGGGAGGCTGTGGAGTCTCCTACTCTGGAGACATCTAAAACCCGCCTGGACGCCTTCCTGTGTAACCTCATCTGGGTGTTCCTGCTTCGGCAGGGGGATTGGACTGGATGATCTTCTGAGGTCCCTTCCAATCCCTAACATTCTGTGATTCACCCTACAGATAATGAGAGCAATAAACAGTCTGACTTTGCTGGGGTGCTTGGATAACTCCACTAGAAGTGGAGTACTCCACATGTAATTCAAACCTTTTAAACTGATCATGTTAGATAATCAGAAAGATGTTATATATTATATTTAAAATTATGCTAACTTGATACAGTATTAATGATGTCATTAAGAATGTTAAAAAACAATGGGGTTTCATATTTTTATATCTTATTAGTTACAATAATCTGCTTTCTTTAGATGCAGATGTTAAATCAAGCTCCAAATGTGGATCTCAAACAATTTGGTTTTACTCCTAAACCTTCATTGCCGGCATTGCCAAGGTACTGATTAATATAAGTAAAAAAATATAAATCTGACTTATTTTAGGTGGTATGATACATTATAACAACTAAAACCTATTTTCTTAATAAAATTATTTTGCAACTTTCTGCAGCTGTTTTACTGACATGTCACTGGTTTTGTTTGTTTGTGGGTTTTTTGTTTTTTAATAGGTCTAGCAATAAACAGTTGTCTTCATCACCTTCAGTGGACCAGGTAGATAACGTTAATAGCTTAGGAGTATCTCAGAAACAACTGCAATCCTGGAATTATGGAAAGACTAGTAAGTTATTGCTAATGTTCGAAATTATTATTTTCACTGTTTTAACTTGAATATACTGGTAAACTCAAACTTGCTGTAATCACTACAGCAACCAGTATAGCATTATAGGACACTGAAAGTATAGGGAAATATAGTGGCCTTAACTGGCTTTCTTTCTGGTGACAGTAACAATTTCTAATGTTGATCTAAGCATCCAAATGTACTTTTAAATAAAACAGTAATGACTATATCAAACATATGAGGCTCCAAATCTATAAATACTTCTTGAAAGGTATGGCTGTAGTGTATTTCCACTGAAGCCACTTGTAATAAAAGTGGCATTTTACCCCTATGTCTATATATTTTATTCTTTTCCCTTTCTGCTGGAATAAGTTAGTGAAATACGAGCTTTTGTTGGTAGTTGACAAAATGTGACCATTTCAACAGATCGAACAACTGGTCATAAAACATGCAACAGTTTATGTTGTACTTATCCATTACAAATGTATTACATCTTTCTCTTGGAAACATTCACTATAAGTGCGTGAGAAGAGCCAACAGACAATGGCATTAAAAAAAAAAAAAAGTTTAAAATCTTTGCTTCATAACTTGACTGATACAGATAAAAGCAGATCTTGTTTTTTCAGATGCGTTGGATGTGGACTTTGAACTGAGAGAAGATGTTTGGGATGACATTGATGATGAGAAATTAGTATTTGCTAGCAATTTTGCCAATAGAGAATCAGGTAAGGTTTTTTTAACAAAATTATTTGTTTCCTACTCACAAATCGTTTCACAGGCTGTTATTTGAGAACAATTTTATGTTCTACCTGAAATTTTTTGGTTAATTGACTTGACCACCGGGTTTCTTACTCTACCTTGAATGTCTCCTATATTAGAACAAATCTAATACAGAAGGGAGGGTTGAGAAAGTAATAATTACAATTTTTTTGCTGGCCTGCAGCTGCATGTCTGTTAATTTATCTGACTGCTTACCTCTGCTTATCTTTTACATTAGCCCAAAACCCATAGAAGGAATATTTCAAGTGTTAAGACATTTGGATAATTTTCAAATTATTATTATAATATTATGTAAAATGTTTACCAGGGGCTTTGGCTATTTTGTGACTCAGTTTTTAAAACTTTCATTCTTATATGAAACATGGAAATATCTGCTTTCAAATTCCAGATAAGTGTGAACCACTTTGCCAATATCCAAGCAGCAAAGCCACAAATGACATTTCAATAGAGTAAGTAAGCATTCTATAATTAATTACAATTTTATTCAGTTAAAAATATTGTCTGTATTTCATGTGTATCTGTATGATTAAATGTATAGAAGGTTGTTCAGTTATAAAAGTAAGTGAAATGTCATCTTACAAAATGTATGAATTGTTGAATTATTTGAATTTTTTTAAACGTAAGTATGGAGGAAAATAAATAGAAAATCCTGAACTGAAAAATAAATAATTTTGCCCTTCTGTAAATATACTTAAATTATTCAACTTGATATTTTCAGTTTATGCACATTAAAAGATGAGACCAATATTCAGAACTCAGTCCTTTCTGTGGTTAATAGCACATCAAAAGCAAATTTATCTGTACAGAGTGGAAATGCAGATATGGTGAGTAAAAATATTTTGATTAGAGAATTTCTTGTGTAAATATATTTACGATGTCTGACTTAAGAATTAGTTTGGACATACTGAATTTCTGAACCTTTTTGTATTGTCCAAATACACATGCATCCTGTGTTAGGTGATACTCATGAAACAAAGAACTAGGACTTGAATTTACTTTATATAGCAGACTTCAAAACTATTTACTCAGTTTGATTGCTATTCTGCAAGTCATCCAGTATGTAATGATATTTATCATTTGCTTGGTCCTTGTCAAATACCATAATATCAGTATAAATATCTGTACTACATACTACAACAATCTGGCAGTTCCTCTCTTGGTTAGTTATTTTAATCATATACAATTTTTAACATTTACATTGCAGTTCAGTTTTCAAGAAAAAAACCACTCAAATCTTTCACAAGAGCTGAAAACTGTCCAATGTTCTTCGATCTCAAAAATAATCTCAGACTCTTCTAAATTTACTAGGAAAGAGGATTTTTTCATTTTCACAAAGGAATATGAAAAAGAAGTGGATCCCAGGTAATAAAAGGTTATGTATGTTTTTCTGTTGCCTCAGTGTTCCAGTGCTTAGTTCTTCATGGAACACAGATGTTTAGGTGATGTGTTAATTTATAACATTCATTTTTAAAAGATGAATTTTCACAATAATGGTAGCAATTAACTTTTCTTGGAAAGAAAAATTTACTTTAAAATTATGTTGCCTGTAATGGTATGTCTTGACTAAACTTCATATAATGTTCCTAATTTCATAGGTTTTGATCTACCTAATTTTTTTTTTTGTTTACTTAATCTTCCTTAGATACCTTCTTGATGATGAAATCAGTGATGTCAAGCCCTTTCTTGGAATATTTGATGGCCTTTTGTAAAACATAACTAAATATATTGTAAGTGCTGGGGAAAAAAAGTTACAGTCGTTTTTACTGAGCGAAGCCTTCAGATTCAGCTAAGAGAATTTGATTTCTGTTGTATACCTATTTACCAATAGCTGGATTGCTGCATAGAGTAGATAATAGCAAAACTGATGTCTGATTTGTGGAATTCTAGGTATATTATCTTATTTTGAAATGCACTTAAGTATTTGTCCTTGCTGTTTTCAGGATTACAAAGAAAAATATTGGAATATGTAAAAGGAAAATAGTTCTCAATCTGAAGGTCCTTTTATAGAAAAAGTAAAAATCACATAAGGGAAAGCAAGCTGTTTATTATGTGCCCTGCTCACAAGGACTCTTTAAATGAGTGAAGGATTCTTTCTTCAGAAATTTCTCAGTGTTCGTTTGGTTTTGTCTTTCAGTTTCTGTAATACTGAATTTTTCATAGCAATGATTCTGTAAAATGATTAGATTTACAAGTAAAAGCAATAGAACGGTAAGTTATTTTAGACTGTATTCCTTTTGACAGTGTTATCAACTTGTTAATAAAAAAATGCAACTTCCTTCAAACAAATGTGTTTCCAGGCTCAGCAAACCAGTTGTGAAATGTCTATAATGTTCTAAAGTTGTGTTTGATAACTGAGGTCATAAAATGGACATTTATGCATCATAGTACAACTCTAGGCAACCAAGCATTGGATTTCGGTATCTTCTTGTAGCTCTAGTGTTTGAACAGTAGACCAGGCAAGTTCAATAGTTAGAAAAATACATTATATTGCCTAAAATACAAGAGAATGTTAATTTTCACTGTTAATTATTGAAAATGTGTGGAATTAAAATGTTAAAATTGCCCGTGGAATCTCAGTTGTCTGTTCTTGCAACATTGTCTGTGGTGCAACCAAATGCAACCGTGTTTTGCTGCACTACCTGTTTGTATTTTTCTCAGCTAGTAACATTTTACTTGACTCCAAGGTTTCCTTACACATTTGACTGGTATAACTCATTCTCCATACGAAATGGCACAGCAGAAGCAGCCTCGACACTCACCACTCAATATGTTTTTGACTGTGTATATTCCAGCGGGCCCAAGCTTATAACTCAAGTTGCTGTACTTCAAATATTTTGTTGCACCTGGAAGTTAGTGTTAGGTGTATTTCCATTTTTCTGTGAAATACTTTGGTATTTTATATAATGTCTAGAAAGTAATTGACATTATTGCCATTTTCGCATCATTTTTTTAATTGTCTAAATATAACCACTTGTTTTTAGTTAGTTTATAGGAATGGGTTTATTTTTAGACTATTTCTTCAAAGAAGATTGTCCCTGCAAGCAGGTATTTTGTTTTCCTCTTAGTTTTCCTCAGTGCATGAGTTTAGTAGTTATTATTGGGTTTCTTCACGATGCAGGCTGGTTAATTTTCTATATCAAATTTTTTGCTTTTGATTTTTAAAAGGTTTTAATTCCTAATTTGATCCATAGTCAGAACACATGATAACAAATGCATTTCTGTACTTTCAAGGCTATTCAGAGTACTTTTCAGATGGTTTATAATTTCCTATCTCTGTTTTTCATCCTTGGAAAATGACAAAATTGCACTATTGCTGCTGACAGCATTTCACAGATAGCAGAATACAAATCTTTCAATACTGCAATGTCTTGACAGTAATATTGAACCTCTGGTGCAAAAACATTTTTCTAGACATAAGTGCTTTATTTGACATTGTTTTGCTTCATTATTTGTATTAGCGCTATGACTTTTTAAAGTCTAAAGTACTTTCAGAAAAACAGTTTGGAAGTACTGATATGCTGAAGTGTTCTCTCTCTCAGGAGAAGGAATAACTCTTTATATGGTAGCATTTGTTATTGGTTCATTTTCCAAATCATAATAATTGAAAGATCAAAAGTGATAACCATACTGGGTCTCTATGGCAATTATTAATTGCAGATACACAGTGACTGTACTTCAAAACAAATATAGGCAGAAAGAGCACATTTACTGCAGAATTACAAAAACCTAGTCAAATCTGAATTATTTTTAAATTAAACTTCCAGACAGAGGTAACTCAAAATTACTATGCTGCTGCATTTAATGCAGCGGTCCTTGTCATGTACATCCTAGTCACATCCCAGTTCCATGTCATGGGAGAATTTAAGAATACAGAGGTTTACCTTCTGCCCATCACCATCTTCTGATTTCCATGGAAATGGGATAGCTCCCAGTCAGGAACTGTGGTATTTCTCTACAGATGCTTTAAATGAATGACCAGGGACCCAAAATCCCAGGTCATACCCAAAGAGGTAGGTATAGACATAGCTCTCATGAGCTGTGACTTCAGTCATTTAACTGAATCACCTCAAGTGAGAAACCCACTCCTGGACTCCCTGTGTAGCCCCTAGAAAGACGCAGACGCTGTCACATGGTTCAGACTGGGGGGGCTGGATTGCTCTCTGGTGGAACCCACCAAATTACCTGTGATGGAAGTGACCACACACAGTTAGCATGGGGAAGCTGGTGTGCTGTGAATTCAGAGCCAAGCTCACTGAATATAGCCTTTCTTGTGCATGAGATGCCTGAGTTTGTTTATCCACATAAGGACTCAAGTTTTCTAACTTGAATAATCAATTTCTGTACAGCAAAAGATGGCTGCACTCCACTGGTGGTGCTGCTGCAGCTTCCTTTCAGGTGCTGCCCAGATGATAAAACACACTAATTAAATTCCACAGGGTCGCTTCAGACAATTTCACTAAGCTATTACTAATAGATAAAATACAGACTAAAATGCATAAAAATATTGTTAAAGTCTGAAGCAATCATTGTTTTTAATTCTGCATAGGGTTGTAACATTAGATGAGTGGCTTGAGTTTGAATCATGGGATTGTGTAAGTAATTATTTGGGCATACAGCAGAATGCCAAAGACTTTGGTCTGGAGATGATTCTATAAAATTTACATTATAAAAATACTGTTTCCCATAATGGAATAGTGAAAGAAAATTCAGTGTGACAAGAAGTCAGGTTTTACTATCTTACTTGTCTGATTCTCCATAATAAAATACATGCTCATACCTGCTTTTAATTTAACTTCAACTTCCTTATATGCTTCCTTGTGCTGTCACATATATTGGTTTCAAAATATAAACTGAGGTCAGCTGTTTCTGTGCCTGAAGAAAATGCAATATGCACTCAAAATCCATGATCTTCAAAAATTGTTAGCAGAAAAATAAGTATAGTGTTTAAGCATGTTGCCAGACATGTTTGTGTATAAGGTATGTTTGTAGCATATAGAATACTGTAAATGTATTGTGTCATTTTAATTGTATGCAGCATGTCCCATGACAATTTTAATTATGTAGACTTTATTTATGTATTTGAAGACTTTAATGAGTTAAACATTACAGTAATTGTTAAAGTAATAACAGCAGTTGTGACAAGTCAGGCTCATTGTTTGGGTATATTTTTACTCAGATACGTCTTCACCGGATAGTTACGTGAGGTATAAAGATTGGTGCTATTAAAGGCAGTCAGTGTAATGATAAAGAGTGAACAAAAGCCACCATATGGAACCAATATGCACCTGAAAAATAGTTTAGTCATTTTGTAGAGCACAAATGATACCTCTCCAAGGCATCGTTATGACAGAATCAGTGGTATCCCTTCTAAAAGGAAGGGTATCTTGCATTACCTCTTTATGTCACCCCTTCTGCTTTTTATGTGGAAGCAAGAGAGCAGTATCATGTCAGTTGTTTTACTGACACAATCTTTAAATTATATCCATGAAATGAGATCCATGAATGCCTGGGTTTTCTCTAGCTCCTTTGCTTAACAAGGAAATAGAAAAGGGGGTACTAGTTGGGGTAAAATTCACTTCCTGCAGAGGACTAACACCACATTGATTTTATTGAAGGCTTACATGAGCGTAAACTGAGGCACGTAGAGTGTGCCGATAGTTGGCAGTGATGAAGTTCAGCTTGACTGAAAAAAATAATATAGAAAAAGGGCAGTGGTGTACTGTCTGCCACTGTTCGGCTGAGATAAGGGCCACCCTGGTTGAACCATGTTTCTATATTTGTTCTTTAAACCTGTATGAGATAAAATTGTATCTGTCCAAGCCCTCAAGGAATTTCTTCCTGTATTTAACATATGCTCCGTGGAGCTAGCATGTAATGATGATACAGACTGTCCTTTTGATTGATGCTACATGGCAATTTCTACATTTTAGATAGCAGAGCATAGGGAAAAATGCAAAACATCTTGTTTTGAAGGCTGTATAAGGGTATTTTGTTTACATAAATGAAACAATGTTTCTTTTGGAACTGTGAAACTTCCTATTAAAGGATGCATATAACTTTCACAATAAAAAGGTGCTTGTAACTGTAAATGGCTATGGTATATTTGCTGCTCCCACACATATTTAGAGGCAAAACCTATTTATGAGGCTTTATTAAGTGCGAATAATTCCCATGGCTTCAGCACAGAAGAAACAGCTGCAGAATATAGTCTGATTTGCATATAAATGACATGATTTCTGCTCAGAAAAGGATATTGAAAAATATCTATTTCTACAGTGAAAACCTGATAGTCACACATATTAAGGTCAGCTTGTTTAACTTTTTTTAACCTGCTGCATGTTGATACCCGATCACACTTCCAGCTGGATTCAGGCTCTATCAGTTGTGCCCACTATGAAATAGTGAATTTCTTCTTTTGAGCTAATTAAATTATCATTTTTAGAAACAAGTTACAAAACATTTATCTCAACAGCTTAAGCACTTAAAAGTGCTCAGTATATTTATCAATACAAGTGGACAACTCTAAACTTGACACTTATCTTCATTACTGTGAATTTGTGATGCAAGGGAATTCCTGTTGTTCGGGTAAGACAGGAAAAGCCCTGCTAGCATGGTCTAGTCACTTTAATAAATGGTAGGCTATAATTAAAACAGACACAGAGATGTTACTTTTACCCTCCCAAATAGTTTCCTCAGGTTATCCTTTCTATTAAAGTTAAGGCCATGCTTCTAAAATTTCTGCCTGACATAGGCCACCACTGACCAACTAAGATGCTTGGCCAAAACAAAATGCAAGTATTTGAAAGCTAAAGCTGTATATGCCATTTTATCACGATTGTTCCAGCTCACTGCAAAAGTCTCTAAAATATATTTATTTCAGCAGGAGGATAACTCTAAATGATTTTAATAATGAACTGTATTAAATGTAGTAGTCATCTAATTGCTGAACTCGGATGTTTCGCTATTCAGCATGGCTCTGGCATTAATACTCACACAGAGCTTAGGCACCAGCAAAGCCCAGCTCTGCAGAACAGACACCCCCTGTGCCCAGGGGAGCTGGCAGAGCTCCCCACATCCCTGTGGAACAGCCTTGGGAAGTCATCTCATGTGAGAGAAACCCAGGACAGGGTTCCAGTCAAACAGCCATTTCCCTCCCTGAAAGGCTATGACTGCAATGGAGTGTTCATTTACTGACAGGCTCCTGCTGCATCTACATTATATCGTGACATAAAAGAAAGATGTTGCAGAGTCAGGCAATAAAGAGTTTGGAAGAGACCTGTGACACCTTGGTTTGCAAATCCCTGCTTGGCAAAGCCCTGACTGAGCTGAATCCCATTGCCAGAAGTGATAGGTTGTCTGCTCAGAGAGATTTGCCACAGTGGCTTCTCATTAGTCTGAATGCATCTTGGAGAGGCTTGATACTGTTAAGAAAATAACTGAAGTAGTGCTGTCTAGAAGCTTGGATATGCAGGTCAGAACTTCCTTTTTAGCAATTTTTTTCAGATTATAAAGGCTATTGATTTATCTGAACGAAAATGAGGCAGTAGAGTTTATTACTAGGACTCTGATTTTTTTTTCTCCCTGGTTGTGGTGTACTACTTCACCTGTTTGTAGTCCAGACTTGGTAGGTTACTGGGTACAGGAAATAAACTTCTTTTAGCCCAGGGCTCCATTCTTCTGTCTTACGTGTTATGCCTAGAGGAGGTTTTTCTGTCTAGCTGGGAATTTCTACTGAAAGAATAGTCATCCAGCAGCTGGATCATTAACATTTTCAGCATCTCCTCAATTATATAAAAGATTTTAGGCTCTGAGGTCAGTTGGGTGATTTCTAAAAATTGTACTAATAGATGTAAAAGAAGCATTCACCAAAGCATCAACATATTATCAAATAATTTTATTTCCAAAGTTTGGCAGTAGAAGTGATTAAGAAAGTGTGGCCCATGAAACAGATTGGCTTATGTCGTGATATATCACAGAGATGCACTTCAGAGACTGGAGGCTTGCTCAGTGAGGAAAATAACCTGTATTAAGAAGATAAGAGGTACAAGTGGATCTTTCTCTCTCTCGGGTGTGATTGTCTCAGGCAACCATATTAGCAGAAGCTTAGATGCATTTTTAGCTTCTGGAACAGATTTACCAAAGTGACAGTGCATGCTGAAGATGATAGTAATAAAATAGGTAGTGTGTTCTAGTAGAAAATAAAGTTGGCAGCTTGGAATGGCGAACAGCTTCGGATAAGCATGTGGTTCAGCAGAAATTAGTCTCTGTCCACAGACTTTATAGCAGCCAATCAGAGCTGCTCTTTCAGCTCAAGCAGTTAATAATATCTCAGCACAGTAGCTTAAGGGATACAATTTTCAAAATTATTGTAGTGTGGGACCGATAAATTTCAGCACAAAGAAGGCAGTATTCCATATAATTTATTTTAGATTTCCATCTAGGGTATGTTCTGACACTCCACATGAAAGTCAAATTGTCCATGTAAAATGGTTTTCAGGTGATAAGTTGACCCCTGGGGTTTTAGTAAAATAATAGATTCAGAATTCTATCTGACTCTCCAATCTACAAAAGCTAGTTATCAGCTGTTGGAAGGATTTGATAAGAAGGAAAAAAAAAAAAAAGAGCTTTTGTATAGTGACATTTTCTCATTAATGGGGACAATGTTAGAATCACAAACTCCTTCTGGATTTGGTAGTAAATACTCTGCTGACGCATTCTGGGAGGCGGTTGTTCTGTGTGAGGAATGTATGTGTCTAATCCTCTGTGATATGCATATGGTACAAGGAATATTTCTAATAGACACCTACAGCCCTCCAAAAGAAGGGCATTTACTGTGCCACCATCTGGCCATCATTTTAAAATGCATTCTATCACCAGAGCCTACCTCTGCACAAGTTTTGCTGGCGAATGACTGTCTTATGGTACTTAGAGAAATACTGGAGGAATAACATCAACATTTTTCCTGCCAGCATTCTTCAGTATTTAAGCCTAGTGCAAAACAAATGGTAACCTGAAAAGAAACAAGGTATTACTTCAAGTTCTTGTCTGAAATTTTTACAGGACCAGCTGTAATTTTCTTTTTCTAGTTTGGGTGGTTTATTTAATTCTATTTTCTTGAGAATACTTGCAGGTAGTTCCTAGTATACTATGTGGCTTTGCTGTCAGTTTAAGCAGATCCAAAGTCGCGTAGAGGCTTTGTTGCATTTTGGTTTAGTAGATGGGTATATCTGCATGTACACATGTATGAAATGCAGCACTAGCAAGTAACGCGGGAAAGGTGACAGTACGATAGGAATTGTTGTACTGACAGTAGAAGCAGCTCACCTAATAAAATGCTAAAAGCATATTTACACTTAGTGCAGCTGAGTGTCCCTTTGAATCTTGAGCAAAGAAGATACTTCCTGCCTTTTAAAAACAACTCTGCTCAAGAAAAATTGACTTTTCTACTGTCTGTAAACAAAAAGGATTGTCCCAAAGAAAAACCCACGCCCCTGTTCAGTTGTTCCTCATGTTAACGCCTGTCTGGGATTTTCCCTGCTCATGTCTGTGAGTAACATTGAGTTCACTGCTGAAGTGCTGCCGGTTGTACTGTGCTGCTGGGGCTCTTGCAGGGCATGAAAGCACCTGCAAGGAGGGTGCGTTTGCCCCCTGGTTTCTGTGTCACGGGGGAAAGAGGCAGCTGCCTCCTCCTCTGAGGGGAGTTGAGCAGTGCTCAGGGGTGGGGATGTCTGACACTCCAAGCCAGGCAGAGAAGGCAAACGTATGAGCCACGGTCTTGTAGGCACTGCCGTGGAGGAGCTGGGATTTTGCTTGTGGGACAGAGCCAAGCTTCAGAAGTGACAGGATTGAGGAGGGCTCCCTAGAGCAGGCTGAGGGGTGTCTGCGATGCTCTGTGAACCATTTGGAAATGTTCAGATTGGAAGTAAGACTGGAAAGAAATATTTACCCTGCAGCGACACAATGGGGAGGTTAATTTGCAAGCTTTCCTGTTTAATGCAGCTCTCCAACAGGTCAGACTTCTCATGATTTAAAGAATAACTCTGTTTGCTATTCTAATAACATTTGCTCTTAGAAATCTGGATTCTGTGGGTCTGCTTTATCAGAAGAAAAAGCTTTCACCTAAAGACAATTGCTAATTCAGGGTCCCTGTGGATAGGATGAAAAAGAGCTAACTACTCTTAAACCTTGCCTTTTTCTGGTTTGTTTTTTGCTTTGTGTTTTTTTTCTTTTTGCTTTATGGAGATAATAGTGTGCTTGTTGTGTAAGTGGGTAAGTTGTAACAGGTGTGGGACAGGCCTGTTCATTCAAGTGAACTCCTGCTTACTCAGGTGTGTGCGAGCTCTACTGAGGTCTGCTGGAGTGTGCTCAAAAGCAAAGTGTCTGTCATGTTCTTAAAGTGCTTTTCTTCTGGAAGAGCAGATCTTAGGACTGGAAGAGTTTATGAGTAACTCTGACTTCTGCTATTGACTGGATTTAATCTGCATTAACACTTTGCAAAGTAGCCATTTATTCTCCTTTGGGTTGTTTGTCACTCTGAGGCTGATTTATAAATGTCATCCAATTTCAAGGTCTCAGGTGTTGGCACTGAAGCATTCATCTATCCACTTAGGTAATTATCAAAACATTTGTTATTTGTGGCCCCAGATAACTGTAGGCCACACCTTTTCCTTACTCAAAGCTCTGTGAGAAATTGTTTCCTTTCCTGTGGTGGGATGATGCACAGAAGGAAGTACTTTATTACTCCAAGCCCTTTATATGTTCTGGCAGTGCTCAGCTGATAGTGTCAGGTGGTGTAGCTGAATAAGTGTTCACTGAATCCATAACTGCAGCCATAGGTAGAGCTGGTGTCCCACATGGAAATATCATGATATGCGATTGTAAGGAGAGTCCCAGGGCTGTGGATCAGGGAAGACACAGTGCAGCCACACGTCCAGCGTCACCCTCCTCAGAGCAGCCTGTCCTGGGACAAGGACAACAATCTGTTCCCGCAGCCAGGTAAGATTACCATGGAAGCCTCTCATAGATGTGTTCTTGTGAAAAAGTCCTTCCTGTAACTTTCAATGCGGGAGTGGTACATCTGGCCTCAGACTTTTAATTCAGCTTATCTTGTAACTAAAAAAACCAAAACAAAATAGGAGGAAGAAATACTGGATGAAGTATTGCCTCCTTGACAGGCACAGCTTTAGGAGCCATCTGTTGCTTACACGAAGCACTGAGGCTTATGGAGTAATGCTGGCATGTTAAGTTAGGGACATTCCCCACCTTCATTGTCTGTCTTTTGCCTTGTCTCTCCTATGGACAAGCTTTGTGCAGATGCCATGTTTTCTACTGCTAGACAAGGTTGTGCTGGCTGGCCAGACATTTTTGGAAGTCAGTGTGACTGAACATGCTTGCGAAGACATGGGAACCTAACTGGTAATGAAAGTACTCACCGAGAGTGTGATTCTATGCTAGGCATGTTCTGTCAGAAAAGCTTGTTGATGTTGCTGGGCTCTGCTCCTGCCCTGTGCCACCAGCTGTTGGGCCAGTCCAGTGGTTTTGTAGGGCTGTTGTGCAAAATCAGTTAAATATGTGAGTAATCTCTACTCCTCCCCCTGCCTTTTGAGAAGCTTGAATCTTGGCAGTACTGTTGTTACTAGTAAAAAGTGTATGTGTGCAAAGAGCAAAGCAGACTGAAATGTTATATTCCACAGCTGTATTTCACTCATCCTTAAGTGGAAAATAGGCTTTGTTTCATGTATATGACAAGTGAACTACATGACATTAATAAAACTGAGATCCTAAATCCTGCTTGGAATTGCCATTGGCAGCTATTAATGTATTATCAATTGTGATTTTTATTTGTAGTTTAGTAAAAACTTGCCAAGATGCAGTTCTGATTGATAGCTTTAGAGGAGATTGAAAGTACTTAGGATGCTCCAAAATTTCATCCCAGGTTCACAGCCTTCCACCCTGCCTTGCAAATGTGCTGGGTTTTGTATCTCTAGTGAAAGAGCTGAAAAAAAGAGCAGCATTAAATTTACATTTCCAGCTGCTGTGTGGATGGAATGGGAAATGAGCTCTTTGCCACCGAGTGGAATCAGTAATAAAATTTCAAGTACTGGCTAACATATGTAAACATCGGTGCCATCCCACAGACACTGACAAGAGATTTCAGAACATATTTCTTTAAAAAGGTCACTGAGGAATACAACGCCCAGGATGCACCGCACACTAAGTGTTTCCATATGTCTTTCACCGAGGCCTCATATTGGACATTTCTCCTTCTTAATTGCGCCGACAATCGCCGGCCTGGGGCACACGGAGGAATCCCCCATCTGCCGTGCGCGGAGCGGAGCCACCGCTTATCGCCGCGGTGCCGCCCGTCCCCTCCCCGCGCGGAAGCGGGCGGGCCGCCGCAGGACACCGCGCTGCTGGGGGCCGGGCTCGGGGGCGCATCTTGGGGTTCGCTGCCCGCCGGCGTGGGTTCTTCTCCGCCCTCGGTGTCCGGGCCCGGCACAGGCCCCTCCGCTGCAGCGGGGGCGGCGGCGCCGCGTCCCGTCTGCGTGGCCCCCGGTCTCGCCGCCGTCGCCATGGAGACAGGCGGGGCCCGGGGCGGCCGCCATGTTCCCCGCGGGCTGAGCGCCGGTTCTGTGCCGCGGTGCCGCTTTGGGTTAAATTAACCCATGGCATTCGGGTCTTACTGTTCCCTCCACTTTGGTGTTAGTAGCACCGGGTGCAGGGTGAGTTGAGGTACTGCAAAGCTTACGTTGTAACCGAACCGTGGTGTATTTGAGGGCAGAGCTCTCAGCGGGCCGGGCTGGCACACACTCGCTGGCAGGGACCCCGGGCTGCCTCCCGGGCCTCTGCGGGACCGGCTTGCTGGGCACGCAGCCGCCCTAGGCAGGTTTTTCTGGGCTTGGAAGAGATGGCCCTAAATGCTGAACACTCGTACAAAAGCGCAATTTCAAAGCAAAGGCAGGAGCTCTAACTTTAAATAAGGAAAAGCCAAAGTAACAAGATGGCTGCTTGCGGTGGCTTGAAATGTATTTATTTTGACAAAATCAAGCGAGACTGCTGTGCTGCAGAGGGAAGGTTAGCATGCCATCCTCTCAGGATTTTTCCAGTCAAGGGAGTCGTGTGGCCCACCCGAGAGCCGGAGTTCCCAGATGGCTGTTCTGCCGTGTCATTCTCACTGATTGATCCCTGCGAGCTGAGCCAGCCAGGAGGGGAGGGCCACCATTTTGTCACCTCCTTTTCCAGCTGCTGAATTGCACTCCCCGCTGCACAGAGCCGTCCATCTTCATGTGCGTTTCCTTTCTGCACAGAGCCTGTCTGTGTGTCTGCCTGCCCAGGCCAGCTGATTGTCCTTTGTCGCGTGGAAGAGACGGAAAAGTGCCTTTAATGCAGGAATAGGTTATGGGATTCTATTTTCTTTCCTTTTTTTTGGTCTCAGAATTATCACCTGAAGAGGAAGCTACATGCCCAAAGCAGCTGTTGGGCTGAGCTCCCTTCTGTGCTCTGTCCCAGCCTGACCCTGCTGGGTTTGGCTCTGCAGCTGGGGCCGAGGGGCCCATGGTGACTCTTGGCTGGGGAGGCCTTGGGCGCACCTGCAGGGACAGGGGCTGCACACACGTCCTCCCTCAGGGAGACAGACCTGTGTGGCACCTGCGCGGGCATCTACCTTCGCATTCCCTTTGAGAGTTCACAAGATGTTAACTTCCAAAAGGGAGGTCCCCCTTGCGTATTTATGTCAGTGATTTGGGGTTTTAAGCTATTCATGCATGAAAAATGACTGTAGGAAACTGTATACTCTGGCGTGTGAATAATGGCTACATGGGAACACAAATTACAGCAGTTTTGCACTGAGACTGCTGCAGTTTACGTGCTCTCTTTGGGAACGTTGTGAAACATTTTTAAATGCTGGTGCATGTTAATGCATTGATTTCAGTCAGTCTTTTTTTGTCCCTTTTGGATTTGTTCAGCTTAACAGCTAGCGTGTCTTATGTTTGCTCTAAGATATGCCTAGCAAATTAGGCAAATTAAAAAATGCATGCAAAATATGGCGCTGTGCACATGTATCAGGTTTGTTATTTATTAATAGATTCCAATTTCCATACGATAGCCTACTTTTTTTTTTTTACTTTGGCTCAATGGATAGTTTATGCCAATTACATGTGGTTTAACAGCTTTGAAATCTGGTTTTGCTTTTCTTATGCATAAAGACATGGATTCTGTATCAGGTTTTAATTAAACTCTACACTGACTTTAAAGATTCTATTGTCCTTTTTATTTAAATAGGACTTTTGTTAGATCTTTAACAAGACCTCAGTGGGGTAATAAATCTAAGCAATTGTCCTTATTAGGAGTAGATTACCCTCAAGAGATGGAAAGTCACAGAAGTAACTAAAAACATTTGTAGAGACTGAACTAAGGCTTTTTCTTCCTAAACATTAAACAGACTTGCGAATGACTTGCTTGGGTGCTCAAATTAAATTAAATGGTATTTTGTTTATTTTTCACATTTTCAGTGTAGGCTATTTGCATTTACTTAAACTTTTGAGTTTTCATTGAGCAAAATTCACTCCAGGGTGAGGATTTTTACTTCCAGTATACAAGCTGTAAATGAAACTCAGTATATCATGCAGTTTCTTTTGTTAGTAATCCTTGCAACACTGGTAATTTATAGGACCCACTGACCTAGTGAGTATATTCTTAATTCATATTATTTGCCACAGTAGATGAGCCATGGCTGAAGAATTAGTCCTCTGTCCCACACCCAGACAAGTAGAAGAACTGCAGAGGATGTGGCGCTGTGCAGCTTATCCAAAGGTCTCAGATGCTGGACTAAACGCCCAAGTTCTTAGAGAAAACTTGCCACAAAACCCAGCAGTTGTAAGTTGAGTCTTCACGTTTCCACACTGATGGAAGGTCTGAGGACCTAGCAGGGGAAAAGGGATTTGACTCTAACAATTATTTTTGTTTCAGCTGTTTGCTTCATTTGAGGGTATTCTCCATTCTGTAGGACCTCAGGCCTTGTTTTATTCCCAGTTTTAATCATAGGTTGGCTTCCGATGGGATATGACCTCCTTTGTACACACAGTCAAATCCTGAATATCTGCCATGTGTTTAATTCCCATATTATACACATTTTAGTGAAATTTTTAAAAGCATCCAGTTACTTGGAAGCTCCGTTTTGTGGTGTGGGTTTGAGGTGCTCATTTGAAGGCATTAGTTCTACCCAGAAACAAGCAGGCAAGGGCAGAGATGTTGCACAGGGCCATCCTCGTGGTTAAGATCTGTTGTGAGACAGGCAGGTTTTTTGGCTGGCTCCAGTTCCTGCACTGACTGAGCTGCTGCCCTCTGTGGAGCCGCTGCAGGGACATCCCACACATCACCCACCCGCCTCTGCCGGGACGGAGCCCGCAGCCCTGCTCAGCAGTTGAAGACAAACCCTTCTTGGTTGCTGCAGCTGCACCAGCTCTCAGCCACTATGGACTTAATGTCTTGAAGCTCCTGTCCGTGGGCTCCTCTGTCCCTGACCCTTGCAGAGCCCAGTCCTCTCAGCCTCCAGCCTGCTCCTGCTACCCACAGGGTTCTCCGCTATGTTTCTCTGTTAAGAGACTTTACCTCAACCCTTCTTGTCTTCTAAGTGACACTGTGATGATACTTTGAGGCAGAACAGATTATAGTAGCTCATAAATATTAATTTCTAATTAAACATTGGCTTCATATTCTAGGCAAAATTGCAGATTTTGAGCCTTCATCTCCAGCTTTCCGTATCACTTAAGTGACAAAGGTTTTGGGATGGTATATCACAGATGGAGGTGGAAAATCTGGTGCAAAGAGAGATAAAGTAATTGTTCAGCATCATGGTTTTTCTGTGCCATGATAGGAAAGTCAGAAAACCAGAAGGTGCTGACAGCAGACGAGTCACCTGGTTGCTACTCTGTTTTTGCTATAAAGCTGGGGGAAAGTGGGGAGAGGAAATGCACACCCCGGCTTTTAGGTTCAGGTTGCAACTCTTCCTTCCTCCCCATGCAGTGCCCATTCACAGAGTGGCAAACCTAGGCTGAGTCCTGCTCCTGATTTAAGTTTCAGTATGACTCAGTGCACAAGCGGCTAAGAGTGCTCAGCCTTAGGGACAGATCCTGGGGAAACTGAGATTCTCCATTGTATTTTGTGTGGCAGTAGGACCCGATTTAGGCAATGCCAAATCTCAGACAAAATCTGTGGGTCATAGTTTGGCCCTGGATCTCATCAGGATGTGGGATTTTTCCCTCTGTTTTCTCCAGCAGCAGGACCAGGAGCTAACCTGTTCTTGGTTCTGCATGGTGAGATTGGGAGAGCCCAGCTCTTGCCAAGAGATGAGTCTGGTCTCTTCCATCTTCCCTTCACCCTGGTTTCTGGGAAGGGTGCACTGTACTCATAGGCAGGCATTGGGGCTCTGTGTCTGCAATATGAAGGTGATAGTGTGTATACAAGAAATGCAGGGCTAGCTAAATGGACTTCCACTGCTTGCTGCTGTGTGTGGTCTGACAACTAAAAGATTCCATTCTTGCCTTGCACGCTGAAGGAATGTGTGTTGCTCTCCAGTGCCAGGTACATACCACAGCATAACGTGGCTGGATGCTGTTCGTGCATCGGCCACGCGGTGAGCCAGCCCTGCTCTCCTGTTCACAGCAGCCTCCCTGGGGTGAACAGGCTGCTCAGGAGGTCAGGGGGTGCCTGTGCATCACAGCAGTGAAAAGCTGTCCTCTGTCTGCCCTGA
This sequence comes from Patagioenas fasciata, assembly GCF_037038585.1. Lineage (NCBI taxonomy): Eukaryota > Metazoa > Chordata > Aves > Columbiformes > Columbidae > Patagioenas > Patagioenas fasciata. The sequence goes on from NC_092525.1 coordinate 32,403,670, forward strand.
GGCACAAACCTGCTTTCGCTCTGTGAAGCAGAGCAGAAGAGCTGGGGTCCAACAGCAGTAGGTATCCCTGAGTATCTGCAAGATGAGGGTGGCCTGTGGGTATAGGAAATCCAGTCTGCCTTTCAAGATGAGTAGGTGAGGTTTGGGTGGGAAAGTCATGGGAATGGTAACTGATTGCTGCTGATACTTACTGAGATGACAGCAAATCTCCTCTATATTAATGTTCAACTTCTGAGACTAGATTGAATCTTACTTTATTAAAGAAAAGGTAGGAAGCCTAGAAGTAGCTCTTTAATTTTCAACTGGAAAATGCAATTTTGAAATCCATTATCTTAGGAATGCAATAATCTAACAAAGTAATAACTGATGTTAAACCTACTTTGAATGTTATTTAAAGTACTTCTCCGATGAAACAAAAGTTGATAGGTTGGTGTCGGGTTCACTTGAACATCTGCTTTGCTTATGCAGTTGCCCACATGAGGAAGACGGGTTGATCAGCATGCATTTTCTGGCTACCTGGTTGTTTGGGAACTATCAAAGGCTAAAGCATCATTATGGGATTCATAAATGCTTCCGTTTGCTATTTGTTCCAACAAAAGGCTGTTGTAACAGTATCAGTGTTGTAAGTGCAGTTCTGGCCGTGAGGACTTCACCATGATGAGCACCTGACATCCCACATCTTCAGGAATCTTCAGCGTTAGAGAGAAAAGACCTGTTAGGCTGTCCCCCACCACTGCTGAACTGTTCCCCTTGGCACATTATTGATCTCTTCTGGTCAATCTGCGCCTGATGCCATGTATACATCTGTCCTATTGTTTCCCATGCTATAATACTGTCCTGTTTTCCCAAATGTTGTTATATTTCCTTTCTCTTTCCCGTGTGTTTCATCTTCCTTTGTGTATTTGTATAACACATTTGCTCTCTCTGTTGTTTTCGGCTTCTAATTTAATGCCACTGGTGAATTTCTCAGTCTCTCTGCAGATCATTAGAAAGAGACTATGTGGGACTGCTTGTAAAAGGAAACACTGCATTCCCAAGACAGCTCACAGGCTGGTGTGTATCACTACTCTTTGTTTTGGAACTTTTAGCTTTGTTTAAGTCTTTAACAGATGCAAAATGATTTCTGGATCTCCTGTTTGCCACTTCACTGTAAGAATACAAGGAACACAAATTCAAAGTTGCAGGACTTGAAAGGAGCTGTGCAGCCATAGGGAAAGGGCAGTTTGCCATGTAAGCAAAACAAAACCCAAATGAATAAAATCCCAGCCCAGCCACAAAACCAGTCTGTCCCCAGGCTGTGGGCAGGTGAGGAAAGCCCTTTCCTCCTTCCTGCTCTCTGTACAGTCTGTTTCAACTTAACTGTCGTGCCCAGTGGCTGGAGAGTTGGCAGAAATTGACGTGTGCCAGACATACATTGTGAAAGGTGGAGCTGGCATGCCTGTGCTGTAAGGGGAAAGGAGTTCTGCTCTTTGTTGCCATTTTGGTGCTGCTGTGAGAAACCGGGAGTCATAGGCTTGCTTTAATCCAGCAAAAACCTCTGTGGCTGATGCTGCCAAAAGCATTTGTGTGCTGTGCTGAGTGTCAGAGTTGGATGAGGGAATAAATCCACCATGACCTACTACTGTGTTGCCTCCTCAGGTCATCCTGAATGGTGATATTGACGCAAAGGGGTGAGCTGTTGGTGCAGGGTGGGAAGATGGGCTCACACAGACTGAGCAGTGTCGGCACCGGGTCAGTGGAGAGGGAGGCTCTTGGTGCGTGAGTCTCTCCTTGGTGCCTGGCCTGAGGATGGGGATGGCACTGCTGTGCCTGCGAGGGCTGCACTTGGCAGGTGATGCCCAGGGTGAATCTGTGCCCAGGCATTGAAGCCGTGTTGGACTGACAGACCCATCCCTTCATTTTGCTTGTGTTTCGAGCTGGAGCTTTTCGGTAGCAAAGCTCTTGTTCTCAGCCCTGTGTTAGGCCAGGGGAGAAGGTCTCGTAGTTGCACCACCAGCTGGGTTAAAGGATGGCCTTGGGTGGCAGCAGGATTTCTGAAAGTGCCCTGCAGGCTACATCTCCTGGCACAGATTCCCTGTGCCCTTGGTCCTCCTCGGCTGCAGTGCAAGAGGCAGCATAGCATTGCCTGGATGGTAGTTTAAACTCTTTGTTACCTAAAATTCAGTGTCCAAGCAACACAGCAGTAAATAAACCACTAGGCCCTTTGTAGAGAGTCGCGTCCTTCATGTTTCCTCTGCTACTGGTGTAAGTAATGTTGTGTACAACTCTCCAAGCACAGACTGGGAATTAGGGAGTGTAAAGTGTGTCTCAGGGGGATGGTTGCAGCAGTGAATGTTTGAGGCTTGATAATGCCCACTGGTGCTGGATGAACTTGCTGTCAGGTAACTGCATACGTAATGCTTAGCCTCGGTCAACAGCAGGGCTGTAAACTGAAACAAACAGCTCTGTCCTGATTACTTCTTCTAGACAGGATGACGCAGAAGGAAATAGAATTAAAAATTAATTTTGAAATGAGCTCAAGTCTTTTTACTAACCACTTAAACTTTAAAACATCTGATATTAACGAAGGAACCTATTTAAAATAATGGTAAACTGCCATCTGCTGGTAAAAAAGTAATGCATGGAATGAACAAGCAGACTTCTGAAGAGAAAAACAGTTCTTTTGTATTTGACGTGCTGCAGTCAAATATATACATGATATGGAAGCTGCATATATTTATTTTACTGTTTTTCATCTTCATTTGCATTTTCATATAGACTATGCTAAACAGATGCCTATAACATAACTAACTCTAATGACAAGCACAGAAAACCAAAGACAATAAGAATAGAGAATGAGGACTAATAAAAGCAGATGAGCGATCAGGATGGTGACAGCCTCCAAATGTGTCCTATTTACATTGCTAATAATGAATCACAAGCGCTTCCTTTTTTGATTCCCTCCACAGACCCTCCCTTATGGCCAGAATTGTAGTACTGAGAAACGTTTCTTGGCTTCTTCAATTTGATTTTGTGTGTGTGTGTGTGTGGTTCCTCAGTCAAGCTTGTAAATGGGAACTGGGTCTTTAATTGTTCCTGATTTAAGTAGGTCATCTTCGCCAATACACAAGTTGCTTGTCTTCTTGTAAGCCAGGTCAGCTATTGAAAGGATATGGAAAATATTTATTACACAGATATGACCAGAGAAAATAATTTAACAAAGGACCACTCCCAGATTATATGACGTTACACAACCAGGTTCCATAAATCACAAGTATGAGTGCACTGCCGGGAAGAGACTATCAGATCTCATGTTTGTATAGTGCTTACTGAGTAGGTGTGCTGAGCATGGCTCGGTCCCCGAGGTGCTGCTGCACTATAAATAGTGGTATTAGCGTGAATTACCTCCAATGCAAACATCGGGCCACTTACCTTTTTCATATGCATGCCATTTTCTTTTATGATTGTGGTTATTCCAAACATAGCTCATGGTTTTAGCAAACTGATATTGTCATAGGAAATGTTTAAAATGGACAAAGAAAAAATAGGTCAGTTCTTCCTTTGAAATCAGACACAAGGGTGTATTTGTAATATTTCCCACGTTTATTTCCTTGGAGCAGGTTTGGCAGGTATGAGAGGGAGTTAAAGATTTATTTTTGGTGCTATGTACCAGATGTCATACCTGCTCTTCTGAGACAGTTACTTTTATCTCCAGCAGTACGTGCTCTAGTAGCAATGAAAAAAGTGACTTGAATCCCATTTAAAGCATGTAGTGTGCACTGTTCGCATGCCACTAAAGGAAAGGGAAGGCTTGTTTCGGAGACTCCAGGCAGAGTCTTTATGCGTCATCATAAAGCAAACATGTTCGCATCTCTCTCAGCAGTGTTTTTGCCTCTTTGAAGAAGTGATGAATTAATGTGCCCAAGTCCAGGACTTGCAACCCCAGCACAGGCTTAAGGACCACAAAGACATCCAGCTTGAGGTGCCATTGTATTTATGGGGCCTCTGCGTGTGGCTCATTTTGTAGCATTAGGCGGTTCTTTGTAAAGGACCGTTTCTGGGGAATCTGTGATGCTGTGCATACTCCACACTGGTCTGAGCCCAGTGTTGCTCAGCATCTTGCCTGATGAGGTCTTGCTTGGTGGCAGAGGAACATTAAGAATATAGCGCCAAATCCTCAACTCAGCAAGACACCACAACTTTTTCTAATTTTTAATCAGTGGAGGATCTAGCCTGTGGTGGATGGTCACAGGGCACATACACCCTGCTCTGGGCCCTGGTGACTGAAGTGCTCCGACAGCAACACAACAGGATCAAAGGGAAGCGGTGCCAGGGGAGCAGCGGTGCCCATGGAGACCTGTTAGCAGGCGGGAGCTGAAACACGCAGTTGCCATCACAGACACTACTGTCCTCTGCTTTGCTCTGCAGCACTTCAGTCTCCCTGCTAACAGGACTGTGCCTTCCAGCTGAAGCCTGACTGATGGTTGAAATAGCAGCCGCAGTTTATTCCAGGTATGCCACTGACCTGCATGACCTGTAGGAAGGGTAAGGTAAAGGCAATCAAAGCGGCACACTCCTGTAGCCTCTGAGGGCTATAAAAGTAGAAACGTGGGAAACAAGCTGGTAGATGTGTGAAGGAAATAAATGAGGATGGGGGTTCACTGTTCCCTGCTAATAGGCTACATCAGGAGTTCAGTGGGACTGAGATTTGACCCAACAAGAGAAAGGAGATGAATAAGAAATGATCAAAAGATAGAGCTGGTGTGTTCTTCATGTTATGCTAGAATCACTCTGTTCAAAAAGTCTCCCGAAGCATGGAGAGCTGGGGCGGGCAGGGGTGAAGAGGTGGGTTATGGTAATGGGAGGGCATTGTCATTACATAAATTGGAGCAGTTTGGGTCTGTTTAACTGTTTAATGCCATTTGTCTTTTTCTGAACTTACTTTGCTGTGGGATGGGGGAGATCGTGCTGACAGCACAACTGGTTATTTGGCTGTTTCCTTTCTCTGTGTTTCCAGAAAATTAAGCACTGTGTCCTGCTTATGCTATGTTCAAGGCTGGGTAAAGGGCTTTTGATGGGTTTGTCGTCCTTTTGGCCAACACTTAATCCTGTTTCCTTTTCATACTATCCCTTCTGTAGTAAAATGGAGTGGTCAGGCTAAGTAACAATAAAGCTATTAGTGGTTTACCAAGGAGCAGGAATACCATCAGCCAGTGGCCAGTTTCTAGCAAAATGTAGTTCTCAATATGAATTGAGATCCTTGTCTTTGCATGGTGGACTCAGAAGAGATACCTAGCAGTTTAGTGCTGTTCAGAAAGCAATAAAACATTCACTTTAACAACAACCAAGAAGCATGAAATAGATTTCACTGGCACAGAGAAGGGGGCAAATGCTAAGAGAATCATGTAATGGCTGCACAGTTATTAATTTCTATGAATATAGTGAGATTTGGAGACCTCTGGTATTCATTTGAAATAAACAGTGAAATAAGACTCACATGCTATAGGATTGTCAAAACCAAGTGTAGTGATTGGCTAATATGCTTATCAGTCAGGCAGTGTATATGGAGATATTCTGCTCTCACGCTGTCTGCTGATTGGAACTGGGCCCATGAAGAAGCCAGGTGATTAATCTGCAGGGGTCTGTTTTTCCTGAACTGTTAATGTCCTCTGTTTCAGAGCAACAGCCCATGGCTCATTAAGCAGGGAAGATTTGAATGCAAGTGTGAAGGGCAGCACACAAAGATTCTCCACACATCTCTTGTCTGAGCCTTGGAGATTAGAAAAATGAAGTATTGGACAAAGTTCATCTGATACTGTGGCTGCGCCAGTATTATACTTTCTGAAAAGCGATGGTGCTGTTAGAAAATGTTTATGTATTTCAGTCAATGAGGACTGATAGCCACAAGGCTCTTGTAAGGTGGTAGCGGACACTTGGTACTAGCCCAGAAATGCCCAGCTGCCACTTCAGCTGACCTGCTGTGAGAATCATGCTCTTTTTAAGTCTGTTGCGCCATTGCTTTGGTGTTTACATCTCTCACTGTGCTCTTTCCACCCGTACTGTTGTGTACTCTGGCATCAGATACTGAGAAAGCAAATGGGGCTGCTGAGTCCAACTGCCTCAACAGAAATGCAACAGGGGAAATAAATACTCTGCAAGGTTTTGCAGTGTAGGATTAATCTTAAGGGGGTCATCTTGAGATTATTAGCCACTGTTTATAGTCTGTTTGTAAAATTAATTTCTGTCATCAACTCAAATATTTGAAAACATGTTGATTTAGGGAAAACATTTTTCTGACGATATGGTGTTGCATAAGCATTAATTTATTAACTCTAGTGACTTTCTTGAGAAACAGATAAGTATTTCAATGTTGTTTTTACAGATGGGGAAACTTAAAGCTCAGATGTGTAGATTTAGATCTGCAAATTATAGTGTCTACTAACTAGACATTTACCACTGCTCACTTTCAGTCAAGTCTTTTCCACACCTGAATTCCTGGTCACGGAGCAGCCGTGTCCTGCGCAGCTCCTGGCACCTCTCTGACTGCATCCTGTGCACAGGTCCCTGCTGGGAGCGAGGGTCATTGCAGAAAAGAGGTGAGGAAGATGCGTGAATGACCATCTTGCTTGAGGCTGTAAGAAAGATGTGCCCAGTTCCCATCTGAACCTGGGAACCAGGAAAGGAGAGCAGCTGCATGGGAAGGACCCGAGCCAGGCTCAGTCCTTTCCACTCACACGTGTTCAGATCAGACAAGCAAAGACAATAAGCCAATATTGGGAATTCTGACTAGAGTTGCAAAATCATGGGCCCAGTCTAATAATTTATCGGCTCCAGGAACAGGAGACTGTTGTAAACTGTGGTACTTATGGTGGACAACAAGGTCAGTGGAAATGGGAGTGCCCAGTATGACAAAACAAAACAAGCCTCCCAAAAAGATCTCTCAGTCCTGTGATGCAATGTTTCCCTGCTCTATGGGCTGCCCTAAATAATGTAACTATTATTAGATACCCATGATCCTGATTTCCTTTGGGCTGGGGAAATACAGTTTCAGTGGGGGAGGATTGAGGTTGCTTGTGAGAAGGGAAGGTGAGCAGGTTTCAAGGGTTTTTGGGCTTTGCTCTCTGCTGAACCTCTACCTACTTTTTTTTTTTTTTTTTATTTCTCCTGTTATGCTTTAAAGTTCAACTATAAACATTTAGAGGAAATTTAGCAATAATATTGCTTGTGGATACTAAGAAAGTAAGAATGCATTCTACAGCACCACTTCCCTTTGTTTGTCTTTTTTGTCTTGTTTATCTTTGATCAGCTGCAGATGAAATAACTAGCTAACTGATTGCACATACAGGGCTGCCACTCATCCCGACCAGACTCTGCTGACATGGGAGTACGCTCTGGAGTGGTCCAGCAGTATCCATTTCTTATTCCAGTGCACTGGCAGGTCACTCAGGGAGACTAAAAACTATATTCTGAAGTGGAAAAGAAACTGCAGTTTCAATTTTGTTTTGATTTGAAAATTTCCAGCTACCTATCAAGACAAAATCCTTGAACTATTTACTTAGAGTAACTGAAATACCCCTATTTGAAATAGTGGATATGCAAGATTTAGCCATTAAAGAGTTGGGGTAAAGTTAAAATCCCCTTCAATAATAACTAAAGTCTGAGAAAATCTTTCAAGAAAATTAAACACTTGATAAAAAAGAGAGAAGGGTTATTGTCGAGAGCATAAAGATTAAACAGGAGAGTTGTCTCAGAGAATAACCATCAATGATAAGTAGCCGGCAGTTGATAATATCCCCTCAGGATCTTCTTTTACTCATGTAGGTTTTTGGACAAATGCAATATTACATTTCTTATAGTTAAAGCATGAGAGAGCTTCATGTCATTCCACAGTAGCAATAAAACTTCAATAGAATAAGGACAACTGGAGAGGTGAGGAAGGGGATGACCCAGAAGCTGAAACGGTGGGGAACCAGTGATGGTTCTCTCCAAATCAGTCTCCTTTTTAACTCCCATATTCAGAGACCTGTTCTCAGTCTCCCTGTCGTGTCTTTTTTTTTTTAATCTGGAACACTATTAGTGCTGAGATTTTATCTGGTATTGCCTCTCCTTATGCAGCAGCTAAAAATGAATGAGAGACCAAGCAGATTAAAAGGGTGTAGTAACATGCTGTAATTAAGAGCTGCTTTAAAGCTTGAACATGCAAATAGTTGGATTGGCAGAATTAAAGGCATGGTAATCTACAGGCAGGAGAAGGTGCACAGGCTGGAAGGGATGGGGGCAGGAGGGTTTGGAGAACCTCTCAAGCCAGCTCTGCAGCTGGAGAAACTGTAACATGAAATGGCTCCCTTGATCTCTCATTTTTCTTCTCTTATTCTCTCCTCCTATGTAATTACAATAATAAATCTTTTTGTTCCTTAACCATCTTGCGGCCATTGCAAACATTTAAGAATTAATGTAGTTCTCGCACATGATGCACATGTTCTGCATGTCCCCTTGTGTCCTTCCATTTATTCATTTATCATGTACACACAAAATTCCCATAAAATATTAATCTGAAATACAAATTTTTCTTTGCATCCTGGGAGCATTTGCATATAGTAATGTTAACGAGATTATTAATTCTGCATGCACGGTCTGTGGACTGCATACAGGGCCAAATGTCTCTGAGCAACCATGCTGAAATCAGTGACAATTGCAGAAACATTATTTTCATGTTAAAAATGCTGAGTGGAAAGTGACAGTTTCCCAGAACTGAAGTGTTGTCCTTAAAACTCAAACAAGAGGAGCTGAAGCTTAGTTTTCAAGTTTTTGTATAAGTACTTCTTTGTAAAAGGAATTTTATACTGCTCCATATTTCTGGCCAGTGGTTCTTAATAGATTAGTGTGGTCTGGAAACAAAAGGATTTTGGTTTTTTAACAGTGCTGTAATCCATGGGGAATCTGAACATTTCTTTTGCCTTTCCTCCTTGTTGGGAACATCAGGAGTAGTGTCACTTCTGCCAGTTGGGGCTGGCTTGCCCTGGAAAGGGCAGAATATGCTGGTGCAGATGGGCCAAAAATAATTCAGTGAGGCTGGAGAGAGCATCGTTTTCTCAGGGGTAACAAGGAGTGAGAACTGTCTGAGCAGGTGCTCGGGGGGATGGGATGGGATGGGATGGGATGGGATGGGATGGGATGGGATGGGATGGGATGGGATGGGATGGGATGGCCAGGAGGATTCCGCTGTGGTGGGGCCAGTGTCTGCACCTCTCCTGGTCAGGAGCGCTGGCAGGGCTGGGCTGTCCTGCCTTCCACAGAGGCGAGCCCTGGGCAGCCGGGGGGCTGTGGAAGCTGTTTATGGTGGCTCTGGGGCAGGGACACGTCTCCTGGCCAAGACTTTACTCCAGAGGGAGGAAGGGAGACAGATGGGCAGGGAGGAAAGATGGTGAACAATCTTGTCTAAGCCTGATGGTCTGCACTGGCCTACTTGGATCCTTCACCTTCCAAGGCAGGTTTAAGATTAAAAAGTAGTACCAACAATGAAAGATTGGTTCTTTGGTCTGCACCCAAATCCTGCCTGATACCGAAATATTGGAGGACGTTACATACACCACTTCTCAAGGTTCAGTTCACACCCTAGCAAGTCATTTTGTTCTCAGTGGTGGATTGGTTGTTTCCCTCCACATCACTGGGGGTTTCAGAAAGATCTTTAGTGGAAAGGCCCTGCAGCTGAAGTTGGACCTTTCCTGCCAGATCGGGGGAGGTGAGAGGCGGCTGCCAAAGCCAAGCAGGTCCCTCCTGCCAGGCGCTGCACCCCTCAGTGGGGAGCACGTAATGGGTCCCTGGTTGCTGCTTCTGGGTCTCACCGTGCTCTGTCTGTGCTGTAGGAAAATCAAAGCACTTCTTCATGTTTCAGGAAACAATGTATTTTCAGTTTGACTTCATTTCTATTCTGATATTCAAATTTAGATGTCTGTAGTTTGTGAAAACAGTCAGTGCTTTACTGTCTACAGGAACAGTGCCATTGATCCCTCAGCTCCTAACTGTAGAGCACTCATTTGGCTATACAGCTTTTAAAATTATAAATGAAGTAACTGAGACAACCTCCACAGCTGGAGTTAAGCATTTCCAAGTGCTTGCTGAATCAGGGACCAAGTTGTTAGAAAGATCTTTCAGGACTGACTGGAGATCCATAAGAAATTGTCTTGACTTAACCAAGCCATCATATTTCTCGTAATCACTACTACTACATCATCTTTTTTCTTTCACTTCCTTCTTATTCATGCTTAAATGAGAAACATCTGTTTCCATTTTTCACATTGTTCTGTTATGTGAGTAACGATATCAAACATTTTTTTTTCCTGCACTGTGAAAGAATAAATTAGTGTTAAGTTTTGTGGAGTGCTTTAAAACACTAAAGCAAAACATCTGTTTCAGCTGCAGGTCATTAAGATGAAAAATCCTAGTCTGTGTGCAGTGCAAAACTGCCAAAAAATTTATCAGCCTAAGCACATTTCTTCACCTGTCTTTTACTATAACAACTAAAGATGGTGAAAGGACAGTAAATCTTATCTTCAGGGATGGAGCAGTTAAAAGTGCTCAGTGCTGTAATCCACAGCAGTACCTTGTAGTAACGAATCCTGGTCTGATCTGGAGAGGCCTGGAGGTTGCTCCAGTGTCGCAGGCTTCAAGCTGAGAGTCTCCTTGACCTCCACGTCTTCCAGCCAGGCGCAGGGTTGTGCAGGATTGCCTAATCCCCTGAAGATGTTTGTGTTACTGAACTTCAGCTGAAAATCCCTTTCCCTGCCCCCAGTCATTTAAGATTTGGAGACTGTTTGCAGGGCAGGTGGCCAGAGTAAAGCTCAACTGGCAAATCTCCTTTACAGGTGAACTGAGATGCTCTTTACGTGCCAAAGCCCAAATGTGATGTCTGTGTTCCTTTGCTGATAATGATCTCCTTTGTAAAACACTTTGAGCTCTAGAGATGAAAAGCCAAAAACTACCTGAGAGCTTGGCTATTAATAAATAAAATAATGAATATTAACAATGAGTGCATTCACTGAGTTCTATAGAAAACGCCAGACCTTTTGGGCAGGTCCTGGCAGGCAGGGAATAGCTTACTCCTACAAGAGACTGGGTCCACCCTCATTTCGCTCTGTCTTTAATTAAAAGGTCCAGATCCTTCCTAAGTGTAAAGGAGGTGTTCAGCATCTGGCAGGAATGGGCTCCAAAACTGGACAGGGCTTTTATAGCACCTTAAGAGGAAATTCTCATTTATTCCTCCGATATGCTAAAGCAGCAGTCAGTGCGGTGTTGAGCAATTCTACTGCACTGTGCTCACACACCCTCCTTGGAGCAAATGAATGGGATGCCTGGGGGGGCTGTAGCAGCCTTATGCACTTTTTAAAAGAAGTATTCTGGCTCCCACTTCATTTAAGCCCTGAGTTTCTGAGGCAGGAGACTGTAGCTATGTTGCTGCACTGAATCTGTTCACCTGCAGCTCTCCCCACCCCCAGCTTATGAGCATGATTTCCTTTTATGCACTGCTCTGTCACAGCTTGGCAAGCTTCCCAAGACAATCCATACCAGAATGGAGAATATGGCTGCTGAGCGGCGTAGACAGCAGAAACGCCTTATGGAACAGATTCATTTAAATACTATGAAATGTTGAGACATGCGAGACATAACTGAAAGCAAAATGCAGCCCCTTCATCTCTAGCATCAGTTCTTCCGCTTGCCCTCACCATCATCACCATCTAAGAGTCATTGTCTCCATTCACGTCTCCGTCTTTTTCAAGAAACTGCCTGTGGCAGAATGTACAAACAGCTCGGCAAGCAGTTTTAGGGGTAGGGCTTTTATTTATTTTTTCCTCACGATCCTCATGAGCATTTCCCCACTAATATGCCTGTGGCATCATTAGGTGTTTAATGAGAGTGATGTTGCCTGAATATTATTATTTTATAGCTCACTTTGTTTTGACAAGTCTTCAGTTTTGTGGCAGTTTATAATGTGCGGATTTCTCCTTCCTATATCTGACTTCTAGAATTTGTAGAAATATTTATAACGGAGGTATTTTCATAAAACCTGAAATAATGAATTGTCAACGTTCATTATGTTCAAGTGCAATATATGTTCAACACCACAGTAGTTTAATTACATCAATTAATTATTTTAGTGTATTTCTTTTGTATAACTGAAGCACCAGGAATAGTCCAATAATGGCCACGTCTCAGATAGCAGTTCAGTGCAATTCTGCAGATGAACAATCCTGTCTGGCTTCTTTCAGCAGCTCCCTGAAAGACCAGCATGGACTCCAGCAGACCATGGATCACAGTCTTTGTTCCTCTTCTTCCTCACATCCAGAATCTTGATCATTGTGTGTTGAGCTCAGACAAAAAATACCGGCATTGTACCTGCAGAAAACAAAGCTGCTAAAATTGTAAGTCTTGAATAGATGCATACAATGTCATTTTACCTCCTGCATTTCATCTATGTGTTGGCTATGCTGCATCCATTTCTTTACTGATTAAATTAAATAGATGCAGTTTTTGTGTACAGACAAGACCATAATTCTTACTTAGGAATATGCCATCTTCATTTACCATGTCATATGGATGATCAATGCTGAGCAGTGCATTTATTCAATGGCTGTGTCCGTGCAAGAAAAAGGGTGATATTTTTAACACACTAACCAATGCCCATTAAGTTCTCACTTTGATATTATCTTCCAAGTGATTTTGCCTGGTGTAGGATGCCAGTGTCTTATTGCCACAGGAGCAGAATAGGTCCAATCCATTCTTTTCTGGCTACGAGCCTTTAGAACAATTAGCTACTGTCATGAATTAACTTGCTTGCCTTTACTAAGATGAGGAGAGTTACCGGGGAGAAGGAAAGTGAAGGCACCCTTGCTGCTTCCTTGTGCCATGTGCGTCCTGTGCGACAGCAAAGGGGAAGCGGCTGCGCCTCTTGCAGCCCCTGTTCTCCTCCCAGCACACCGCAGCATGGCTGCACAACCACTTTGCTGCTGGGGTTCCCTGTTGCTGCTGAGATGGTGCAGGCCCCAGAGCTGCGTGCCTCTGCCCCAGCGCGGCTGCAGCCAGCCGAGCCGCACTGCCCCAGGAGCCGGCAATGTCAACAAAACTGCAATTGTATACATAGCTACTGTTTCAAATGTTCGTATCCTGGCTTCCATCGTCTCTATTTTTATGTCCTTGTTTATGTTTAATAGCAGTTACAGTGGTTAACGGGCTTTATTTTGGAAACCTTGACATTCCTCTTGCTAGTGCTGAAGCTGTGAAGATCAGAAACAAAGACATGCCTTTTTACTCTGTTTCTTCTGATAGGATTTGTCATTTGGCAACTGTTGTTCTATTAGACTTCGCAGAATTTGGACAGGATTCTGATCTCCTACAAAGTGACACAAACACATTAGAATGCAGGAGCAGGTTAGGGGCCTTTTTTCTGATGCACCATGCTGGGTGCTATGCATGAGAAATTAGCGTCTGTCTGTTATTATGTGACCAAACAGCTGCAGGAACTTCTAGTGCTTTTAAATAGTAGTAAAATTAAAACTGAAATAATATTCCCATAAAGCAGAATGTAAAGCATAGGCTATGCTTCTGCGAGTCTCCCAGGCTCCAAAAGACAGTAATCAAATCTGGACCAAGCCAGCCCTCTTACAGTTCCATTGAAGTAAAATAAAAAATAAGGAGAAATTTTGGATTCCTCTACATGAATAGTTCCTATTTCCATAGTCTCTTCAAATCCAGTGCAGTGTAAAACAAAATAAAACACAACGCCCACCTCCCCCCCCCCCAAAAAAAAGAAAAAAGAAAAAAACTCACAAGATTGCAATTTCTAAATTAAGTGGAACACAGGACGTGAGATTTTTTTCATTCACTACCTCAAAGGCATATTTTCCAAAATCATATAACCTTTGGAGGAAGAAAGGATCCCATGGTTAGGAGGCATTGCAGTTGTCATTGATCCATACTATACTTTATATTAGGTGCGCAGGTAATCACATGGCATTTCCAAATAAGCAGTGGGGAACTCCCCAAGCCATTTAATTTTCCTGCTCCTACTGGGAAATAGGATTTGTTCAGTCAGCTTCCCTGCAAGTGAAATATCCTCATCCCATGGGAGTGCCCCAGCTAGGATGCTGGGAGGAAATTCCTCAGAAGCATTCTCTTTCCTTGCCCACACAGGTATAGCCTGGACCATGCACTCCTCAGTGCCTTTCCCTGGAGCACCCCCATACCTGTCTAACAGGGCCGTATGGCTTGGCCCTTACACTGCAGCGCTGCACCTGTACGTGTGCCAGACCTGCCCAGAGCTGCTCAGCGCTGTCTGGCCATGCAGCCCTCTGGTTTACAGTGACATGTCCCTATCATGTCCCCTGAGCTGCCATCTGAAACACCTTCTCACTGACAGTCTTCTTCCACACTTGGGAAGCCACAGCTGTAAGCCAAGACTTTCTTGCTTCTGTTAACCCAGAAGAAGAGCAGCCACCTTCCCTCCCAGAAGGAAGCGTGACACCCTTCTCCATATTGTCTGCAAAACAGAAGGAAAGCCCTTCAGAGTCTGTTTCTGAAGTGAAGGCTTGAGAGAATTATCCCAGAGTGGACTGATAGAGCAGAGAGGTGCTGGCTGTCCCAGGGAAGGAAGGGAGCAACAGGCTGCTGCAGCAAGATCAGAAGGGTGGCGATCAGTGAGGCTTTTTACGTAAAGGTAGGGGGGTGTAGGATGTACATGGTACAAATGTGCTGATGTCACACAAGTAGGAAAAAGGCCTCGTGTGGTATTCTGCTGATATTGTGGGGTAGATGTTCCTCATTTGCTGTGCCATGCAGATGTGCCTAAGAGACCTAGAGACCTAACACAGCATGGAGGGGCAACTGCTGTGCAGATACCTTGATCCCCGGCATCTCTGCACTCAAGGGCTCTCCCACTAGCTGTTCCCCCTTTTCAGCAGGAGGAATATAAAAGGGCCAAGGTTAACGTACGCCTGGTGATCTGGTGGCTCCGTGCCCTGAAGGTTCACTATCATTTCCAGCCCTGCCCTCCTGCTAACGCTGGCTATCGGCCCTCTCAGCTGCTATGAAGCAATATGATCTCATGTTCGGGGGTCCTACACAGCAAAAGCAGTGTGTCCTCTCCCGCAGCATTTCAGCCTCTCTGCTCTTAGCGTGCTGGAGACCTGTGTGATCAACGCAAGCTTAGACAGTCAGGCATCATTTGTTTTCCACAGCCTACTGTTTGAAACTCCTGAAGGGAAGGGCCATCAGTGTTCCTCATAGCTCCTGCTGGCCTGAACTGCCGGCTGCACGGTCCTGCTGCAGCTAAGGAGTGCCGCATGTCACAAGCCACCGCTCCCCTTCCTTGGGCCTGGGATTTAAATTATGTCGGGGAAGAAAAAAATCCTCAATATGTAATTATTTATTTTTAAAGGATGAGATAAACTATAATGCATTAATAATGGAAGTGAATGAACACAATTCATGCTTAGTGAGTACTCATTGTCTTAAATTAATCCTAATAAGCACTGTTTTTCTCAGCATGTGCCATTTTAACAGTCATTGTGAAAAGCTGTGCTTCCTAATGTACTATTGCAAATGTGATGACACCCTCCTCTTTTAGAAAGCATAATTGATAAAATGTGACAAAAACATAGTTCTTGCTTATTCGTAAATGGGACACTTATAAAAGTATGTTCAGCCATACATTGATTGGGTTAAATGAGTTGCTGGTTAAGAAGTCTACATGAAATATTAAACCACCGTTATCTCGCTCCTGTTAAGATTCAAAATCGGGATTATCTTTTGCGCAAAGTAAAAACTGTTCTGTTGCTTTTAAGTGGTATATAAACATTGTAACGCAAAACCAGGGGTATATTTGAATGACAATTCACACATAACTTCTTAAAAAGGAAATGTAATATGCTTGGGATGGAATTACAGAAAAACATCTGGTACAGTAATAGATAGATTTGAGTGCTCCCTGACTGTTCAGACACAGCTTCTTTTGCTGAAATTCCCAAAATGAAACTACTCTGCTGACTATTTCTGCTTTTACAGATACTACATTTTTAGTCTATGAATTATCTGCACCATCTAACTAAAAATACACTTCCAAAGCCTTACCTGAGTCCATCTCCACACACTGACCTATGAACACGTTGGAAAAAAGAGCCAAGGACTGTGAAACTGGGACAAATTTTAAAAGTGAATGTGATTGTTCTTCTAAGTTTCTTCATTCTTCCATCTGAGAAACCTCTACTCAGCATGCATTCCAGAATACTGAAATAACTATTTTACAGTTATTTTAAATACGTAGATTTCTATTACTAGAAAAAAAATAGTGCTAGAGTTTTCTTTCTTTGAGCCTGGTTAAAAGATCATTAAAGTCTTCGCAGCTATTTCACTGTTTTTGTTATGAGACATTTATGAGCTTCACACTAAAAGAAGTGGTATTGTAACACAAGATCTGTCTGCAAATCTCAAACCTAAGACAGTATTTCCTGAACGGGATAATGGTGAATGAACTGCTGTTCAAAGTAGTTCATCTGGGAGTTTAGATGCGATGTGATCTGGAAGTACTGGGTTAACAAGAGAAAAGCAAAAGTTTTAAGATGGCTTGGATCACTGCACTGAAGATACTCTTTGGCAGATGAGTAGTGAAGGATGTGGCCAAGCGAGGAGATGCTTCTCCTCTGTTTGCAGAGAGGGGGACCAGCAGGGAGGTTGGAAAAAAGTTATTGGGTAACAAAACTCACATGGTAATAACCCTAGGCTTTAATTTGGTCTTTTCGTTTTCGTCAACCTATCATGCCATACAGACTCTGTACAGCCACAGAATCTGATAAATAACTTTTCAAAATTGCACATTAACTCTAAGACTGTGTAAAACTATCGCAGTTTTATGTAGTTTTTTCCCCCACCTTTCAGGATTCAATTACACAGATGTCTGTTTTCATGCCCTGAAGATATATACTTACCTATACAGTACAATATACGCTAAAAAACCTTTTGTAGTTTTTTTTAAGCTTTATCTCTGATGTTGGAAAACTCGGCTATATTCATAATTAATTGTCTTGATCAAAACCAAACTCTTTACAATTAAGAAACAAACAGAAGGTATGGCATATCAAACAGACTTTCTGCTGCTGTGATCTTACCTAAACACAAAATAAGCTCAGTACTTCCACATTAATAGTAATAAAGTGCTTTTTTACTTTCTTCTTATTTAAATATGATTATTATGTCTTCCCATACGCAAACCTCTAATGCTTTTCAAACAAACAATAATAAAGATTTACTTTTTTTGTTGTTGTTGTTAAGCATAAGGACAAGAGGGCGTATGTCCATCAGACTTAATGAAAGAAATCACAATTGCTGACATAGCAATTGCCTACTGGGCAGAACAGTAGGAAGTTGTGGGGAAAAGAAGGTGGTTTGAAATCCTGCCTGGTATATAGTTATACTAATACACTGGCAATGACATTGGCAACTAAGCGATGCTGTTCATTTTTCAAGTGCTGTTAAAACACATGGCAGTTGCTTCTACAGGTGAAGGTTTCTGGTGAAGATGTGTTCACTTGGACCTACGTCCTGACTTCCATCTGCCCAGATGACTTTGAAATACAGAAACAGTGGGGGTTGGTTGCCAAAACCTTTTTGTTTTTACGAGGGTGTTTTGCTGAGAGAGCTGACTTTCCCTGTGTTGTGCTGCCTGGGACATGGTGAAGCCACAGATTTGGAGATGGAGTGTGCCTGAAGAGATTACTGTCACTAATTCCCCAGGTTAACATTGCTAAGGTCTCTAATATGCTCCAGGTGTGTGTGTGACCCTAATGCTAATCACAGGGGTGGGAGTAGGGAGGAGTGGGGGTGACACAACTAGAAAGAGACCAGAACATGGCACAAGTCTAGTGCCATTTCCTTCTCCTCAGGAACGCTTTGCCAGTGTGGGACAGAAATGGAGATCAGGCATGTGGTCAATAGTGGTAGGAGCTGGACTCTTTTCTGCCCTGTCCTCTACAGGGATACATTAAGGCCATCAGTGTGACACCTGAAACACGGAACTTGAAATGACTGTGTCTGTGTGCGATTTTGGCACTATAATCTGAACTGCATCGTCAGACTGGGTTAAGGAGAGCTATGATAATTTATGCCTGTTATATCTAGGTCCTTTCCATCATCTATTGAAGGCCGGTTTCTTGCCACAGCTTTCTTGCTCTCCCACTAAATTATAATTCATCAACAGACTCAGGAAGAAATTTGTTATGGTTTTGTTGCTCATAGCATATTTTAATATATTAGTACTTCCTGTGCGTGATGTAAATGGCAACCCTCCAAGGCAATACATTGTGTTTTTATGAAGGTCAGTGCTATAGTATATGGTGCTATTTTCCTACGCCAATCTGCTTTCTTGTGATCTCTGAATTCTGTGAGATTTGAGCTCAGTAACTTAGGCATGAGAGGTGTCAGATTCTTCTGAAGAGAACAAAGATGTAGGATTAACTATCATATTTTTAATGTGGGATGAATTTGAATAACGCAAGATAAAAGGAAATAAGCATAAAGACCAGCGTTAAGTAAATATTATTGATATTTCACACAGGATTTGTTAATTAATAACATTTATTATGGTGGTACCTGAGGAGCTGTTAAGAATGGAGCCTCATGTGCCAGGCAGACAGCGCTGCCCCAGCAGCTGCTCCTCTGGGCAGTGGCAGCAGATGACAATAACACTCCTCAGTGGTGAGATAGAAAGCAGGAGACAGAGTTGGGAGGCTGGGTACTGAGCTGGGCACGGAGCTGCTGCCCACCAGACAAAAGCTGGTTTGTAATTGCCAGCGCAGGCTGGCCCGAGGGGAGCAGGTCTCAGCGCAGACACGGTTCTTTCCTACTCGTGCCAAGGACAGACGCCCAGCAATGAGAGAACAGGGCACCAGTTGTCTTCATTATGTAATGTGGGAAATATTTTCCTGGCGGGGAGATTTAAAACACTTGTAACAGTACAACAGTTCTAAAAGCAATGAACAGTGGCAAGCAAAAATATTTCCCTAGGCGGAGTCTCTAAATATCCTTCCATCGCAAACTATTTTATTTCAGGACTAACCTTACCTTGGGATCTCTGTTAAGAGGGCCATAGGCTTTAATGGCTAATGGTTTTAATTTTGCCTATACATTCTTACTGCTTTTATGGTTTTACTGGCAATTCTTAAAGTTTAATTGATGCTGACAAAGATGACTAGAATATCTTGATCTATAGCACAGACTAAATTTATATTATGAATAAAATACATTTTTGTTCTGCCTGAAAAATAGACAAGGCTAGACAATTCTCTTTAATTAACGTTGACAACTGCATTTCAAAAGAGCCTATGAAACAAGCAAGCCAACAAAACATGAATCAACAGCTCAAACAACAACAAAAAAGTTCAGTAATTTTTCCTCTTTCAGTTTTTACAATGTTGAAATAAACTGTGCAAATTCATTGTTATTAGTAATTTCTTCTAAACTTTCAATGGAAATAATGTTAATTACTGTTTATTGGAACAATCAGTACACTGAGTTCCTGAATTTGTTGATATTGGGGAAATGAGTACTACATATTTGTAAGAAAGGCCAAGAAACCGGAAACATCTCTGTAGGATGAAAAGGAAAACTCTGTGGCAAGTTGAACAGTAACACACAGATCTCTCTCATATCATGTTTTTGGAACCTTCTTTTTGTAGTTGTGAGGGCCTAAGGGCAAGGACAAGACAAACTTCATAGGTAAGGGTAAGATGTTTATTAAAAAGAAAAAAATCTAAGCTGGAAAAAAAAAGAAAAAAAACCACGTCTTGGGTACTCAAAAACTTCTCTATTTTTCAATTTATAGTAGTGGATTTAATAAAAGGTTCTACCTTTTCCTAAAAACCCCATTCTTGTGTGAAATTCAGACATCAAGGATCATTTCAATTTTCAAAATGTTATTAAAGACATGATTTTTCTACTAAAGCCTACAGTATAAAGATGAGATCAAAGTAGTAAATAGAGAGGGAAAATGGATGGGATAAACGCACTATATCCATTACACACGTACATTACTATTTTTAAAATCATACAGGCTTAAATCGTTCTACAACTCAAAACTATATAATTTAACATTTTATCTGTTGTTGTTTCGGAAGTTATGCAGAGGATAAGCAGAATATTTTGTTATTGAAAGAAATGTGTCAACTGAAAATGAAATTTTCAAAGAATGATGCATATAGTGGCTATATTTCCATGGTGAAGCTTTTTGCATAGAGTTAATGAAGTGCTTGGGGTCCTAGGGAATAAAAGGTGCTATCTAAATGTAAGAAATTATCATTAAAAAGTTTTTCCCTCCAGGCATTTGGGATTCTGCTGTGTGTGTTACAAGGAGGCATTTGCAATCGTCTTTCATTCAAAATGCTTCAGCTTAGACCTGCTCCAACTCTCCCTGTGCAGCTTCAGCTACAAAAATGTTTATATGAAGAAACAGTTTCTAAATTGGTTTCAGTTAATCATATTTTCTGCTAACATGAAAAAGCCTGCCTCGGTTTAAGCTTTTCATAACCATTTATGAGGACCAGGAGGAACTAGGTAGCAACCTCTCTCGAGGTTTTCAAATGTTGTTTTAATCATTATTAGGTCTTGTCTGCATTGGTGGAGAAATAATACAGGACACAGCCAGAATTCCTGGAAACAAAAAGCCAGCTGTGCAGTATCTGGCCTAATTTTCAAGAATCGTATTGTGTGATCCTTTACTGGCCACACACGTTCTTTCACTGATCTTTACAGTGTCTCATTGGAGGCTGGTCCTAAAATTTCTATTTCTTGCACACGTGCAGTCCAAATTTTGTGTCATTTTGTGTAGGTTTCTCAAGTCTTCTTATTCCAACATGCAACCTTTAAGATTGTCCACTACTTTTCACAGATTATAAGCATAAGCAGCAAAACCTGATGGAATTAGAAATCAAGAGTTCTGACACCACTGGATATAATCTTTTTACCATACTGCCATTTTGATGAAATGCTGCAGTTTTGTGCTCCATGAATTCACGCCAAATGTGGATTTTTCTTTGGATCCACAGACTGTGTGGATCATAAGCATTTTGTAGAGACTCCTGCTTACGGAATTTGGCCTTTTAGCTCCAGTAATAAGCTGAGGCATTGAAGTGCTAGATATGTTTAAACTCTTAATAAAATTGTGAGATTTGGCAGCATTAAAACTGAAGTTCATATTTTCTTATGCTAACCATTTTACTTAATTCACAAATAGATGTGAAATATAATACAAGACTTCATCTTGTTCTCTTAAGTTAATGCTTTTAGAGAATTTGGTGTTTCCTGGCTGAAATTACAGAATTGAAGCAAGAATTGCTGTCGTTTAAAAATTATCTACTAAGGGAAAAAAATACATGTGTGTTGACCTTAAAATAACTGATCACAATAAAATATATTTGGCAAGAAGCATAGGGGTTAGTATTAATATTTGCTTGTTCATGTGTTTATTGCTTGTATTTTGGTTTTGCTTGTATATTGCTTGCATTATGGATCACAAATGACCAAGAATCCTAGTACAAATCTGTGGATTGTACAATGTTTCCTGTCTTTAAGAGCAGTGGAAAAATGTCCATACATGCTCCAAAATATCAGAACTTGATTTTATAAATGTATCTTTTCAGAAAACAAGCTTAATTCTCAGAAGAATAACATCAGCACTCATTAGGGGACTGAGTGCTTTAGGGTATTGTTAATGAAATTCATAGCCTTTTGCCTGTGGGCTATGAGTTTGAATTCAGTCTAACTCAGTGGAGATTAAAAATTGGCCTATTTAATAGCCTTCTAGCCATCTCTAATGAGATGAGTTCGGTGGGTCTCAGTCCCGTAACATAAACCATTCACACTGCCTTCTCCTAACTGGTAAGCTCCAGAAAAACCCAAAAATTTAATGGATTCTGGGGAAAATTTATCTCTGGTACCATGAAAAAAAGACCAAACCAAAACACAACAACAACAACAACAACAACCAAAAGCCTTGATTCACACTAGTTACATCAGCACTAACAAACACATTATTTTAAAATTTGGAATTTATAGTGATGTATAGTTTATAAATTACCAAATTAGCTGAGCATGTGACATATGTTGTCACACAGCTATACAGAATGTAACACGATGAAGACTCCCAAAGGGGATATCTACACCTGTGCATAAGATCACACCAACACATTAAATGTTTAAGTATCTCTGGGATTCATTTCTATCAGAAAAAATAGGATCAGAACAGATAGTAACTGCAGTTATAGAAAATGCTGCTGAAAACAATGATTGCCTAGTTTGCCTCCATTACTTCAGAGCAGTCAAACACTTCTAATCTTTTCTTACAGATATTTAAGTCTTAAAAAATATTAATATAGTTTCCAGAACCCTCTAGAGAATATATGCCAGTTTTATTTATCCATATCATAGTAAAACTCTTATTATCTAACCGAAATTTCTTTCAGTGCAGTTTGAAAATGTTAATTTTTGCCCTGTCTGCAGTAGATTTAGTGAACAATGAATTATTCTCCCCATAATATTTTCTTCTCTAGACTAAAAAATCTCAAGCATTCCTATTTTCAAGTAGAGTCATGTCTTTTCAAAATTTTGATTCCCCTTCCCTCTTCCTTGTAGTCCCTTCTATTGGACTTTTTTTAATGATTTTTTTTTCTTGAAATGCAGAGCCCGATCTGAGTACAGTATTACAGCTGAGGCTTTAGCAGTATTAAATATGAGAATCTTCCTATGTCCTAGATGTGACAGTTCTGTTTACACATCTCTTTGTACTGCAGCTTTTTTCACAACGGTGTGACATTGTTGACGCACGTTCAGTTTGTGATCTACTCTGATACGCAACCCCTTTTCTGAAGACCTGGTGTTTATTCATCTGTTCTGAGTCTTTAAATTATGCAATCGTTATTTTTCTACTTAAATGTTGAAATTGGCACTTGTATGTATTCAGTTGCATCCTATTTCTGCAACCACTTTTCAATAACATTTTTAGTTTTTTTTTTTTGCCCTGCAACATGCTTCCAGCTCTGCCAGTTCAGCATTGTTGGCATATCCAATGAATGGTAAACTGTCATTCACATTCACACTTGGTATCAAACTCAGTACATGCCCACTTCCAAGGAACCATATTTACTACATCCTGCTGTTTTTCACAGTGCAGCATTGCTGATGCAGTTTTGCACCACTGCAGAGTCATTTCATTATGATATGTGGTTTGCTTGCTCAGTTAAGAGTTCTGGTAGATGGTGCTGAAAGCCTTAAGTTGAGCTGTAACATTTCTACCCCTACTCCCATCCAAGGCCCATTATACAGTCACAGCATGGGATGAGATTGGCTTGATATGATTTTCTTGACAAATCCATGTTGGCTGTAACTTATCACTTCATTAGCTACCATGTGCTTAAAGATGTGTGATTATTTGCTTCAATACTTTTCTGGGAACAGAGGCTGGAATGACTGACAGTTCTTGGCTCTACCTATTCCCCCCTTTCAAATTATACGTGCTGTGGGTTTTGGTGTTTTTTTCCTTTCTCCTGAAATCTCAGTCATCTTAGTGAGCTCTCAGTGATGATTGCACACACCTCTAACATTGCCTTAATCAACTTCTCACTCCAGCATGACATCCTCCGGGCCTAGCAAAGCCAAAGAAAAAAAAAAATCTAATTTATCAAAGAAGTCTTTACATGTTTACTGTTCTCCCCTGCATCCCTGTCTTTTTGAACTGTGGTTTGCCAGCAGAAGCATGAATGTGAATTTAAAAGTGCCACCGAACGCTTCCACTTTCTCGGTGTCACTTCACAGCTTCCCGCCCCGTAAGGCCTGACAATCCCGGGCCATCTCCTCTGCTCTCAGGTTTCCTGTTCCCTCCGCACCGCCGGCACCCGCGGCTGTGGCCGGAGCCTGCCCCTCGGGCGGGCACAGCGAGCGCCCGTGTGCAGCTCCCGCAGCACCTGACCTAGTTTTCCACTTTCTGTGGGAAAGGCACCGCCAGGCAACAGCCTCTCGGACTCCTGGCTCCTGAGCGCGCAGCTTGGCGCAGGTGAGGGGAGGCCGCGCCGGGGCAGCCGCGCTGGCAGGCGGCCTGCTGAGGAAACCGTCGTGCCGCCCGCGGGAGGCATTTCCTTCTTGCCCTCGGAGCCGGACCAGGAGCGACCCACTGGGGCCGGCCTCCGGAGCTGGGGCTGTCCCCGCCCTGTGGTACCGGCCGCACACCCGCGGAGGGGTGCGCGCCCCCGGCTGTGCGGCTCGCTGCGGGCGGCGCCGAGGAGCGCGGCGCGGGAAGGCCGCACGCATGCGCGATTCGGGACCCAGGACGCGTGTGTGTGTGTGCGGCTCCGCGCGGAGTGGCGGGGGGTCGGGAAGTTGCGCGATGACGTCATGACGCCGCGCGCAGGACGTAACCCCGGCGTGACGCACACCCCGGCGAGCCCGTGAGTTTCCCGTTATGCTTTTTTTTTTTTTTTTTTTTTTTTTTTAAGTTGCCCTCCCCCCGCCCCCCCCGCCGGCAGCCGAGAGGGAAAGGAAGGGAAGGGAGGGGAGGGGAGGGGAGGGGAGGGGAGGGGGCGCGCGCCGCTGCGCGCGGCGCCGCGTGGGGTGGGGGGGGCGCGGGCCGGGGCGCGTGCGGGGAGCCGGCCGCCCTAGCGGCGGTTGGCGGGGAGGCGGCTCTGCC